>NC_134402.1:27257931-27596267 GCF_038048845.1 Mixophyes fleayi | reverse complement strand
AGTGAACTTTTGGGGCCCCCCTCCATAGATAAGTGGGAAACAAACTGTGTGTCACCGCTGAAATGGGCGCAACCACACATATTCACACCTGAGTGTGTGCCCCCAATTTATATATAGCCACTATAGAGCCCCTAAATCACATTATACCACAGAGTAGTGCCCCAAAATCACAATATACCACAGAGTAGTACCCCAATTTCACATTATTAGACAGAGTAGTTCCACAAACCATACTATGCCACGCAGTAGTGCCCCCAAATCATATGCCATACAGTAGTGCTCCATGTTCAAGAAAGAAAAGAAAAGTTATCAAAAGTACATTGTACATGATAAACTATATTAACTTACCTGAGCCGCAGCTGTCATCTAACACTGGCAGGCAGACTTGAGAGATGATCTCAACTAACAGAACTCGCCTGCGCTAATCTCCTGGGAACATTAGAAATAATTACAACAAATATCTAAATTATAACAAAATAATATTGTGCCATCACACACACACATTTACATTTACACAAGTCCCCTGTGCCATCACACATACATTACTGTGCCCCTGAATCATCAGCACACTGCCCCCCCTTATGATCACACTGCATGCTGCTATTCCCCCTTTTCACCTGGCCCCCCTTAATCACACTATGCCATGCTGCTACCCCCCCCCCCCGTTTATCACACTGTGCCATGCTGCTCCCCCCCGTTTATCACACTGTGCCATTCTGCTTCCACCCCCTTTCATCACACTGCATGCTGCTACCCCCCCCCCCTCCCGTTTATCACACTGTGCCATTCTGCTTCCACCCCCTTTCCTCACACTGCATGCTGCTACCCCCCCCCCCCCCGTTTATCACACTGTGCCATGCTGCTCCCCCCTTTCATTCATCACTGTCCCATGCTACTTCCCCCCCCCACCTTTCATTCATTACACTGTCCCTTGCTGTTCTCTCCCTTTCATTAATTACACTGTACCTTTACTGCCCCCAATTATCACATTGTGTCACATTTCCACAAGCCTCTTGTGCCATCACACACACATTTACATTGCCACAAGCCCCCTGTGCCATCACACACACATTACTGTGCCCCTGCATCATGACTAGGCTGTCCCCCCTTATGATCACACTGTACCCTTCATGCTTCTTTTCCCCCCTTCACCTGGCCGCCCTTCATCACACTGTGCCATGCTGCTTCCACCCCATTTATCACACTGTGCCATGGTGCTCCTCCACTTCCATCACACTGTGCCATGCTGCCCTTTCATTCATCACAATGTGCCATGCTTCTTCCCCCCCTTTCATTCATCACACTGTGCCATGCTGCCCCCCCTTTCATTCATCACACTGTGCCATGCTGCCCCCCCTTTCATTCATCACATTGTGCCATGCTTCTTCCCCCCCTTTCATTCATCACACTGTGCCATGCGCTCCCTCCCCCTTTCATTCATCACACTGTGCCATGCTGCCCCCCCTTTCATTCATCACACTGTGCTATGCTGCCCCCCCTTTCATTCATAACATTGTGCCATGCTTTTTTCCCCCCCTTACATTCATCACACTGTGCCATGCTTCTTCCCCCCTTTCATTCATCACACTGTGCCATGCGCTTCCTCCCCCTTTCATTCATCACACTGTGCCATGCTGCCCCCCTTTCATTCATCACACTGTGCCATGCTGCTTCGACCCTTTCATTCATCACACTGTACCATGCTGCTTCCACCCCATTTATCAAACTGTGCCATGCTGCCCCCCCCTTTCATTCATCGCATTGTGCCATGCTTCTTCCCCCCCTTTCATTCATCACACTGTGCCATGCTTCTTCCCCCCTTTCATTCATCACACTGTGCCATGCGCTTCCTCCCCCTTTCATTCATCACACTGTGCCATGCTGCCCCCCTTTCATTCATCACACTGTGCCATGCTGCTTCCCCCCTTTCATTCATCACTATGCCTTGCTTCTTTCCCCCTCTTTCATTCATCACACTGTGCCATGCTGCTTCCCCCCTTTCAGTCATCACTATGCCTTGCTGCTTCCCCCCCTTTCATTCATCACACTGTGCCATGCGCTCCCTCCCCCTTTCATTCATCACACTGTGCAATGCTGCTCTCCCTTTCATTCATCACACTGTGCCATGCTGCCCCCCTTTCATTCATCACACTGTGCCATGTGCTCCCTCCCCCTTTCATTCATCACACTGTGCAATGCTGCTCTCCCTTTCATTCATCACACTGTGCCATGCTGCTTCGCCCCTTTCATTCATCACATTGTGCCATGCTGATTCCCCCCTTTCATTCACGACTATACCATGCTGCTTCCCCCCTCTTTCATTCATCACATTGATTTAGAAGTCAGAGCAAAGCTATAATTTGGAAAAAAAGTTGGGGCAGGTAAAGGGGTTACATGTGAGAGGTGGTCAGGATGTCTGTTGCCCACAACTCTACCAGATAAATGATAGCACTTTTCTTTTTTAGAAGTTTTAGTTACTCTACCCCCTAGACACAGTAATGTTTGCCCATTGTTCTTTACAATATTGTTCCAGTTCCACCAGGCAGTCTGGGGACTGTCGATGAACAGCAATTGTCAAAACAATCCACAGATTCTTAATGGACAGTTTCTCCTACCTTTGCCATAGAAGACTAAGGCTGCAGACTCCAGAAAATTTCCCCCAATGCGATATCGTTAACGATTTTACCAATGACTGGAAAAAAAAAAAGTCCCAATCAGCAGCCGATTCACATTTTACACGATTACCTTCAAATCTGTGCTCTTCATCTGTCATAACCATCGGCTGAAAAGATCGTGACTCTGCACACGCCATAGAGATCCTGATTGTGAGTGCGTACACACTGCAGGATTGGAACGACATCGTTCCATCATTGAGTGAGATTTTTAGTTCAGTTTAAAACTCAAATGAAATGATACGATAAGCTTTGGAGCGATACCGTGTGATTAACCCGATCGGCTGAAAACCCTGTAGTGTGTACCCAGCTTTACTCTGTCAGAGGTGCAGGCAGCATCTCCCTAACAAGTGTTGTTCTCACCCAAATGCTCACTTTTGGCAGACAAAATCATTGTTTTACCATATTCTCTCCACTTCTTTGTGATGAATTTGACAGTGCTTCGGAAGATATTAAAAATCTATGGTATCTACTTATATTCTTTCCATGCTTTTCAGTAACCTTTTCTCAGATTTGCTCTGATTATTCGTTGATGAATCTCTTATTTAGAAAAGCACACCTCTAACCAACAGTGGGAGCTCTCACAGACAAGTGCATTTCTTTTGAAATTAAATAAAACACTTTCATCATCATCATCATCAACATTTATTTATATAGCGCCAGCAAATTCCGTAGAGCTTTACAATTGGGAACAAACATTAATAAAACAATACTGGGTAATACATACAGATAGAGAGGTAAGAGGACCCTGCTTGCAAGCTTACAATCTATGGGACAGTGGGAGTTTGAAACACAAAGGCACGGGCTACATCATATTGCACACTGGACAAGCTAGAATACAAAGATAAAAGTATTAAGTGGGCTGTGTGATCAGTCACATAGCCATATTGGTCAGAGGGTTGTTGTCTTGTGTTAGCTGTGTAGAGGATGGTAATAGGATAACCTAGGGAGATTAAGATGGTGGTTGAGGAATATCATAAGCTTGCCTGTAGAGGTGGGTTTTCAGAGAACGCTTGAAGGTTTGAAGACTAGAGAAAAGTCTTAATGTGCGAGAGAGGGAATTCCACAAATGGGTGCAGCCCGGAAAAAGTCCTGTAACCGAGAATGGGAGGATGTGATGAGAGTGGAAGAGAGACGCAGATCTTGTGCAGAAAAGAGGTTTTGAGTTGAGAGATATTTTGAGACAAGTGAGGAAATGTATGTCGGTGCAATTTTGTTGACGGCCTCGTGGTTCAGCAGAGGAAGAACGGTTTGCAAGGAAAATCAATGTAGCCGCTGTGTGCAAAATAGATTGTAGGGGTTCAAGTCTGACTTTGGGAAGACCAGTAAGGAGGGAATTGCAATAGTCGATCGGGGAGATGATGAGTGCATGAATTAAGGTTTTTGCTGTGTCTTGTGTCAGATATGTGCGTATTCTGGAAATGTTCTTTAGATGTATGTAACATGATTTAGATATAGAGTCGATGTGGAGAATAAATGATAATTGTGACTCAAGAATGACACTTAGGTAACGAGCTTGCGTTGTGGGATTTATGGTCATGTTATCAGCAGAAATAGAAATGTCAGGCAGGAAGCTTCTGTTTTTGGGTGGGAATATTATTAATTCAGTTTTTGAAAGATTGAGTTTGAGTTGGCGAGAAGACATCCAAGATGAAATGGCAGAAAGACAGTCAGTAATGCGAGACAACACAGATGGTGAGAGATCAGGAGAGGATAGATAAATTTGTGTATCATCCGCATAGAGATGATACTGAAATCCAAAGGAGCTTATTAGTTTTCCAAGAGAAGTGGTGTAGATAGTGAATAGCAGAGGACCTAGGACTGAGCCTTGTGGTGCTCCAACTGATAAAGGAAGCGGAGCAGAGGTGGATCCAGAGAAATTAACACTGAAAGAGCGATTAGATAGGTAGGATGAGAACCAGGATAGGACAGTGCCTTCAAGACCTAGGGATTGTAGCGTTTGTATGAGGAGAGAGTGGTCGACCGTGTCAAATGCAGCAGAGAGATCCAGGAGAATTAGAAGAGAGTAATGGTTTTTACTTTTTGCTGTGATGAAATCATTGACAACCTTGGTCAGCGCAGTCTCTGTGGAGTATTGAGAGCGAAAGCCTGACTGAAGGAACCAATAGGTTGTTTGTGAAAAGGAAGCACATGAGGCGAGTGTAGGTAATTCTCTCAATAAGCTTGGAGGGACATGGGAGCTGAGAGATCGGGCGGTAATTTGCGAGAGAGTTTGGGTTAGAATTTAGTTTTTTTAAAATGGGAGTAATCACTGCGTGCTTGTATAGTGATGGAAAAATATCAGTAGAAAGAGATAGATTACAGATTTTAGTTAGAGGGGGAATGAGCACAGGAGACAGGGACATACTAATTTGTGAGGGAATGGGATCAAGAGGACAGGAGGTAGAGTAGGAAGATAAGAAGAGAGAGTGACAGATAGTGTCGAGGGAGATGATACCATTTCAAGTCTGATCTTATCTATTTTGTCCTTGAAATAAGAAGCAAGATCCTGTGCACTGATGGTAGTTGAAGGATTTGGGGTGAGAGGATTCAGAAGAGATTTAAATGTGTTAAAGAGGCGTTTGGGGTTAGAAGCCTGAGCATAGATGAGAGATTGGAACTATGCTTGTTTAGCAGTGTCCAGAGCATTTCTATAGGAGTGGTAGATATCAGTATATGTGATGAAATCATTAGAGGTACAAGATTTACACCAGTGACGTTCTGCTCTACGAGAAAGTTTTTTAACGTTTTTTTAGAGTTCGTGTTACTGTAGTGTGCCAGGGTTGGCAACAAAGTCTACGCGGAGTATAACGAGTCGCTGGAGCCACTTGATCAAGGGCAGTTGATAGGGATTGGTGAAAATGAGGAACTGCCATATCAGGGGAGGGGAATGTAGAAATTGGGGAGAGAAGGTGTTGGAGAGAGGTGGAAAACTGCTGAAGATCAATAGAGTTGATATTCCTGCGGTTGTGAGGAGTTCTTGGAAGAGTTTGACACTAGGGAGGGTAAAGAACTCGGGGTGAGCGAGTAGCTAATAAGGTGATGATCCGAGAGGGGGAAAGGAGTGTTAAGGAAATCAGAAACTGAGCATAGTCTAGAGAAACCAAGAGCAAGACAGTGGCCATCCTGATGAGTGGAAGATTCAATCCACTGGGAGAGGTCAAGTGAGGATGTTAGAGAGAGTAGTTTGGAAGCAGCATTTGAACGTGGATTAGCAATAGGGATGTTGAAATCACCCATGATGATGATGGGGAGGTCAGAGGATAAGAAGTGAGGGAGCCACGCAGAAAAGTGTTCAAGAAATTGTTGGTGTGGACCAGGGGGTCGATAGATGACAGCAACACGCATAGAGAATGGGTTAAAAATCCTAACAGCATGTACTTCAAAAGATGTGAACCTGAGTGACGGGACATTTGGTAGAACTGTGAACGTGCACTGTGGGGAGAGAAGTAGTCCATCCCCACCTCTTTGTCTGCCTCCCGGTCTGGGAGTGTGGGTGAAATGGAGACCACCATGTGAAAGGGCTGCAGGTGAGACAGTGTCTGATTGCGTGAGCCATGTTTCTGTTATTGCCAGAAGGTTGAGGTTGTATGAGAGGAGGAGATCATGTACGGAGGTAAGTTTGTTACAAACAGAGCATGTCGTGTACAAACACTTTGTACACAAGTGGATTCCAGTCATTACGTTTCTGTCTTCTGAAGACAACTAATTGCATTGGAGTTTATTTAGCTTTAACTTAGCAAAGGGGCTATGAATGTCTGTTTTGGAAATTTGTAATTAGTTGAGAAATAAGCTTACTGCCATTGCAGAGTATTTTGTGTTGATCAATGATAAAAGATTCCCGGATCATTCCAATTCTATTGCGTTATATAATTCTATGAATTATGCCAGGACAAGGGACTTTTGTCACCCTTCCCACCTCCGACACCAATTTCCTAATCATTTTATACCCCGTTCTTGCTAGAGCTCACAGTATTGTAAACAGAAAACCACAACTCCTATGTCAAATAAAGTTTGTGCATAAAATATCACATTTTGCTGACTAATAGTAAAGCTTTTAACTGGACTAACTAACTAAATAGCTGTTTTAATAAACAAATCACTGTGGTAAAAAGTGTGATCAGGTTTTGGAAATGTCATTTTTTAACATGGGGTATTTCCATTTGCAGCAAGAGGTTTGCTGCGTCTTTTTCACCTGATGAAGCGAACTTTAAAAGTATTGGCCAGAGTTTATTGACCGGTGTCTCTACATCAGTTGTGCTGCCATTAGGGTACATACACAAAGGTGGTTTTGGTACATCTGTGATGCATGGATCAATATTAGCTAAATAAAATTAGTAACACTAAAAGCAATGACTCACAGACAATCTGAGGCCTTATGGATGGTTCTCATTAATACACAGTGACATCTGCTGGCCAATCTAAGCATATGTCTAGACGTTCAACGCTAGAACAGATACCATTGATCCTGTGCAGAGAACAATGGGGCTTATTTAATAAAATAGCGCAAGTAAAACACCAGGGGGTAAATGTATCAAGCTGAGAGTTTTCCGGCGGGTTTGAAAAGTGGAGATGTTGCCTATAGCAACCAATCAGATTCTAGCTATCATTTTGTAGAATGTACTAAATAAATGATAGCTAGAATCTGATTGGTTTTTCAAACCCGCCGGAAAACTCTCAGCTTGATACATTTACCCCAAGATATAAGATACATTAATTAATACCAGCACATCATTGCTCTTTACACTATGTTATTAATAAACCAAATGTACCCAAAGAACGATGCCTTACATCTAAAAATATTTATTCTTCCTGAAGAAATATTTTCTAGAAATTGGACAAATTGTGTTTTTAATTAACAAAAACTTTTTTTTTTCATACATCCAATGGCTATCCCAATTAACCCAGGGTTAGGCGACCTGTCTCGCTCCATTTGTTGTTGAAATGCAACACCCAGCATGTGCATAATTTGCACGCTGGTTGTACTGTTAGAATTTTTAAGACATCTTCTGCTCCCAAACTGCCAGATCTGTGGGGTGGAGTCGACTCCACGCCAGAGACACACACAGTTCAGGAGAAATCACTGCGCTAGTGCTGTAACTACAGTGATATTGGAAGCCCAAATCGGGACAACTGCGCATACAATGGCCCCATGAATGGCTACATTTCTATTCTCAGGCACTCTGCACCCCCCACTCACTGCTTACATTGTGTGAAGTGGTGGCAAGGTCAGACTGTGAGTCTGGCACTAGGTGGTGACACCATAGCCCAGCGCCAAACATCTCATACTGTACTTGGCCTACACTTGCCCATCCCCGTTCCGTCTCTCCAGGCATAAGAAGATGAAAGTCAACGATACACAAAGAACTATGTATGAAGCATATTGTATGCATATTCATTTTTGGTACACAGAAATGCAAGTCCCTCCTTATTTGTCTTCCCAGAATCAGACTTTCACCCCTACAATCTATTTTGCACACAGCGGCTAGATTGATTTTCCTTGCAAATAGTTCTTTCTTTGCTGAGTCACTCTGTCAGTCTACATTGGCTGCCTGTTTCTCACCAAATCCAATATAAAATACTTCTACTAACGTATAAGGCCATCAACAAAATTGCACCAACATACGTCTCACTTGCCTCAAAATTTCTCCCAACTCGACACTTCCATTCTGCACAAGATCTGTGTCTCTCTTCCACTCTCATCACTTCCTCCCATTCCCGATTACAGGACTTTTTTTGGACTTTACCCTTTTTGTGAAATTCCCTCCCTTGCACAATAAGACTTTCCTCTAGTCTACAGACCTTCAAGGGTTCTCTGAAAACCCACCTCTTCAGGCAAGCTTATAATTAGAGATGGTCACTGAACCCCGTGTTTTGGTTTTGGATCTGGATTACCTTCGTGTTTTGGTTTTGGCAAAACCGCCCTTGCGTGTTTTGGTTTTGGTTTTGTTTTGCAATTTATTAAAAAAAAAAAAATTTTGGGGGGCTAAAATAACATAATTTAGGTATTATTTTGAACCTACATTATAATTAACCTCTCTGACACTAATTTCCAGTCATTTCCAGTCAATTTATGTTTGCACAGAAAAAAAAAGTGAATCCTGCCATATGACTTAGAAAGTCTATCCCACGTGACTAAACTGGATGAGTAAAAACAGCTATGATGTGTTAGAATTAATAGCACAACAAACTTTTTTCTTTTAATTTTTTATAATGTTTTTATATCAAATTTAAACAAAAGACATTAGAGCAAAGTAATGCCATCTTTGTGCAGTATCAACAAATTTAAAAAAAAAAAGTCAAGAAAAAAAAAGTCAAGATAACTGAGCTCCAAACACTGGGAGCCAAGCCCAAATGGTTGCGAGCCATGCACAATTACCTGCACTCAAAAAACAAATGGCTGAGAGTCAACAACATATCTTGTCAAGCTGTATATTAATATTAAAGGCATATCTTTAATCCACTAGTGTGTCACTGTCCTATGTGAAGTGGGAATTTTAAAATGAACACTGTGTTACGAGCCGCGGCGGTGCCCAGCCGTCGCTATGGTGACCGGGACATCACTTCCGGGGCCAGGCCGACCGTTGCCGTAGCAACGGCCGGACGCTGAGTAGTTCGGCGCCGCGTCCCGGCACTGTGGGCAGCCGGGCGCGTGCGCTTTTTTGCAAATAGCCTGTGGGCTAATTAATTTTACTAATTAATGTAAGTGGCACAGTCTGGGGGCAGTTTCAGAGCTAGGCGCTGATTGGTCACTCTGTATATTTCAGGCAGGGAGGGCTTAGCCTCCCTGCCGGTTATAGCTTCCAGATCCCTGTGTTGCTGCCTGCTGCTGTACTCCTGTACTCCTGGTGTTAGCCTTTGGATTGTTACCTACCGTGTATGACCCCAGCCTGTTTACTGGATTTGCCTTTTGCCTGTGCCCTTGACCTTTTGGCCTGTACCTCCGTTTCTGCTGATTTGCCCTTGACCTCGACCCTTGGCGTGCTTCCTGACGATTCTTCCTGGCAAGTGACCCCTGACCTTGGCCTGTTCGTTGGATTTGCTGTCTGCCATTACCCTCTGCTCCTGGGTTCCCCGCAGCTGGTACACGCCACACGACCCTCTGTAATCTGCAGCCAAGTCTGTCCCCACCACTAGGGGCTCCAGCGAACACCTGACTATCAGAGTAGACTCCGGGTGGTGTTGTACTGGTTGGAGGGGTTCCTGACACACTGTGGGACCTATTTATTGAACATTATTTTCCCAAAAATCATATGTAAATGGCTGTTTCTGCATATCTCAAATTTAGGCAACAGGGCTATTTAAGAAGAGTTTAACATAGAAGATATTGCAGATATCTTCTGTATTAAACAAAGTACAGCTGAATACTACCGTCCTCATAGTCCTCTATGGGAGCAGTGCTCTTGTCCAATTTAACAAGCTCTGAAAAGGCTAGCTCTTCACAGCTTGTCTCTAATAGTTAATGCCACCTGAGGAGGCCATCGGAGGGTGTAGCGGGATCTCCTACCCTCTTTACTATTCAGCGTTGGCACATGCACTGACTTATGGTTGCTCATGTCCAGTGGAAAGGTCACGGAAGTGGAATCTTTCAATGTTGTGATCAGCAGAAGAGTAGTTTTTTATTATTTGCCAGGACAGCTGCTTATTGGAAACATAGAAGTGCCAGCATAACTTGAATGAGTGATGAATGGCAGCAGATGCAGTCTTGGTGTGGTGGTAACCATTACACTTTATGTTATGATAATCCCCCACAATAGTCCTACAGTACTTACCCTTCAGCCGGCCGCGCCGGGTCCTAGTGCCGGGTCTAAAACTCGCGAGATCCGACGACGTTACAATGACGTTTTGCCTCGATTTTGATTCCGAATTGGCGCGAGAATACCGAGCCTGCTCAGCTCGGTACTCGGATAGGTGAGGTTCGGGCGGGTTCGGTTCTCGGGGAATCGAGCCTGCCCATCTCTACTTATAACATTCCTCAACCACCAACTTAATCTCCCTTGGTTACCCTATTACCACCCTTTACCCAGTTCACACAAGACTACAACCCTTTGAGCCCCTGACCAACATGACTATGTGACTGGATCATGTGCCCCACTAGGCACTGTTTAACTTTGCCCAAGATGCAATGGGTGGAACTTGACCTTATGTATCAGACTCCCATTGTCCTATAGAGTGTAAGCTTGCGAGCAAGGCCCTCTTACCTCTCTGTCCGTATTACCCAGTATTGTTTTATTACTGTGTTTGTCCCCAATTGTAAAGCATGATGGAATTGCTAAATAAATGTTGACGTTGATGATATCTTATACAAAAGAAATTGATGTATTTTTGCAATAAATTACAGAATCCGGCACATTACTGCTGCTATCCCGCATTCACCAATGAACACCTATGCTAAAATTCTGCTCCTAAAAATTGGCGCTATTGAGATCAAGCAGCCGCAGCACAGATTACAAATGTGCTTTTCGTTGTTGGCTCACATATTTCCGCCTTGGTGAATGACCTTTGTCAAGGTGGAGGTAATGCTGCAAATGCTGTACCCACCAGAGGGTCTTCTGACGATGTGTGGGCGCTGTCATGTACTTAGTTACAATAATGAATTCCCCTAGAGACAGCTCAGTTTTACAGTGCACAGTCTGTTTTCCGTTGGCTCTTGTGGTAGAGACCGTGCAGACCACACATTTCTGGAAGCAGTTCAAGCTCTCGCAGTCCTTCAAATTGGATCTGGAGCCGTAAAGGAAATACTAAGATTATTGCATATACACAAGCCCTGTCTGCATGAGATGCGGGTTCCATGGATATGAGACACAGCACAAAGCGAGAGTCAGTATTACATCTCTTTACCATCAGACAGCTCAAGGGCGATGGGAGGATGAAATATGAAGCCCGTTACATTTTATTTGTGATAGGGAAGTTGAAATATGCCATGTGCTATGTTTTATAATGTTGCCTAGATACAACAGAACACATGGGCATAGGACAAATACACAGAAATAGATTTTACCTTTCATCTATAGATATTTCATAAGTACACACAGCGAGAAAATGCATTAGACTTCCCCGCTAATTCATATTTTAAACAACATACAAAGTTAGCTGGCCAAAAATGGTATCCATTGTACAAGTTATATACATAAGGCCTGATCCATTAACAAACGCAAAAGGAACGCAATGTGCAGAACAGATCTGAAAATACATCTGTTGATGAATACGGGTCTAGGTACGCTCTGCTCTAACAGAAAAGACACAGCAGGATTTATCCAATACATGTGTAGAGTATAAAGTCACAAAAAAGAACGCACAGAAAAACAAAAAGTATTCCAATAATGTCACCTGTTAATAATATAGGGCCTGATTCATTAAGGATCTTAACTTGAGAAACGTCTTATTTCAGTCTCTTGGACAAAACCATGTTACACTGCAAGGGGTGCAAATTAGTATTCTGTTTTGCACATAAGTTAAATACTGACTGTTTTTTCATGTAGCACACAAATACTTGATAGCTTATTTGTACACTGAAATTTAAAGTTGATATTTGTGTGCTACATGAAAAAACAGACAGTACATAACTTATGTGCAAAACAGAATACTAATTTGCACCCCTTGCATTGTAACATGGTTTTGTCCAGGAGACTGAAATAAGACGTTTCTCAAGTTAAGATCCTTAATGAATCAGGCCCATAGTCATTAATGGCAAAACATTAAAAAATAAATGAAAGCGTTTTTCCTTTAATTTTATTTTCCATAGAACACATTTTTTAGGATGTACTTAATGTCTACTGTACATAAAATACATTTTTACAGTTGCCCCTGATTACAAACACATGTTCTAGCTGTATACACAGCCGTCATCACTAGTAATCGGCACTTACACCAGACCTGTAGCTGGTGCAAGTAATAGGACAGAAAATCCCGTACCTAGAGCTTGAATCAGATATTGCTGCATGGCACTTGAGCTTGGCACGCCCTTACTGTACAGTGACTACGTGCATACGCCCAGACCCCTCCCTGTTACGCCCATAAAATCGTAGGCTGTTGTAAGCGGCCTTTGCGCTCAAAGATTAATCGGAAGCTGCTGCGTTCTGTGGGGTATAGTCAAGTTCTGACCATGGGCAGAGTAATTACGCACATTATACGCAGTGTATCACCACCACGTAATGAATCAGGCCCATGATGTTTGATTCGTACTTTTGAAGAATTTTCATATAAGCAACAAAGAGAACAAACGACAAATTTTTCACAAATATAACGATACACAATGAACACTATAAACAGACGAAATAGATCCAATGGTGCTTTTTTGTGAGAATTAAGATAAATGGTAGTAAACTAAAATTATAAGCATTCAATATATGTTTTTTTATTCGGTTCATATGAAGATGAACTGGATAAAACATAATTGGCCTTTGTATGTTTTTTCTCAACAAAATGTTGTGTGACTGGTAAACCAGAGAGTTAATTTTTCTTTAAAGTTGAACGCAACCCTTTTTAGTGGATGACCAGAAGTCCTCTTTATAAACTTGCTGCTAGTTTTACCAACATAAAGTTTGGCACAAGTACATTGTGTTATATACACAACATACTCAAGCCTATATTTGATATGAATAGAGAATCTTGAGTTGGAGTCTATAAATGTTGACCCTGGGCTTGATTCATTAAGGAAAGTTAAGTGAAAAAATTGAGTAAGTAGTCCTCTGAACAAAACCTTGTTACAATGCAAGGGGTGCAAATTAGTTTTTTATTTTGCACATAAGTTAAATACTGTCAGTTTTTTCATGCAGCACACAAATACTTGATAGCTTATTTGTACACTGAAATTTAAAGTCGATATTTGTGTGCTACATGAAAAACAGACAGTATTTAACTTATATGCAAAATAAAAAAAATAATTTGCACCTCTTGTAATTGAGACTACTTACTCAATTTTTTTACTTAACTTTCCTTAATGAATCAGGCCCAACTGTCTTTAGGCCAAGTCAGGACACTGTCTGCCCTCTTGTTTGTGGCATTCTGTCAATATGTACAAGTTTATCCAGGATGGATTTCTGGACAAGCCTTTTTAAGATCCAAGAGTGACACCTAGAGGCCATCAACGAGTACCTGCTACACTTTTCCCGAACGAGCAGAGGACATACCGAGTCATTGGGCAGTACAACAAAGGATAAAGACTCAGCCAACTGCTCAGTCTCAACACTTGATACCTAGAAAGTTAAAATCTGGCACATCGGTAGATTTCAGGTCACCATTGACAGGACAAATCTGAAACACCTTGGGTGAAGCTTAGGTTTAAGTCTCCCGGAATATTCATTATGGAAATAAAAGGATTTGCTTCACCTGCAGCTAAACCACTCAGGTCTGCACGCATTATACCATCAACATGTGTTATAATACTGAGTGTCACAGCAAGAACCACCTGCATAAGCGTCATGTGAGTATGAAAGAGTTAAACAACACAAAACCACCAGGTCTGTCTAAAAATGACTAAAATTGCCCAAAATTATATTTCACACTCACTATGAAATACAAACTCCCGCCACCAATAAGATTTAGTTTAAGAGCTGACCCTCTTAGGAAGTCTTTGCCTTGAGAAAGCTAACATGAGCGAAACGCGTGGTAGAATTTGCTAGTTGTGTTGTATGTTTGGGTCCCATCCTAATATAGCAAATTGACTTAATAAATGTTTGCTGCTCTATAATAGTGAATAACAGGGTTTAGAATCTGCCCATACAGACAGAAGGGAAAGCATAGCTTATATGAATGAATGTGAAATGTGGATGATATGAATGGATCTCCAGCCACACTTAATATATAAACTGACTAATCTAAGACTAATCTTAGGTTCTTCTTGGGGAACCTTAGCCACATAAAGGGGTGTGGTCACACCAGGATGGTGGCTCCTCCTAAAACACAAAGGTCCGGGCCCCAGAACATTGTATCTGCTCCCCCCCTTAACACTCGGGGCCCCCACTCAGGCCTTTTTCTGTCTAATGAAGAAGGGGTCCCTTGGTAGACTCTGGGTTATTCAGTGTTATGTGACCCTATTAAGTATAAGTGAACTAGGCTGTCCTGTGACAGGGTCCCTATAGGGGGACATTAGTTACCTGTTCTCTATAAGTGTAGTGTAACGGGTGCTAGGGGAGACAGAGTCACACAAACTGCAATCCCCTTCCCGACACCCCAGGTACTCACCCGATCCTGAGGGACCACAATGAGATGAACCGTACCTTTCTTCTCTACGAACGGAAACCACCCCTCACGCCTGCTCACCTGTCCTAGGCCACCTGGTTCTGCCCGAACCCAACCGCTCCGCAGGCCTCCACCCGCAACCTGAACCCCAGCTGTTAAGCCTGATTTGTTTTAGGGCTCAGAACTTTAGGTGTCCTTTCGGACGGGTAGAAGTTCCTTATATGCCACGCTCAGCAACCTAAACATTTAACTATCAAGGGACCAAGTGTCCCCTGCACTACAAAGGGCCTAACGCGCTGCTAAACCAAGGCCTATCGCCCTGCTAACAACCGAGACCTACTGTCCCTCTAACCACAAGAGCCTAATACCCTTCTACATTATCAGGGTCTAGCGCCCCCCTAACAATACATGGCCTAGCGTCATCTACACTAAGGACCTTGCGCCCTAAAGTGACTAAGGGCTTTGTGTCCTGTGAACTATTTAAAGGGCCTTACGCCCTGAAACTAATGGGCCTTGTGCCCTGAGCTGACTAAGGGCCTTGTGCCCTAAACTGACTAAGGGCATTGTGCCCTGCCTCAATCTAAGGTCCTTGTGCCCAGTCTAACCTAATGGTCTTGTGCCCCCTTACCTAACTATGGCCTGAAAGCCCAGCTACTTATGGGGCCTAGTACCCGGATAATCCCTACTATGGTGCCACGGGCCCTGTGCTCAAATGGTGCCCACGGGCCTTGTGCCCAACCTAACAGAGTATTCTATACTCACCTGCTCCACACAGGATACTCCACTTACCCTGGCGTCTTCAGGTCTTCCAGACCTTCCAACCAGCAATGCCTCTTCTCCTCTTCGGCGCTGCTCCCCGCTGTCTTCTTGGTGGAGGTGCTCTTAGCCCTTACAATGGTTTCCTGCTGATGATCTCTTCTTTTCCTTGATCTCGGTGTCTTCTGACTTGTGTGCCATCTTCTTCTCTTGCAGCGCCGTCTTCTCCGTTATCTTCTCGTGGCAAGGTAGCTCCTATCTCTTAAAGTGCTGACGTCACTCTGCATCGCCTCGAGCCCTGATTGGCTTGTCCCGGAGGTTACCCAGGATTGGCTCACCTATCCGGCCGCCGATTGGCCAGCAGGGGAGGGTAAACCTGATTGGCTCTCTCGCCCTCTGCTGCCGGGACCTGCAGAGAAAGAAGAGGAGTACTCATCGCTGGAACGCAGGACTGGTGAGTAGTTTCCATCTCTTCTTTCTTTGCCCTTTTCACAGGAATTTTCTCAGGGTACGTCTTCTTCGCCCTCTTCCTGGGCACCACCGTGGCTGGGCACATCTCCACATTAGTTTGTTGAGTTAGATAATACCTGGAACTCTGAAAACTCTCTATATATGTATATGTATATTTAATCCCATTCTGAGAGCTCTCTGCTGCTACACTACAAATTATTCAGCACTAAAGTTTTGGACCTGAGACAGGACAATCCACACGCTCCCTCTCTCCTGTCTCCTAGTCAGAAAGTTCTCTGACATTGTGATACACTACCCCTCATTTCTTTTATGTAGTTGAAACACTTTCCTGAGTATAATATCTGCTGTCTGTCTTTCAGATGGAAGTCCAGGACAAGCCACAAAGTGGTCCACTTTGATGGTTGTAGACCCACAATGAAATCCTTGGAGAGGGAAGAGGACGTTGTATCAAATATTGCAAGATGACACAAACTTTTTAACATTCTCTCTGTATTTAGACCTCCAGAAATAACAAGACAAAAATTTGGAGGTCTTATTGATCTCCTTGTGGCCTGCCACTTTAGAGCCAGGAACAAATTTCAATACATTTAAAAAATGCTGCTGCCAGTACATATAAACAATGTCCAAACTTCCATATATTATTTTGGTAGACAATTCAGATTCGTTCTGTAACTTCTCTTGATGACAGACAGCGACTCACCTGTGCATACAGCTCTCAGAAAATCTCAATTGGATAGATAGATAGATAGATAGATAGATAGATAGATAGATAGATAGATAGATAGATAGATAGATACACTGTATGAACAAAAGCATTTGCCCACAACTGTTAATTATTGAATTGAGGTGTTTCAATCAGACCCGTTGTCAGAGGTGTATAAAGTCAAGCACCTAGCCATGCAGTCTCCATTTGCAAACATTTGTGATACAAAATGGGTCATTCTGAGGAGCTCAGTGACTTCAAGCATAGTAGCACTGTGATAGGATGCCACCTTTGCAATAAAACGGTTTGTGAAATTTCATCCCTGCTGGTATTCCATGGTCAACTGTAAGTGATATTATTAGAAAGGGGAAGCGTTTAGGAACAACAGCATCTCAAAAATCACAGAGCGGGGCCAACGACCGCTAAGGCACATGGTGATTCCATAGATGAAGAGTTCCAAACTGGCATTGATGTAAGCACAAAAACTGTGCGGCTTGAGCTTAATGGAATGGGTTTCTATGGCCAAGCAGCTGCATCGAAGCCTCACATCACCAAGACCAATGCCAGGCGTTGAATAGAGTTCTGTAAAGCACACCGACACTGAACTGTAGAGCAGTGGAATCATGTTCTGTGGAGTGACAAATCACGCTTCTCTGTTTGGCAGTCAGATGGGTGATTCTGGGTTTGGCGGATGCCGGCAGAACCTGTCTGATTGCTTTATGCCAACTGTGAAGTTTGGTGGAGGAGGAATAATGGTATGAGGCTGTTTTTCAGGGTTTGGGCTAGGGCCCTTATCTCCAGTGAAAGGCACTCATAATGCTTCAGCATACCAAGTCATTTTGGACAATGCTATGCTTCCAACTTTGTGGCAACAGTTTAGGGAAGGCCCTTTTCTTTTCTAACATGACTATGCCCCAGTACACAAAGCAAGGACTACAAAGACGTGGCTTGATGAGTTCGGTGTGTAAGGCTGGCCCACACAGAGCCGTGATCATCAACCCCATCGAACACCTTTGGGATGAACTGGAACGGAGATTACGAACCAGGCCTTCTCATCCAACATCAGTGCCTGACCTCATAAATGCTCTACAGAATGAATGGGCACAAATTCCCACAGAAACACTCCAACATCTTGTGAAAAGCCTTCCAAGAAGAGTGGAAGCTGTTATCGCTGAATTAGGGGAAGCAACTCTATATTAAAGTATATGTACTTGAATACAATATCATTACAGTCCCTGTTGGTGTAATGGTCAAGCCCCTGAATACTTTTGTCCATATAGTGTAGATAGATAGATAGATAGATAGATAGATAGATAGATAGATAGATAGATATAAGATAGATAGATAGATAGATAGATAGATAGATAGATAGATAAATATAAGATAGATATAAGATAGATAGATAAATATAAGATAGACAGATATGAGATAGATAGATAGATAGGTAGGTAGATAGATAGACAGACAGACATACATACATACCGACATACATACAGACAGACAGACAGGTAGGTAGATAGGTAGGTAGATAGATAGACACACAGACAGACAGACAGACAGATAGATAGATAGATAGATAGATAGATCGATAGATAGATAAGAGAGAGATAGATAGATAGATAGATAGATAGATAGATAGATAGATAGATAGATAGATAGATACATATGAGAGAAAGATAGATAGACAATATTTTTAGATATCTTTATTATATATTTGTAATCTTAATTTGATTTACTTATTTACTTACATAGCATGCCCTTAAATGTTGACATATTAAAGGTTTGTCTTTGTTTAATAGATAATTTTACACATAAAAGTACTGTCACATATATTTATTTTACGATGTAATTTTGAATGATTGAATTTAAATACCCTGGAGAGTTCCTGGAATCTGGACTTGTCATGTCTGATTTCCGTAAGTGTCTTCATCGATATATTAGGATGAATGTCTTCATTTATCAGTGTTGTTTAAATTGTGTTCATTTAATTATAGCCAGAATACTGAACTTGGCCCATGCCCAGAAACTGTGCATTTTACTTACAGCTTCAATTGTTTATGCAACTTTGTTTGTTGTGAATTTTAAATGTACTATACAGACTCAGGACTATAAGCATTCATTATCTCTAATACTATTAATATTAGCAGAGGTGTGGAGGAGGGGGGTCAGTTATAAAGTACATTTTTTGGCGGCATGGCAGTGGCAGGTTATGATGGGGATCCGCATCCGCAACCCCAGACAAGCCACATATAAGGCAGGGCAAAGTGACTGCCAGGCCAGCGTCCTATTGGTCTACACAGTCACACCCCTCCTAAGCTGTGTGCGTATCATTGGCTCCCCTCACCAGTCTGAGATGGGCCTGCAAGAAGCAGCTTTAGGACTTGAGAGTACTCTCAGCGCCCTGATAACCACCTTGATAGAAATGGTGTACTAATGTAATGCCTATGGGGGAACGGAACAGACACACAGGTGTCTTACCTTCTAAAGGATGACCGCCTACCGTCCACATCAGATTCACCCCAGCCGCTATCAGCCTCAGTGAAGGCTTCAGTGAAGGTCTGACTCCTGGACCCTGCAGCGGAATACACTAAAGGAGACAGGTGCATACAAATAGCAAACAGTTCGGTATGCTACTTGCCAGTGCTCACCTCACCAATGATGACCAGCTACTTACCTGGGAACAGACCGATACTGTTCCTACTTACCTGCTCTGGGCAACCCATGTCCGCCGGAACTCAGCCGCTGAGCAGGCCTCCACCCACGGCCTGAATTTCGACTGTTAAGCCCGCTTTGTCTTGGGGCTGAGAACTTTAGATGCCCTTTCAGACAGATGAGAGGGGCCTTATATGCCACTCTCAGCAATCTAAACATTTAACTATCAAGGGACCAAGTGTCCCCTACACTACCAAGGACCTAGCGTCCTGCTAAACCAAGGCCTATCACCTGCTATCAACTATAATTGCCTACTGCCCTGCTAACAACCGGGAGCTACTGTCCCTCTAACCAAAAGGGCTTAATGCCCTTCTAACAAGGACCTATCAACCTTCTTATAATCAGGGGCTGCTGCCCTGCTACCCAATCAGGAGCCTTGCGCCCCACTAAACTCAGAGGTCTGTGCCTTTCTACACCTATGGGCCTGGTGCCATGCCTCAACACTATGGACCTTGTGCCCAGCAAACTATAGGGGTCTAGTGCCTCAGCAACCTATAGGGCCTTGTGCTCTATCTAAACTTAAGGGCTCTTGCGCCCACTCTACCTCTAAGGGCCTTGTGCCCTGTCTCTGCCCAATTGAACCTTCTGCCCAAGTTCTACTTATTGGGCCTTGTGGCCAGAAGCTACTATTGGGGCCTTATGTTGCCTCCCTAACTATGGGGCCTAGTGCCCAGATAAAACCTTTCTATACCCTAACGGCACCAGGGCCTTATGCCCAATATGGTACCACGGGCCTAGTGCCCAAACTGTGCCCACAGGGCTTGTGCCCTACCTAATAGCAGGAAATATATTTACCTGCTCCGTGCTGGATTCTCAGCTTGTCCCAGTGTCTTCAGGTCTTCCCAACCCTCCACCCGCCGGTGCCTCTTCCTCTCTTTGGTGCATTGCTCCCCGCTGTCATCTTGGCGGGGGCGCTCTTAGCCCTTACAAGAGCTCCCCGCCGACTATCTCTTCTTTTCCTTGATCTCAGCATATTCTGACTTGCGCGCCGTCTTCTTCTCTTGCCGCGCTGTCTTCTCTGTCGCCTTCTCGTGGCAGGGCAGCTCCTAGCCCTTACAAGGGCTCCCTGCCACTTCCGCCAGGGTCCGTCTTTGCTTCTGCACGTCCCACGACGTCCTCTTCCGTCGACTCCGCCGCCACACTGCACTAACACTGGTGGCGCCCGGCAGCTTAAATAACTTTTAAGTTTGGCTCACTCGCCTTCTGCCTGCAAAAGAAGTTGGACACTTACCTGCGCTGGAATGCAGGTATGGTGAGTTGTCTTCTTTCTTCTTTAGTTTCAGCTTCACCCTCTTGACGGGCACCTCGGCGGCTGGGCACACCTCCCCACTAACAGTCAATCCATCCCCTGAAAAGCTACCTTGGCTACCTTTTCCAACCTTGAGACATATTAGGTCAAACATCATTTTACCGTGCAAACAATGTCCAATGTTAAAGAATAAATGAAGTCAAAACGAAAAAAGACGTTTACAATTATGGAACATAACCACTCTTGAAAAATTATTTACATAGACAAAAAGTATATACTGTAATTTATTTGACTGCTAAAATCATTTTAGGCCTATTGCGTTTAGTTTTCAAACATAGCTTTCACTGCAAATTGAGGGAGCGGACGAAACTTTAAACACTAACAGACATGCACCCAGTTATAAGCTCGCCACCGAAATAAGATATGGAAGCTTTAGACATTTGTTTGGCCGATAACAGCTCTTTAACCTTACTGCAGTAGTATAGTTGACTGCAGGTGCGATCACAGTCAACTAACAGGCATGGCTAAGAAGTCTTTGGTTACTCAGAAACCATCTAGTTTGGATTTGATAGAGCAGTTATTTTCAAGATCTTTGCCATGCTGGCACCTGGCCTTGACCCACCTACATTGTGCAGAATGGCTACGTAGTTTGTTGACGCTCCGGACTGCCCTAAATATTTTAGGAAATGGGAACTTCAAGATTACAGCTGGCAGTAAGTAGATCTCATCCAAACCATCCACGTCTTGGAACACGGTCTTGCATTATTGGAGCACCTAGGCCTAGACTGGTGTGTTTCCTTGAAGATGAAGCATCATTGTCCACAATGAAGAAAGACATTGCAGCAATGAATGTTGTTGGTATAATGGATTGGATAATTGAAGACTTGTGTTTAGGTGGTTTCGGTGTGAAGATGGACATCTTGGATGTTGCTAAGTTTCCAGGCTATGTGCACGACTCATTTCTTGTGCCAGTCAGGATTATATGACTGTTTGTTGGACACTTTGTGATGGCTTCTTGCTTGATAAGTGTTAAAAAACTGCACACCTGCTTTAACCCTTATGGCCCATTCCATAACCCATCCCTCTTTTTATGTCATAGATCTGATGGATTTTCAAGGGAATGTCTACTTCCATAACTGATGCTCCTTCTACCCCATCCCTATGGAGGAGTATGGTGGGTGACCCTTTTTTGCGGCCCATATGATATGTATTGAACAGGCCAGTAGTTCTTAATATAACCACTTGGTGGCAGTCTCTAGACTCTAAATCTCTGATAAAGGAGTAAGATCAGAACGACACTGAGACACATGAAAAATGTAAACACTAAATAAGAAAATGAACACCCTTTGTGTAAATTACATTTATCGGTCCCATAGCAAAAAAAATTATACTTGCCCTCTGTCCCAGAATGTTCGAAAGACTCCCGAATTCCTGGTAGGTCTCCCGGTATCCCGGGAGAACAGGCAGTTCTCCCACATCCTGCCCACTGTGCACTATGAAAGGTATTGTCATTATTAGATCCACTGGAAAAATATAAACCAGACTAAGGACACAAGAAATATCTATATTTCAATCCCTAAATATTAAGATAAATTCAGCTCTAATACAGCGGCAGAAATGCGAGCGTAGGGATGAATTTTCAAGTGTATGCAAAAATCACATTTTTGCATGTGCCTCTAAATCAGTGGTCAGGAAACATTTTTACCCCAAATGGGGTAAAAATTAAATTCCTGGGGGTAATGCGGCCGATTCACATGCTGTCAGTTGGATTGTAGACCCCTTTAAATGTGAAATTGCTGTTGTACCAGAAGAGCCTCAAGGGTTGGCAGAGGCACTTCTTGAGCTTCGATGCAATAATGAAGCACGTATTGCATTTGAAAACAAAGCAGATCTGTCATATTTTTGGATGTCAACAGCTGCAAAGGCATTCAAAATTGCACATGAGGAGGCAGTCAAAAAGTTGCTGCCTTTTGCAACAACCTACCTTTACGAACAAGGATTTTCCACTCTAATGAACATAAAAACAAAGCAGAGAAATCGTTTGGACGCTGAAGACTGTATCCAAATTGCTCTGACATCAAATTGCCCCAATATTGATGCTCTCGTATCAAAAATTAAGCAACATCATTTCTCCAAAACCTGAAGTTTTGAAGTTGAAGCTTTCAAAGAAATTTTGAATAGATTCAATAAAATTTACAATAATTAATAATATATGATTTCTATCCTTTCAAATCAAGGAGGTAACGTCGGCGTATCTAAATATATTTAGGGGTAAATGGTAAAAAAAAGTTTTTTGACCCCCTGCTCTAAATCATGCCCAATATGGATTATCTTGCATGCAGTTGCTACTGTGCACCAGAAGATGGCAATCTGAGCATGCTTATGCTTTGTGTAATACAGCAAACATTTAATAATATTATTTATATTATTATAATTTATTTACATATCTCTAAAATGCTCCATAACACTATATTAATTGAACATGAAACAAATACAGTAACAAAAAATTAAATAAAAAGGTGAATCGGTCCTGCTCACTAATATGCACTTGCAGGTTAAATTAAAGTAAATTAATCTTTAATCACATATAAAAAAGATCAGAAAATTCAAGAAATTTTAATGAAAAACAGTGAAAAGTGATGGAGAAGAGACAAGATTACGTGGCAGCATTCATTAAAAAACCACTATGCAAAACAGAGAACATTCTAGTGACCGCTATACAATACAGAGAAAATCTTAATGAACTCTGTATAATACAAAAAGCCTTTTAGTGACCAATATATATTACAGTGAGCATTCTATTGACCACTGTGCAACAATGAGATCATTCTAGTGACCACTATGCAAAACAGAGAACATTCTGAGGACCACTATACAATACAAAGAAAATTCTGACTTCTATATAATACAGCGAAAAATCTTGTGCCCTACATACAATGCAGAGAACACAATAGTGAACTCTATATAATACAAAAAGCATTTTAGTGCCCGATATATACTATATGGACAAAAGTATTCGGACGCTTGACCATTGCACCAACAGGAACTGTAATAACGTTGTATTAAAATACATATACTTTAATATGGAGTTTATCCCCCTTTTGTTGTGATAACAGCTTCCACTCTTCTTGGAAGGTTTTCCACAAGATGTTGGAGTGTCTCTGTAGGAATTTGTGCCCATTCATTCTGTAAAGCATTTATGAGGTCAGGCACTGATGTTGGACGAGAAGGCCTGGCTCGCAACCTCCGTTCCAGTTCGTCCCAAAGGTGTTCAATGGGGTTGAGGTCAGGGCTCTGTGTGGGACAGTCAAGTTCTTCCACACTGAACTCATCAAACCATGTCTTTGTAGTCCTTGCCCTGTGTACTGGGACACAGTCATGTTGGAATAGAAAAGGGCCTTCCCCAAACTGTTGCCACAAAGTTGGAAGCATAGCATTGTCCAAAATGACTTGGTATGCTGAAGCATTAAGATTGCCCTTCACTGGAGATAAGCCCCATACCATTATCCATCCTCCAGCAAACTTCACAGTTGGCATAATGCAGTCAGACAGGTAACGTTCTACCGGCATCCGCCAAATCCAGAATCGCCCATCTGACTGCCAAACAGAGCAGCGTGATTCGTCACTCCTCAGAACACGTTTCCACCGCTCCACAGTCCAGTGTCTGTGTCCATTTGAAGCTTGGCATTGGTCTTGGTGATGTGAGGTTTGCATGCAGCTGCTCGGCCATGGAAACCCATTCCATTAAGATCCCGCTGCACAGTTTATGTGCTTACATTAATGCCAGTGGAAGTTTGGAACTCTCCGTCTATGGAATCAGCAGAGCGTTGGTGACTTTTGCGCACCATGCACCTTAGCAGTCGTTGACCCCGCTCTGTGATTTTACCTGGTCTTCCACTTCGTGGCTTTCTTGCTGTTGTTCCTAAACACTTCCACTTTCTAATAATATCACTTACAATTGAGCATGGAATATCCAGTAGGGATGGAATTCCACAAACCGTCTTATTGCAAAGGTGGCATCCTATCACAGTACCACGGTTGAAGTCACTAAGCTCTTCAGAACAACCCATTTTGTACAAATGTTTGCAAATGGAGACTGCATGGCTAGGTGCTTGATTTCATACACCTCTGGCAACGGGTCTGATTGAAACACCTCAATTCAATAATTAACAGGTGTGGCCAAATACTTTTGTCCATACAGTGTATATTTCAGAGAGCAGTCACTAGTGATCAATTTACAACATAGCTTATCTTATTGAGCATTCCATAACCCCCTCAGGACCGGCTCTACCGTTAGGAGAACCTAGGCTGCTTCCTAGGGCGCTAATGGTTAACAGACATTTGTACGATTATCTAACTTTCCCGAATAATGTAACATTGTTGATGGAGTGTATTCAGTTCTTATTAGCACACAACTACTTCAAAGATTGTAATACTTTCTTTTAGTAACATCTCAGGGTTGATCATGGGAACTTCAGCAACACCGAGTTTGGCGAATCTCCTCATGGGATTTTGGGAACACTTATACACCTTGTCTATCTATAAGTGTAATAAATACGTTGATGATCTTATCTTCATTTGAACTAGTACCATGACTGATTATGAAAATGTTATTTATTATGTGAATAGTAATAATTTTACTCTAAGTCTCACACCTACAGTGAGTTATACATCTGTTGTTTTTGTAGATCGCTTTATTAAACCTTTGGATTCCATTTCACTTTCTTACATTTTAAGAAAGTGGATGTGGCTACTTATCTGAATACACAAAATAACAACCAAAAACACTTGGCTTATATCAATCCCTAAAATATAGCTTGTGAAGATTAAAATGAATTGTACTCTGGGATGAGACAACCAGACAGAATCCCTTGTCCTTATGGATAGGTTCTGGGAAAATGTCTATGACCTTCTTCTTTTATCTGAAATAAGAAATCAGGTTGATAAAGTAGATTCTTTGTTGACAACTGTCAGGGAAAAGCCCCTCTAGCTACTCCCTGATGAGATATCTTATCATATATTCCAACAGTCATACAATATATCACCTCTATTCTGTCAGGAAACCATTTCTGAACCCATATATCGGTCACAAACCGCCCTCTGCGCACTTGTGACTTGGAAGCTTACTATAAGGGAACACACAGGATTCCAACCCAAATCTCACACTCACCTCTCTCTAAGGCTACAGATTTTGCTGGTCCTTTTCCCAACACAGAGGCACTCTTCACACCTCTCAGCAACTGCCACCAGCTACGTATAAGGCCCGTAGCAAACCTATGACTTAATCACCCAATTGTGCACACTCTGTGCTCTGGTAGCTAAACAGTTAACCCTTCACACACTGGTTTCTAAAGAGTTAATCCAGCCAAGCAATCTGTCTCTTCTAAACAGGCAATGAATTAGTTTAGAGCAATAAGGACAGAACTATTAAAATGTTAGATTTAATATACAAAAAGTACAATGCTTACAGAGAATAAAAAAACAAGTAGATAAAGATTTGACATACAAGTAAAAAAATTGCAAACAGTTATAAAAACAAATGGGATGAAAGTACAGAGCATCACTTACATATAATAATCTGTATGCCTGGAGCAGGCAGAAAAGATGGACAGTCGTTCAATTAGATTGATCCCCAAGAAGCTGATCCCTTGTCCCTTCAAAACACATGTTTTTAAGCAAACTCAAATGGGACAGCATTCACAAAGGCAGTGTGGATGCTAATGTGGGGGCTGAAATGTCCCTTGGGTGTTACCTAAGGCTTGTTCAAAACTATTCCTAAGTTTTGACCTGTCAGCTTTTCTCAGATATCTCCCAGAGACATAACTTCCCCTTCAATAAACCGGTCATAACTTCCCGCACTTTTAAATACCAAATATGATGGGGTTACAACAATATCCGATCTCGTCCTGAAATACTTTGGCTGTGCCCTGTATAGTTGGTATCTATGTTTTAAAACCCTTGTGTGGTGTTTGCCCCTCAGTACAGAGTGGCAAACGGATTTCCCAAAATATGAAAAATTAAGGCATTTCCTTTCAAGTTCATATTTATATATACCTGCATGAAGAGTCTACAGGTTTTAGAGGAGTCTCCAAGATTCTCACCTAAGCATATGGCTCTCTAGTTTACATCTAGTGGTTAGTTTGTGTTTACAATATCTATTGGAAGGAAGTCAATTAGCCAGTGGAATACATGATCAACAACAATGGATGTCTGTGATCTGCATATCTTAAGCTGGTGTCCTCACAAAAGGTTTGCCTAACTTAATTACCTCCTACTGGGATAATTGTTTCCTTTTTAAAAACATTTGGTCACACATTTATCCGAGTTGAAAATCAGGTTCATTTATGTATCAATGTGATGTTTTATCTGGGCCCTGGCATTCAACATTCTATTTCATCATATCAGATTTATGCTCTCATCCTGACAACTCTAGAGAAAAACTCTGAGTATGATGTAGCTTTGTCGCTGGGATCACATGAAAATAGAATCAAAATAGATCCGATTCTTGAGTCAGTATTACTGGAAAAATACACATTGATATTTACTAGGGTCCCTAGTTTGAAGTCAAGGTTGTCCTGTCATTCCCAGGAGAGAAACAGACTACCAATGTTTTACATGAGTGGACGACACATGGGAGATGTAAAATGTGTATTTACTAAGTGAACATGTTTATATTCCATAATATAGGTTGTACCACTTAACATTACCAGTCCTCTTATATAATCTATTTATTACACAAAATGTAGGTAGGACTATTGGGTGTGTATATATGTTACATTAAAATGAAAAGCTCTATACATGCTATATATAAGCACTTTGCTGAAAGGCATAGTGCTGATCCAGTACATATTATTTTTTCGGGAATTGAGAACGTCCCTTTAAATGAGGAGGAAGGGGGATATTTTGGCCACCTTAAGAAAACATTAAGCCTACTGTATATACACACTTGATACCCTTATACTCTATGGGTTTGATGGTAATTTTGATTTTTATGTTTTCCAGGAGAGATAAAAAAACATGTTTATTTTACCGTTTTAAACAAATATTATTTCTTATGATATTTTTACATCAATATATCTTTTACTTGTTGGCTGGGATGTTTTTAACTTTGGAGTCATTTTGTAATATTTCCTGAAATCCTGGGAGTTTGTTAAACGCATGTTGTACGTTAAGATCTCATCCTGTTGATTGAATCACGTGTGGGGCTTCCATTTAAATTGTCCTTGCACTACTGGGCCAGTTATAGTGTTCTCCGTGTGCCTGCTGAAGGGGATCATCGGCAAAACGCGTAACACAGAGGGTTAACCCATTACATGCTTGCTTTATTACTGAGTTTTTGTTTTGTATTGCTGATGTGTATTTTTTATGGTTTTCAATAAATTGTGAACCCACTTGATCTATTGTAAGTTTTCTATCTAAAACAAGTACTCTGCTTTATCTACACATTACAAATCTCACTGTGGCAGTGAAAGGGTGTCCCCATCAACAAAAGCTGTGTTATCCGTCTGTAACTGAATGGTGTGACAGCGCCCCCTTGTGTTGGAGTTACCATAGCCCCCAGAAAGATGGAACAATCCCTTCTTTCCAACTGTTTCCCAATTATTATTTTTTTAATGAATTAATGAATAATCACTTTCCAGAAACTACTGTGCATTCTAGTCTTGGGTTATACATAGCTTAGGAAATGTGCAAGTGTAAATACAGGCACAGAGCCGTAGGCATACGGCAGCTTTTCTTGTGTGTACACAAATAGGGCAATTTGAATCCAATAATAAGGCTGCTGAATTAGCATTGTGTGTAAGATTCAATAACAAGTTTTTAAAACAGAATGCAAGAAGAAAAAATCTGCTTTAGACTTCACTCTAAGCCTGTAACCTACTCCATATGTCTGACACCTGTCTCAGGAAGAAATAACGTCTGCAAAATGGGAACACGTGATATTGTCCAGTTAGTATGTTGGAGGTGATAAGTAAGTTGACCTCCGGACCGGGTGGCAAAGGGGGTATCTGCCCCCCCGGCCCGGTCCCATAGTGGGGCTGGGTCACTAGGACACTTTCATTTTTTTCCTTTAAAATGTTTCTAATAGGCAGCTGAGTCGTGTCTTGCCCCCCCCGGGCTAAAATTTACCAGCCATCCCCTGGTTGTCGCAGCTGTTCTTATTTTGTTCTTATTTTGTGAGGAACCAATGAGAACATCATTGGGCAGGACTATGGTGTTTAAATGGACCCCGCTGTATGTGTCTGCCCGTTGCACATTTATTACTCCCTGAGGAAGCCCCATTGTGACAGGGGTGAAACGCGTTGAGATTTATCTTTCATTTGAAAACTTTCCTTAAGCACTGCACACCCTTACAGGAGGAAAGACCGGACAACTTCTTTTCACTATCCTATTTATCGGCGTACCCCTCTTGCGGAGTAAGAAGGCGAGCCAAACAGCCAGAAACCAGCGGGGACTCCAATTTCATTCTGCGCATGCGTCTACTACAGAGGAGACTCGTAAGCACCTTTTCACTATAGCACCTTCGGCTACAACTGCCCCCCCGTTCCAGGGGTGATAAGGAGGAATGGTTCCTGGAACCTAGCTTTCAAGTGCTCAGACTTTTCCTGGAATATCTGTAAGTACATATTTACAGCAATGTAAGTCCACTTTATCTATACCATATGACATCGTATTGCTGATCGTTTTTATGGACGTTTTTCTGAAATACCGTTACTGACACCAATGTCTGGGAGTTTGTTCAACACTGATGGCGCAGATACCTACATTTGTTTACATGAACCATTTTTTCTGGCGTGAACTGGATTATATTAAAGGGAAGTTATCTACGCAAAAGATGTTGACTATATATCTGGAGGTTTACAACAAACACGCCACACCTGGTATCAGGCTTTGGGACATCTGCTAGTTTATGTGGATTTGTAAGAACTGACATTCAGAGTTTGAGATTACAAAGGATATTGTTATTTGTTTTTGGAATACCATGTTTGGCTTCAGTTGATATAGAGCCATTTATTGTTGTATATATGTAGGACGTATTACATGCTTTTGGTTCTGGCCAGATCCTACTTATTTGATTATGTCTATACTTGTATGTTGTAGGATTGATTTTAATATTTTATTACCATTATAAAGTTACATTTGCATCCAACACTTCTTTATTTTTGCGCCTTGGGAATAGCAATATTATTGTTATATCTTTGGACTTTCTGGAATTCTCCCTCCCCCCCCCCCCCCTGTTCCCTCTTGGCAGCATATACACATCATCTGAGAGCTGCGCTGGTCTCTCTATCCACTGTATTTCATGCAGTGTGCACGCACTCACGATAACCATCTCCATAGAGTTTACAGTCATGGTCTTTTCAGCCGATGTTGGCAATGAACATGTCCCGGTGGCTAAATGTAGAGAGTGCTGTAGATGGAACAATGCGTTTGTTTGTTCTGAGACAGAATATTTAGTGTAGACTTAAAGGAGATCCCATAGAACAAATTACTGAGTTTCCCTCTGTTGAAGCAATCTATAAATTTTCTCTTAATAGAGATATGAGGGGTGCTATCTTGTAACTACAAAATACAAAGGCTGTATATTAAAGAGGAAAGAAAGTATGTGTTTTAAAGATGCACTTCAACTCGCCGGAGTCTTGGGATAATTTTATTCCAAGACTCCGGGAAGTTGAAGTGCATCTTTAAAACACATACTTTCTTTCCTCTTAAATATACAGAATATTTAGTTCCAGAGTCACAGGAATGAATGCACATTGTGCTGTCATTCTCTAAACGACAATATTACCAGATGAAGAGCTCAGATCTGAGAGTACATTGTGTGTATTGTGTACACATGAATCTCCCAATCGGTCGGACTTTCAGTCCTATGTACAATCATTGTAGATAACAGATTGGTTGGAAAATTCTCCAGTGTGTACGTAGTTTAATTCTCTTATCAGTGTTTCTAAATAATCACTAGTACAAGTCAGTACATGAAACATGAAAAACATAAACATATTAATCTCTTGCGAAACCTACTTCATAAAAAACAGGATCATAACGTACATTAATGGCTGCTGGACTCCATTTGGTAACCCCAAATGATTATTCACAAAATTCATAGTCCAGGGTGACACTTATGAGCAGTTTTACATAAAGCCACTTTTATTTAAAGTTTAGCAACACTCATAGATGCCATTTATTTTCTTAGTTTGGGCAAGGGTGGCCAGAAGGCAGCCTCAGGGGGCGTGACTGCTGATCTGGAAATGTTGACCTTTGAAAGCTTCTAATTCCATGGTTGATTTGTAAACAATGAAGAAAATGAGAACACAGTTTTTTGTTTGTTGTTGTAGGAAATCATCAGATTCATATTGACGTTTGCAGCAGAGCCTCCGATTCCATAGATGAATTAAGAATTGATATTTTCCCTAGCACATCATATTCCACCTACAGAGTCCTATATTGGGGTGAAGATGTCGCTATTTATTGATTGATTTCATAAGTGTACCTGACATGTCCTTTTAACCATGAGCTGGTAAATCAGGACTGGTGGGCTGTCCTGTGAGCTGTTAGAGGGGGACTCCACCTTCAGATAATTACTATTATTATGTGAATTCCTGTTTTGAGTGTCCTATTGGAGTCATTTTAATGGTTTATTGTTGTTTCAGCAGTGGGGTTCTGTTTGTTCATGGTTTGGAAAGCTTGTTGTAGACTAGACCAGATCCTCCGTTACTTATACAAACCTGTTTTAAGAGACCATGTCCGTCTACATGTGTGCTGTAATCAGTCTGCAGTGACTCTCACTCACCAGCACCAAACTGTGCTTGAAAGATCGGTGTCAGTGGAGGAATATTTATTATTATTATTATTACCATTTATTTATATCAGCGCTGTACAGAGAACTCACTCACATCAATCAGTCCCTGCCCCCATTGGAGCTTACAGTCTAAATTCCCTAACACACACACACAGACACACACAGACACACAGACAGACTATGGTCAATTTGTTAGCAGTCAATTTACTTACTAGTATGGTTTTGGAGTGTGGGAGGAAGCCGGAGCACCCGGAGGAAACCCACGCAAACACGGGGAGAACATACAAACTCCACACAGATAAGGCCATGGTAGGGAATTGAACTCATGTCCCCAGCGCTGTGAGGCAGAAGTGCTAACCACTTAGCCACCGTGCTGCCCCCAATATTGTCCTGTGATGTGTCACTTATCAGGTGACACATCAAGTCCCAGGGAGCCGCGTCTGGTGCAGAAACCCGTTAATGATGATGATGACGCTCGCCAGCACTAGCTCTGATTGGCTGAATGCAAATTCATCTCTGGAGCTTCTTTGAGCGTAAATTACGACCAACACAAGTCCAGGTCAGCATCAGGCCCTTAGTACCGGACAAAAACACAGGTGCATTTAAAAATGTCTATCAGGTGAGAAAAATAGTGACTTCAGTAGCATAAAATATGTAAAAAGAAAACAACAGGAAAGAAATAAAAGAGGAAAAAATAAAAAACATCACTTATATATAAAATATGAATACAGAACCACGACATTAAAGCTAACACTGGTATATATCCACTGATGAAAGATTATAGCAACCGACGTAACATATCATAATGTATTAAGTATAGAAAATAATATACAAGTAACATTAGAGTGTCTTAATAGGAAAAGCAACAGTACCGGATGTTAGGAACACACAGTGCTGCTCGCAGGGATAAAATACACGGATAGATACATAAGTAATGTAATTAACATCACAAAGAGACGCCCATGCAATGTAATCAGAGTCATAATTCTAGCAACTTGTGTACGCTACATATCCAACCAATACAATACATCAAAGCAACAAACAGTCCCAGGGGCGAACGGAGGATTGTCGGGGGGGGGGGGGGTTTCCCCCCGACCCCCCCAAAAAAACACCCCCCGCGGCGCTGTTCTATACAGCAGCCGCGGCGCTGTCTAAGAAGCGTCCGCGGCGGTGCTGTATACACTACAGCACCGCCGCGGACGCTTCTTTGACAGCGCCGCGTCTGCTGTATAGGACAGTGCAGCTATAGCGGCCACTTAGTTAGCGCAGGGGGGGGGGGTTTCTGGAGACTCAGAAACCCCCCCCTGCATGCGCCACTGAGTCCCCAGGGAGAACGCTCAGATAGAACAAAATGAAAACCTTAGCTACTTAATAATAAAAAAAAAAATTGAAATTGATAACCTCAAGAGATCAAAGACCTCAAGAAAAAAATACAGTGTATAATAAAACATAAATCGCAGAACAACAAAAAACAGAAATAACAAAGTAAGTGATCTGAAAAAAGCACCCAAACCAACAAAACAGAATTAAGAGAAATGGCATAATAATCAAAACATACCACACAAAATGATCTAATAAAAAAGAGGTGATATATGTACAATAATTGAAAAGCAAAAAACAAGACATATGTAATTCATCAACATCATCGTTTACAGATTCTGCAGCGCCGTGCAGTCGGCATACAATACATAAATACAACATAACAAATACATGAATTCCCTTAAGCATATAACAAATATGATCAAGCAGTTTACAGTATGAGTAATGCCCGAGCAATTTCAGGTGGAACAAAGACAAGTACGAATTCCTTGTGTATGAGTAAAGAATCATAAGACATCACAGAGGCAAACAAGGTAGATAGACAGACATGATACGTAGGGCAGAGAGGACACTGCTCTTATTTCTTCATTAAGATCTTTGCGGTCAAAGATACACAGTTGATGCGTTCATTAGGCGTCGTGTTGCAATAACAGTTGACATTAAACAATAATTAGCTAATGCTTAAGTATCACAGATGTTATGAAACTGGTAAAGCAGAGAGATAACCTTTGCTGTATAATTCAGTGCCTTTTTAATGGGTGACTTATTTAAAGTGATCTTTTCTTTGAGCATGTGGATGGATTCCCAACACAGATCTTGAAACAAGTACGTAGCGACATTCCCCATGTAAATCTATGTTTCATCAGAATAGACAATCCCAATTGGCATGTGTAAATGAATGTTGGTCCTGTCTGACAGTTCATGCATCCTATACATCCGCTAGGACCGGAAGCCAAGCCAAAATCCGGAATGCAATGTTGATTGTGGCATTCTGTCAGGATGAACAAGTTAGCCCTGCAGACATTGTCCTTTTATATAGGAGAACTGCTGACTTAGTCAGACTGTAATAAATGTATTCTGGACAAAATCATACAATGTTCAATAGGGAATTGAAACTCAACATTATTATTATTATCTTTAATTTATAAGGCGCCACAAAGGGTCCACAGAGGCGTACATGACATATACAGAAAACAGTGACCCATGATACAGAAAGAACAAAAAAACACAAAAACAAAAACACACACACACAGGTAACATGATAATGCAAATCAAATTATTTCTGGGACAATGTGTGAAAGTGATGGTAGAAATCAGCGAGAAGTAGGCCGAAGCTAAGAAAACAGGGCAAGGAAAGCAGCCAAGAGGTACAGGGGGTGATGGAATAGTAAGAAGGAGCACACAAGGAAAGAGGGCCCTGCTCCTGAGAGCTTACATCCTAAAGGAAAGGGGGAGACATAAATAGGATGGTACTAACTGGGGGAGAGACCCGGGACAAGGGAGTTAGGAGGAAGACTGATAGACTTGAATAAAGAAATGAGTCTTGAGGGCACACTTGAAGCCTTTGAGAGTAGGTGCTAATCTTATGGAACGTGGAGATCGTTCCACAGCTGGGGAGCAGCCCGGGCAAAGTCCTGGAGACAGGAGTAAGAAGAGTGAGGGTATTCTCTTTATAACGCTGGTCGTAACAATGCAGAATCTGAGTTACAATCCGCGGCGGATAAGAACGCTCTTGAAAATATTGTCAAAATAGGCAGGACCAAATCTGCAGCACACAAAGGGGTCAGCTATCTATTTAAACAATGCTAAGCTGCCCTTAAAGCTATCAATTAATTAATTTCATAAATAAACTTATTTACCCCCAACAAGCAACAGCATTAAATTAATTGAATTTCTGCTAAATAAATAAACCTGTTCTCCCCCAAACCACCCTGAAATTAAATAGCATTCACATTTAATAAATAAGTCTGTTTTCCTTCCAATGGCCCTGACATTAAATCAATAGAACCCACATTTAACAATGATGCCTTCTTTACCCCAAACATTATCCTTCCTCCCCCCAACCAGCCACAACATTAAATTAATAGAATTCACATTAAATAAATAGGCATATTTCCATCTAACCAGCCCCAAAATCAAATTAGTAGCATTCAAAAGTCCCATTTCCCCCCAATGATCCCTGACAATAAATTGGTAGCACACGCATTGAATACATATACTCCACATTGCATTAATAACCCCTACAATATATATCTAACTCCCATCAACTGCAAATTACATTATAGGCTCTACATGTTAAATAGCAACCACATAACATTAATACCCCTTCAACCCTCACATTTAATATAAAGCCATCAGAAAATATTAAGACCCCCGCCAGATCCACAAAACATTTATACCCCTGACCAGCCCCACATAATATTAATATTCTAACCAGTACCCATATTACACTAATACCCTCCACCAACCCCCACATAACATTAATATTCCCTACCCACCAACTCCCACATAACATTATTATTCCCCACATTATATTAATTCCTCCAAACACAATTGTTGAATTCCGTGGGAGGCAGACTTTGCACCAGCCATATGTGCGGAGTGGAAGGAAGGGGAGGTGTTGAGAAGGAATTAGAGGAAGTGGGAAAGAGGCAAGGGAAGGAAGGAAGGAACGGATTGCTGATCTATAACGCAGCACATAAAATAAGGTGGCTGGTTATTTGGGTGGGGCCAGACACCAGGAAGCACAGCAAAGGAGGGACTGGTTCCTTTTAAGCCACAGCCGTCCCGATAAGCCTAAAGCATCTGGATAAGGGCCCTACAGACCCTCCTTCAATAATGTATTTTCAAATGGGCAAAAGTAGAAAAAAATGATATCACAGGGGCTGCTGGGAAAACTCCCAAAGAGGTCTATGGTCATAACAGTCCTGATGACTATAATATTTTGAAATTGTGATCTCAGTGTTCCCCAATGGATATAACGGTCCAGTGGTGAAGATCCTTCCTCGTCCTTGGACGGATTTGGATTTCAATACTATCAGCGGGGTTGTTAACACCCCTCCTCTGTGAAGTTCCTTTTGGATTCAATGAGATATTTAAGGACTTTTCAAAAAGATTTCCGCTGCTGGACCGTTGTTATATTAGTGGACCCACCAAATATTGTGATCGCAGAGCACAGCACTTTATATATTAGCATATTGTATTTAATTCCACTCAAAAGTACATTTCTAGTTTTAGATAGGATTATCCTTTACATATGCAATAAACAAGGACTAAATAGGATTTTACATTTTTTTTATCAGTTTATATGAGAAAATGATTCCATGGTTTGCAACGTCATGTTACCAAATAACAGATGACCCCAATAAAGCTATAACGTAACAGTAAATGGACACCAAACAGGTATTATTAGAAGTCGCATGTAAATGACCGTGAGTAAAATTTTGTAACACTGGATCTCATGTAAAGTCCTAGCAATAAAAGAACTGTAATAAACATTCATATGTATAATGAAAAGTTATATAACCATATATAGGTTAATTAATATATTTACATTTTTCAGTTTCCTCTGTGCTTGTTGTTGGCACAGAAGGCAGCAATCTGACTATGAACAAGGCTGACCCGTCCCGTCCCCCCCCCGTCCCCCCCCCCCCATCAGCGAGATATCTGAGTGACAAAGACAAAGCCGTATATAGTAGACAGGGCAGGAAATGGTCATGGGTGAGGTGTGATAGTCAGGGAGAGAATATTTTAAAACAAAAAGATAGTAGACGGCCCACATTTGAAACCATTTTTTCTGCACCTGATGACTATAATAGGGTAAATAGGTGCAGACGCATACGAGTTAGTCTTGTTTCAGACGGTATTTGCAATGGTGTTTTGGGGACTTTTAGAGTTAGTATCTACAACATCTGGGGCGTTGAATTAAAATATGACAAGAAGGAGGATACAATTGTTTGTAAGAGCCACAAGTCAGAAACCGTCAGGGATAGGCAGGTGGGTAACGCTGAAGGCGAATGTGATCATATCGATATGCCTGAAAACAATACCTTTTTGTCTCTTGAGAATGCAATCACCAGTTTTAGACTACTTTTTAAGCAATGTATAAAAGCGTTGGACTAAAAGAACAGGAACTCATTATTTCACGATTGTGCCAGGAACGGCGCAATAGAGGCGGGCTGCTCCGAAAGATGTATAAAATGTTTTTTGTACATGGAAGTCTAGCAGTTATAAGGCATATATCAGAAAGGGTAAAATGTGATTAAAATTCTGTGTTTCCTGCGAGGACTGATCCAGGGTGAAAACCACTCTCCAACGTTGATTGTGGGGACAGGACAGGATTTTCTTATTTTTTCTTCTGTAAAAGGACCCAGATTTGCTGTTGGTCCTAAGGTTTCTGGGGGTGTTTTACCTTCCTCTGTATCCTCTCGTTGGTTCTCGGTGAGGTCACGCATTCTTTACAAATATATCATTTTATCACTGCAAAATCTCCAGTCTAAACCATTTGGGAAGGGGAGAGGAGGACTCCTGTCCCTGGTGCCCAGGGCATCGGGTGGAAGTCCACCAGGAAAAATAGAAAAAAATTCTTAACAATTTTTAAAATAATTTTAAATGGAAAAAAGGCCTTTTAATTAATCAGTGGATTGAAGCAGTTAATGTACTGCAGTGACCCCTCTTAAATAGGCTTCCCCATGCTTTACTGTCACAGGAGGCGACCAGAACAGTGATACCCACCGTTAGCTTTTTCCGACTTCGTGGCTTGGTAAACAGGGGAAGCCCTATTTTCACTGGATAAATAGACCCCTAATTACTAAAGGGAAGGTGTTTTTTTTTTGGCATTAAGAGGCAGGTAGAGGGAATCAACCTTTATGAGACATCACTATATTGCAAAGAATATGATAAGTACTTAAGCTGGGTGCACACTACAGGTTTTTCCCCCAATTATCTTGCCAATCACATGATAACGATCGTTAGGTCCTATATCGCATTAGTGTGTACGCTCGTATGATCATGTTTTATCGTGTCAAAGCTCATCTTATCGTTTGATTTAATTTTATAACCAGATTAAAAATCTCTATAAACCATATAACGATGTCAGACAGATTCTGCAGTGTGTACGTACTCACAGCCAGCATTGTGGGCAGATCTCCATAGAGTCTACAGTATCAATCTGTTCAGCCGATGGTTATGACAGATGAAGATCACAGATCTGAAGGTAAATCTTGTAATACGTGTACAGTGTGTACACATGAATCGTCATGCTGGTCGGGACTTTCAGTTGTTGGTAAAATTGCTAACGATATCGCATTGGGAGAAATTTACTGTAGTGTGTACCCAGCCATGGAATTATCACAAGTGAACTGATAGCCTTGTCTGTACAGTCTTGGGGGCACATTTATCAATATTCACATAAAGTGAAAAATAGTTTTCAATCATTATCGCAATGATAAGGATTGAACTATTTCTCATATTTATGTACAACCCTGCACAGAAACAGCAGTTCCGATAAACTGCTGTTTCTGTGATAAAAAAAAATTCATACTTATTCTGCCTCTTCGGAACACGCTGTCTCCAGATCTCCTCCTCGTCCTCTTCATACTTTTCTTCTTACAGCAATTGCGCATGTGCACAAACATCTCGCTGTGTCTCTGCAACTATAGTTGCAGAGAGCGAGCGGTGAGTGACAGGGAGGGATCATGTGATCCCTCCACACATGCGCTGTCCAGCTCTGCTCTTCGGAGCAGAGCTGACAGTACTGAAATCTTTCATTTATGATAATGTACGCCAGCTGAAAGCGTACATTATCATGACAAGTTTCCGAAAAAAACTATTTTTCGGAACTTGTTAGATTACGGTTGGGAGCAGTCACCATACTATTGAATGGTGACTGCTCCCAAAAACGAAGCAGAATGCAAAGCAGCAGATATCCACGATATCTGCTGCGATGCACCTTTCATAAATATGCGGGGGACACAGAGGGACATGGATTGTACGATAAGTGCACCATCACTATTTCTTAAATATGCCCCTTGGAAACCTGAGCCAAGTTACATGAGAGAGATGAACAAGAAACTTCCTAAAGCAAGACTCTACTGCAACGCAGTGATTTCAAATCATTACAAAAGAACTAAATCTTGACTTGAGATGTTATTAATGGAACATTAATAATAGGTTATTGCTGTGTTCTATTTTTAACAGCATAAAAAACTTTTTTCATTAAAATACATCTGTAAAGTGATCTGCAGACTGGTACAAAATGGCTGTTTGTCGCAACATTACTTAAGAACTTTGGGAAGAAATATAAAAAAAACTTTACAAAAGAGCGTTTTTTCAAAGTAATTAATGTGTGCTTTCCAGGGGAGGGCTGGCAAATTTTAGCCCTGGGGGCAAGACTCAACTCAGCAGCATATTTTAAAGTAAAGTTGCTGACCCCTGTGAACTGGTTTTGGTTTTTGATCTGGATTAGCTTCGTGTTTTTGGTTTTGGCAAAACCGCCCTGGTGCGTTTTGTTTTTTTTTAGAAAAAATCCTAAAATATGCTAAAATCACATAATTTTGCTCTTTTTTTTTTTGTTCCTACATTATTATTAACCTCAATAACACTAAATTCATGTAATTTGCAGTCAATTTTGACCACCTCAAAGATCACAATATTATTTTCATACACTTTCGTATAAATATTGCAGCAACCTGGCTGGATGGTAAGTGACAGAGCAATGACACAAACACACGTCAGTTCCTAGCACATCTAGGACACATTGGAACACAGCAGTAGCAGAAAAGAAAAACGGTGCAAGATGGAATTGTCGCACTCCCTCTCACCCACCGTCATGTTGGATCCTAAAAAGGAATCCAAAAATCGCGAGATCTGAGATCCGACGACGTCACAATGACGTTTTCCTCATTTTCAAATCCGAAACAGCACAAAAGTACCGAGCCAGCTTGGCTTGTTACTCGGATCTGCTAAGTTCGGGTATATTCGGTTCTTGGGAAACCGAGCCTGAGTATCTCTATTTTAAAGGAATAAAAAATACCAATGGCCCAGTGACACAGGTAGCCCACTATGGGACCAGCTGACCCCTGCCCCTGGTACTTTCCAACAATTCACTATTGTGAGTGAATTATCTCAGGCTCTCTATAGGTGCTCGCTGGTGTCATTTTACACTGTAACAGAACAGATGCAATATCGTTGTTTAGCAGTGATCTATTTCTGCTTAAAAATTTCATTTTTTATGTAGGTCACGGTAACATCTGCTATTGTCTTTGTAAACTTCTGCTTCCTGTGCTTGCTTCTACAGTACAGGTGTTAGAAACTAAAACTCTCAGTATTGAAGTACCTCAAATCCACCAGAGGTGCTGCTTTTCTGCCCCCGAACTTTACACCATGCCTGTAGGAGTTAATCTCCCTACCTGATTAGAACTGCACCTGTCTCACAGCTTCTAATACCTGCCTCAATCTGTGCTCTGGGCAGTTCATCATTTATACCTGGCTGCTGCTTGTCTCTTGTTTATCATTGTTCCAGTTTTGCTTTGCTGCTGATCTACCATTGTGACCCTCTGCCTGATTACCGGACCCTGCTTGTTAGCCTGTTGCCCTGACCTCTGCCTGATTACTGGATTATGCTTGTTTGCTTGTGACCCCGACCTCTGCCTGGCTACTGGATTCTGCTTGAACTCTTGTTGCCCTGACCTCTGCATGGTCACTAGACTCAGCTAGTCTGTCTACTTCCCTGGACTGCCTCGTGCCTCTGGCAATCTGGAATCCTGACCCCTGCCTCCTTAGTCTGGAGCCTCGTGCCTCCTGGCAATTGGGTAACTCATTATACTTGTCCCTGCATTTAAACTGTATTTGTCATTGCTTGGAACCTGTTGCTTCTGTGGACTATTCCTGCCATTCATCACACCTGTTCATAATTGTGTATCGCAGTATACCTGTTTATTCTGCTACCTGAAACCTGCATATTCCATGAACTCAAGCAGTACTAGCCAATCAGGGCAGGTGTCAGTTTGAGCTGCAGGTGAGTGGAGTTCATGTGATCACACCCCGAGTGACAACAACACTGCAGCAGCCAAAACAAAAACAGTAGGTACCTGCTATTCCTAACACCATCTGGGAGAATGGTCTCTTCGCGCAAAAGTATTTGCTCTTCTGGTTCATCATTGGGGTCAGCCAGAGATCAATTTCATGGCATTCCGTCCAGGGATCCCGGCGCGAGGTACACGGATACCATGATAATGCCGTGGCAGTATTGTCTGGTGTACTTGTTTCCTGCAATTATCAAGAGCTCAAGAAATTAAAAAGAGAACGGGTAGCCATTATTCCGGTGGCGGGGAGGGGCTGCAGATACTATACAAATACATATACATTGTCCTTAAAACGGCAATGAAGGGATTAATACCCCATACCTACATATAGCACAATGTTTGCCTTATAATTTAAACCTTTGTCAAATGCTTACAGTATGAACCACAGATCACACAAATACTGTACACCCAGAGAAGCACGTCACAATTGGGAGGCTTAGAGAGAAACCACCACACGTCTACCAGGCACATGCACCTCCGCAGGACACTCTGCTTGTGTTAATAATTTATAAGGTGATATAAAAATGATTGACACGTTGCTTTTTCAGTCATTAGTTCACTTACTAGAATGATGTAACGTCTTCTCTAAAAGGGCTTTTTTCAAGTGTTTTAGAGACATTCGGACTCAGGTAGAGTCGGATGCATTGGCGTTAGCAGCAATGGGCGCCCATATTAAAGTAATGCATTTATACACATATGTTCAGTTGGTACACAAGCAGGTTTATATCAAGAGCAACAAGTGAAGCGTAGAGAAAGCAGAGCTTTGGCTTGACCTTGTTAATAGTGTTACCCTATTTGACACATTATAATAATGAAGTATCACACACACAGAAAATATTGTCTATACAGTGTTATTAATAATTGCGAAATTCGCATTCACCATATAAAATATAACTAATTACCCATTTAAAAATTAAACATGAATCTTCTTCCTTGTGACTGGCCAAATGGAAATATTAATATTAATAAAGTAGGGTGAATAGACAGGTGCGACTTCATATAATATAATAACCATATTAATTAATTATGTACCATCTTCTAGCGAGGTCTGTCCACAATTGGCCAATCAGAAGCAACTAAATCGTGCTGGTGATTGTCATTATCATCATTACATTAACCCTCCAGCTCCCGTGAGAGATATGGTTCCTGACAGGTACATATGCCTCAGCGCCCTGGTCTATTTTCAACGCAATCGCCTTCAAGACTTTTGTCGTGCTGCCCCTAATCTTCGGAACTCCCTACCCCGTTTCACTCGACTCTCCCCCAACCTTCAGTCCTTCAAACGCTCACTCAAAGCTCACCTTTTCAAGCTCGCTTATTCTACCGCCTTCTAACCATTGTATACATCACCTCCTCTTCCTTCATGTGCCATTTCCATTTTCTCCCAGACGGTCCTATTGTCTCTCACCACCTCTCCCTCTAGAATGTAAGCTCTCGCTCTTCCTATTGACCCACGTCTGTCCGCTGTCTGACTCCCTTGTTTGTCCTGTCCTGTATTTTTAGTGAATCAGTCCCCTTTCGGGAACCACCCTGGCGCTTAGCAGATGATACAACTTTATCCACCTATAGGGAAAAAGGGGGGGGGCCTCCGTAAGCTTCCCTGCAGCTTAGACCACGGTACACCAGACCGTAACAGTAGCTACAACATACACAAAAGGACGTCTAGCGCTGGGAAGACCTTACTGAATATTGGATACTCAATTGGTAAATATAGTATGGCAACAGTTACAAACTGTGAACTTCATTTATTAAAATAACATTATCACACTGTATAATCCTTCTCTGAGGTCACACATTGATACCATAATATGTGGCAAAATCTAAAATTCAGAACAATACATCCCCATATACAAATTCTACTTTCCCAATCCAGAAAATGGACTGTGTATCTCGTGGCTACCGTGCCACTAAAGAGAGAGACGGCAATAAAAAATTGGTGAGGACAAAAATGACATAAAAAAATGTAGTACATGCATGTATCAGAACATATTAAAAACAGTAAAAAATATATATGTGTGTGTGTGTGGCACAACGTGGAAAGTCCAAAAATGAATCACCACTCAATTCCTATTCTCCTGAATCAAAAAGAGTGTTCCAAGTGGGAGTATGCATCCGTTGTAGAGACCGGTCATACATATGCAATATACACAGTTTCCTCATGTATTTTGGTCAGAAACCTGTATAATCCTCCGTGGCCATAAAGATTAACATGAATGTTCTTCGTAAATCAACTAGCGGAATACGATGATAAACAAATCTTACCGCATCCTAGAACGCCTTGAAAGAGTCATGGAAATAGAAAACATACACCTCTCCGATTTAGATCCTAGTCACAGGAGACGGTTAGTGCACCAAACAATTATTTCGTAGTGGTTCTCCAGAAGCGGGTATCGGAATGTCCCGGGCAACAGTCGTCTATGCTATTCGTTCCCCTTTGATGTAATAGAAAAGTGGGACAGAGACGAAAGCCGCGAGCATAAATAGCTCTTTCTTCTCACACAGCGCTGTGTTGGTTGATGTTTACACTTGCTGACGCGTTTCGTCCTATATCCAGTAGGACTTTCTCAAAGCTCTATTTCCCATACTCTTGGCTCCTATTTAAGCGGTTTTTGGGGGTGTGGTTTTCCTCCAGGTAATTAACTCTTTGGGGTCAGATCATCCACTTTAGACTTCTCCCTTCCAAATACATAGATAACCATATATCCATAGGTCTTTAAATTAGAAGAGAGGGAGGAACGGACCTCCAATTTTAAATACCGCTCTCAATTCTTCTTTGTCAAAAAACACGGACCCTTACAAACAGTTCACATTTTTATATTTTAATGTAGATTCCTTCAGATCAACTTATCCCTTATTCAATGTTTACTACCTATCTGGCACATAAATTATTTCCATAGTACAAACATTCTCATATACAGATTCTTTCTAATAAACCCCAAAAATATATATATAGGGATCTATTTATCCCTTATTCAATGTTTACTTCCTATCTGGCACATAAAATATTTCCATACTTCAAGCCTTCTCATATACAGATTTTGTCTAATATATCCAAAAAATATATATAGGGATAGTAATAATCATACCTTTATAATAGACTTCCACTTTTAATCCCTTTTCTCCATATTTTAAAATTTTTATTGCCATCTCTCTCTTTAGTGGCACGGTAGCCACGAGATACACAGTCCATTTTCTGGATTGGGAAAGTAGAATTTGTATATGGGGATGTATTGTTCTGAATTTTAGATTTTGCCACATATTATGGTATCAATGTGTGACCTCAGAGAAGGATTATACAGTGTGATAATGTTATTTTAATAAATGAAGTTCACAGTTTGTAACTGTTGCCATACTATATTTACCAATTGAGTATCCAATATTCAGTAAGGTCTTCCCAGCGCTAGACGTCCTTTTGTGTCTGTCCTGTATTTTGCAGCACTCCATGTGAGTCCCCATATCATTACTCACACCCACCTGTGCTACTTATGTGTAATCTATTTGTTACTTGCTCCTGTATCTGGCGCTACGGAATCTGTGGCGCCTTATAAATAAAGAAATAATAATAACTACGTCAACACACCCTTACTGCACATGGCCTATGGTTGCCTGCCCTGATCTCCTCTGATCTGCCACTCCAACCGTAAGGAGATGTAAGTGTAAAATGTATCAAAAGCTGTATACGCACGTGCTTACACATTTATGATGTGCATGCCCTGTATGGAAAATCATAATTTACCCCCCCCCCACATCCATTGCTTGTTGACTCTGTTGTCCCGTTAGAGTGATGCATAAATAGTGCAGTACATGTATAGTGTCGGATGTCATATCTTGTTCCATATTTCTTGTATTGTACTATAAAGTATGTCTGATTATGTTTCACGGTGTATTGTGCATTCAGCTGCTTAACCAGTACGCAATGTCTTATGTCTGTTTTTGTGGTATCTTTATGCAAAATAAAAGAATAATAAAAAGAAATGCATAACTTACGCAAATAAAACCAACATACATCCAACTCCACATTGTGTACAGTCTAAATGTTTAACTCAATAGGATTTAAAACAAAAGGTAGCAAAAAAAAAAGGTGTATGCAAAAATGCTGCTCCCCATATGAAAATGTTTATCTGTAAAAGAAAACAAAAAAGGGTATGTAAACCTTTATTTTCTTATATAAATACGCTTCTTACTAGTGTTTATATAAAAAATAAACCGGTGTTGCAGAAACGTTAGGCTACGCGCGGAGGTTTCATGTCTGCGAGGACAGTGACAAATTGTTTGCAAGACTTTTCACCATTTCTACACAGACGTGGAGCTTGGCACATCCGAGACAGCCCTCCTTATGGACTAGAACAGAGCAGGAGATATCACTGGTGAGTCCAGTACAGTGAGTCATCTCATTGGGTGCCCTCGCTGTTTCCCACAGGTGGGCATACTAATGTTATGCTAAGGATTAACAAGCACAAGAGCAGTGTTGGGACATTTGATCCGGAGGAAATCTTTAAATACAAACATGGAAACTGAGACGAGGTCAGAGCAGGGTTACTCCACTATTGTTCTTTGACTTTTTATGCATGCAAATAAATTGCAAAAGGTAAAAACAACAGAAGAGACTGTAAACATTTTATTTATGGCAGATTAGATGAATTAATCAGACATGGCAGGTTCTCTTTCATCATCATCATCATCTATTTATATATATAGCGCCACTAATTTCGCAGCACTGCACAGAGAACTCACTCACATCAGTCCCTGCCCCATTGGAGCTTACAGTCTAAATTCCCTAATATACAGACACAGACAGACTGAGAGAGACCAAGGTCAATTTAACAGAAGCCAAGTAATCTACTAGTATGTTTTTGGAGTGTGGGAGGAAACCGGAGCACCCGGAGGAACATACAAACTACACACAGATACGGCCATGGTTGGGAATCGAACTCATGACCCCAGCGCTGTGAGGCAGAAGTGCTAACCACTGCAGGGGCGAACGCAGGATTTAGAAGGGGGGGTTTCCGCCTCCCCTGAAAAAAAAAAAATAGAGCAGCTCCATTTCTGCGAGTCTGAATTCTACAGCAGCCGCGGCGTTGTCAAGAAGCATCCGCGGCAGTGCTGTATTATACTACAATACAGCACTGCCGCGGACGCTTCTTGACAGCACCGCGGACGCTCCTTGACAGCGCCGCGGCTGCCGTACAGTACCGTTGGTTCGAGGAGGGGAGGGGTTTCTGGAGAACCAGAAACCCCCCCTGCGTGCACCACTGCCACTGAGCCACAGTGCTTAAGGGTCTGCTCATAAAAATATGTGATAAATATAATTTTACCTGCATACTTCTATTGTTCCCATTTTTTTTGCAGCACTTTTATCATGGAGGATCGTTTCTGGCATACGTTTTAATTTAATCTTAACTTAATTAAACTACCACCTGGTATATACTTTTTATTAACTTGGTGTATCCCCTAGCCAGGAAGCACACTTCCTTTTTTTTCCCCAGGGTTCAGTGGTTCTTCTCTGAGAGACTCAGTTTGATTGGTCCTTTCACTCACACCTCTCCTCTGCCACCATTTTAAAATAGTGACTGTATTTTAGCATAATGATATAACAAAATTTTGACTGTATAATCATATTTTAAAAGAAGATACTATTGCGTTATGAGTCGGAGATTTTGAATTTTTATATGGAAGTAGAAATATCCTTCAATAACCTTATAAAACTGTGTTTTAATGGATACTGTTTCCTTAACATCAACAACATTGTGTATTGTCGAAGTCAAATAATTGGATATGGTCATTTCAATTAATATCTAATAACTTGATTGTCTTTGTCTGACTTTATGCGAATAGCACACTACGGCGTGGAGTAGCATAATCAACCACAACGCGTGGCAAACACATCTACACATATTTACACGAACACACACACTTGTAATTAGCTCATATTAATAGTAGCAACACATGGTTATTTGTACTGAAATGTAGCAGAGTGTATGGTGAAATATTATAATGTTAATTACACGTTAGTGAGATCTAAGGTTCAGGATACAAGAAACCTATCATGTCTAGAATCATTCTAATCCCCTATTTATCCGCAGACGTCCGATTCATTCGCCGTAAGATCGCACCTTACTGTCAGGATGAGAGCATAAATCTGATATGCTGAAATAGAATATTGAATGTCAGGGCCCAAATAAATTTTTGCATGAATACCTAAATTAACCTGATCTTCAACTCCAATCAATGTGTGACCAAATGAGCCCAGGAGGAGGTAATTGAGTTAGGCAAACCCTTTGTGCAGAGACCAGCTTAAGATATGCAGATCACAGACATCCATTGTATTTGATCTTGCATTTCCCTAGCTAATTGACTTCCTTTCAATAGGTAGTTTAAACACAAACTAACCCCTGGGTGTAAATTGGAGAACCATATGCCTAGGTGAGATCCTTGTAGACAAATATAGCGTTTGAATACTGCCTATAAAGATATATGGAAATATGGGTTTCAAAGGAAAATGTCTACATTGTTCACATTTGAAATCTGGATGCCACTCCGTACTGAGGGGCAAAAACCACACAAGGGTTTTGAAACATAGATACCAACTACACAGGGAACAGCCATAGGCACAGGTATTTCAGGATGAGATTGGATATTGTTGTAATCTCATCATATTGGGTATTTAAATGTGCGGAAAATTATGATCGGTTTATTGAAGGGAAAGTTATGTCTCTGGGAGGTATCTGAGGAAAGCCAAGACCAGTCAAAACTTAGGAATAGTTTAAACAAACCTGAGGTGACACCCAGGGGACATTTCCGCCTCCACATTAGCATTTACACTGCCCCTGTGAATGCCGTCCCATTTGACTTTGCTTAAAAATCTGTGTTCTGAAGGAAAAAACTGTCAGACTTTTGGGGAAATCAAGTTACATTGATAAGCTGTCCATCTTCTTAGCCAATTCCCCTTGGCCAGAATGCAATTCATGTAAGTGCAAATCTGAATGTAATCCTTTTTATTTTAAACTGTTTTTGCTTGTTATGTCAAATTTATTAATTGTTTATTCATTATTTTTCTTTATATCTGAATGTCCTTTACTTTTGGAAATTAAATCTATAATTTAATAAGTTGCGTCCTTGATACTCTAAAGAATCCATTGCCTGTTTGGAAGAGAGATTGCTCGACCAGGTTAACCCTTGGAATGCCAGTGTGTGATTTGTTGATACATTTGATTAACAAGCTGTGTGTGCTTGTATTTACATTTGTGTAACAGTCTGGAGGTGTGAAGAGTTAACCCTGTGTGTGCTGGTGTGGGTCTTGTTAGTTTGTGGATAACTAGAAGCCTGTGTGCCAGTGTGGGACAGTATATTGGGGTCCTATTGCCCGTACCCAATAGGTGGTGGCTGAACCTTTAAGTGTCTGGGGGGTGTGAGAGCGCTGTGTTTGGGGGCGATTCCGTAGGTCTAGAACCTGTGTGATAGGTGAGAGAGACTGCGGGCTGAAATCGTGTGTGACCTCATACAGCAAACACCCCAACGTCACGGCAGCTGGGAGCGTGTTCTTGACACTTACGTATGCTAGTTATGGATGACAGGGAATAAATGATTAGAATGATATTGTCTGTGTAATGCTAATAAACCAGTTCTTGGCGGGAAGATTAGTATGCATCTTCTGGAGAGTTGATCCCACCCCTGGATGGCATCGTTCGAACTGGCCAATGACCTGCATTGCACTGGACCTTCCTGGAGCCAGAACCTATGGAAGCAAGCCACATCATCTGTATTGTTTTCACTGACTGTATATAAGTGGGAGCTCTGAGACCAGTGTTCAGTCTACTTGACCACAGCCTTCAGACCTGAATGACTGTACACTGGATCCAGTGCTCCTGCTAAAAGTAATGGCTGTACTTATTTTATTCTGACTTGTTATTCTGCTACTTTTAGTTATTAAATTACATTGTGCTTTGGAACCACATCACTGGAAGGTGACAATCGTTATTGGATAGCAACTAGACGATCATAACAGTATATATTACGATGGGAAGTGAAAGCAGTTCCTTTAGTGGGTTTGTGTAGAACTAACTATGGATATATGGTAACTATTGGTGAAGGTTATAGGGTTGGATGTGTCATGACAAGTTCCTTAGGTGATTATGATACATTACAGGTCTTTGGATCTGGGTGGCTGGGGTATAAAAATAAAAAAAATCAGCCCCCCAATGAACCTGTTAAATAAATGGTTGTCCATTTTTGGACAATCACTCCTCATTCCAATTGGTGCTTTGGATGGAGACTTTCTTTCTTCAAAACTTTAGATAACTCTTTGATAGTATTGGATCTGTGATGTACACAGAGGAGACCTTCCTTAGAGGCAGGGAATACCCTTCTTTCTGTCCATAGATTGGCTCAGACCTTGTGTAAAGCACACATAGTTTATACGTCTGTACCTGGGGAACTAGAAGATTACATATTGTAATAAAAGTAATTATGGTAATAAATAAGGTAAAGAGGTTGGGGGGGCTTTGCCTGATAACTTTTATTTTTATTTTGTGGGCATCAGATATATGTTCTATTATGCTACTGAAAGTAATGATTTTAATCCCTCTCAAAAACAGAGTTGCATATGAAACTTGCTTGGCTTAATTAAGCAATGTGGTCATTACGGTACAGAAAACCTCCAGTCTAAAATGGGTTGAAGAGCCAAAATACTTAAGCAGTACTTAAATTAAAAATACAGTGTAAGCCCTTTTTGCTAAATAAAAAAATATATATTTTGCGTCTGAGGAGGGCATTTACAAAAACTATTGTCCCTACAATACATTTCTATTTGCAAAAAAAGTGCCTATTAGCCCCATAGGCAAACCAAAAGGGGGTTTCCTAGTGCCTGGAAACCCCCTCCAAGCCTGGGGCACTGTATACTTGAGGTGGCTGGGCCCTGCCCCCGGTTCATACGGCTCTGCTTGAAAAGGGAGAGCTGAGTGCACCTAATAGTAGTGTACGCAGCATTGCCCATGTATATTATAGGGATAGGAAGAGTTGGAGAGCAGCCAAGCACTGTCTAATATTATAGCCATGCTCCCATGCATGCTAGTCACACCCACTGGTGGCATGGTGTGGAAACCCCCCTCTACAAATCCTGCGTTTGCCCCTGAGCCCCCCATCTATTAAAGTGCATGCCCACAGGCTAGGCAAGCATAGCGATAGGTCAACAGGATATGACCACTGGACATACCCAAAACGTAGCTATATAGCAGTGTTGGCTAACCTGTGACACTCCAGGTGTTTGTGAAACTACAAGTCCCAGCATACCCTTCCAGCAATAAGCTGCTATATATTGGCAAAGCATGCTGGGGCTTGTAGTTTCACAACACCTGGAGTGTCAAGGGTTAGCCAACACGGTTATATAGGATTGTCAATACACGCCTTCAAAAAATATGACAGACGCATAACTTAACCAGTTGGCTCAGTTCCTGAATATGTAACAAAAAACAGAAAGAAGTCTACTACTTGTGAGAAGCACATCTATCAAAATAGGTTGAGTTCAACAGGTTCTGTCAATGCAGGAGAAAAAACAGGAGAATGGGGGAAGCATATCAAGAAAAACAATCACTCATTTATAAAAAAAAAATATTTTTATTAGTCATAATTAAAAACTAAAAGTGAAATATTAAAATATGAGGGATTACCAGGGGAAGAACAAATCCCTTAATTATATAGAAATTAGAGTGGTTTGAATGACAGGTTTTGTTCTCTATATATTTACTGCATATACATACATTAACCTATAGAGGGCGAAGTAGAGAGACTCAGATTATGCCATTTTCTGAATGCAAGTGCATGATAAAGAAGCAATATGAGAATTACAGTCAGAGAAAATCTGATAAGTGTATACGCACCACACATAGGTTCTATCTTCACAGCTTTGTAATTTTTTCCAATTGTTCATGTGGTTAGTTATTCCATTAAAGAAGAATATCTTTAATCAGATATTATGTAACACATGTTATTTTAATAGGTATAATCAAAGATTTCTTCTGTATATGTTCAGATAATTATGTTATCAGGCATATACACATCGCTCCACGTCGCCTGCATTAACTCCTAAGGAGATGTAGTGTAATGTCTTATAATTTACACTTATCCCTTTATAATTCACTAGCTGAATTATCCGGCGTTGCCCGGGTTTAAATCTTCAGGTTATTAAGTTAACATTGTGTTGGATGTAACTGTCAAAAGGTAAAAAATAATGACTAGCTTAGAAGCTCTTCCAACTCACCCATTAGGTGGCTGCCGAGTGTCATTTTTGTTTTTTATATTAAATGTCATCCAAATACATCCAGTGGAAGGCCCGGAACAGGCTCCTCGGGTCACAGTACTGCCCAGCGTACACCAACGGGAGGTCTGACCTGAACCTCAACCCCCTAATGTGTCTTCTGGGATCCACTGTTACCACACTGTGAAGTTTTCGTCCAAATTAATCCCGTGGAAGGCTCAGAACAGGCTCCCCGGGTCAAAGTTCTGCCCAGCGTACACTAACAGGAGGTCCGACCGGGAGCCTTACCCTCCTAAAAACCTGACCAGGACGCAACTGGACCACCTCGCGTTGGTCCATCCCAATCGGTGCAGGGGTGTGGAAGATATTTTCGCCAACAAACAAACTTCATTTTATATATATATATATATATATATATATATATATATAATGTAATCTCATTGTGGGGGGTTCTAAGGCCCCTAGTTATTACCCACTGAATTTTATACACAAGGTATTTTAATCCTCGGCGTAAATATAAGGACTGAAATTTTGTGCATATTTATTAAATGCAGAATAGAGCAGTCCACATAGACATCTAAGGGGACTGCTCTGCAATTCAAAGAGAAATGCAATGCAACAGATATCTATGATTAGTTCAATGTGCATTTGTCCCCCGAAAACAGCTGTTTTGGGGGGATTTACATGAAATAATGACAATCATAAATAGGCCCCTTAGTACTTTAGTATAGAGCAGAAGTTATTTGAAATAAAACCACAATCGTACATATGTCTGACCATTCACATAAAAGGTCGCCGGTTTTCTGTGTTAGGATTTATCAAATGCGCTGGATGTTCTTAAAGATATGTAGAGGAGACAGATCTGTGTGTGTCTCATTTATTACATCATTAACACCCTTTCATTCATTCACTCATGTTTTATTTACACTGCACCTATCTATAAAGTTGACCGATTCAAACTCTCATGTTCTATTAGAAATCATAGATCTACATAGGTGTATATATAATTTGGCAATCCTGTGCTAAATCAGTCTATAGTATGTTCGCTGAAGTACACACTTGGCCTGTCAGTTCAGCCGTGCTAGTAACTTTCAGCGTACTGAGTCAGTGGTGACGCTCAGCTGGATCCCGTCAATTAGCAGTGATTGTTAAGTATAATGCAGCCGCTATTTTTGTTATGGCTTCTGTTGCTATTTCTAAATAAATATTTGGGGCTAGATTTACTAAGCTGCGGGTTTGAAAAAGTGGGGATGTTGCCTATAGCAACCAATCAGATTCTAGCTATCATTTATTTAGTACCTTCTACTAAATGACAGCTAGAATCTGATTGGTTGCTATAGGCAACATCCCCACTTTTTCAAACCCGCAGCTTAGTAAATCTAGCCCTTGGTCTCATTATGTATCCAATTCACCTGCTTACTAGTTTGTTAGTGTACCTAAATCATCTAACAATTTGTTGCTTGCAAATAAGATGTAACAATCATGTGCATTACAGCTGTATTACAGGAATTCCTGAAAAGCCTGATCCATGAAATGTGGTCTGAATATGTTTTTAAACAGATTACATTGTGCGTGGGTAGTTTAAGCCTCTTGTTGACCACAACAAAGGCTATTGCCTGCTAGGAGGGCTGGCAAGGAGTACAGAAGGAAAACTGGCACCAGGATATTCTGGTTACAAATATATATTTATATATATATTTTTTTTGCTGGAGTTAATGTACTGACCCATACCAGCAGCCACAAAGAACATTTTCCCAAAAGGCTTCCAGAGAGGAGAAGTAGTCATCGGAATGTTTCTACTTCAGGAGGACACAACTATGAGTTTATCAAGGGTTTCCAAGTTGTTGTAGACATTGGATGGAGCGGTTGGCTTGTGGACAATTTCTCGCCAGCAATTGGAGAAATTTATATCAACGGAAAGTAAAACACTCTAAAAAGGAAGGAAAAGAAATAACCCATCACTACTGTCCCATCCAAAGTCTGCTGTCCGTGTCCTACCTTTGTCCAACAAGAGACAATCAATGGCCAGTCGCTGTAGGCTGTATGGGGTTAGCAATACAGAGCACTTTGATGCCAGGGCTCCCAGATGTCATAAAACTTGGGTAAATTATAATCCATCAGGCTCAGCAGGTCAATTGAAGAAGGTGGACCAAGTTGTCAGGGACAAGATCACATGTAATTTGCTATAAGGGTCTCTATTGCTACCACTGTCAGACAATACCACCGATTATGTTTTATACACCTACCTGGTGATAGCCTCAGAAGTACAGTAGTGAAGAACAAACTTCTGGATGCCGGTCAAGGTATAATACCAACAGGTTAGTACTTTATAGATGACCTCCTTTCAGTTAACACATTGGGACACTCTCTTTGGGAGCTTGGGATATTTTGTTCCACAAATGCGTAGGGCAGATGATAGTCTCCCAAACCTGTATATATGCGATTGGGCCCCAGATAGCTAATATTGACAATTTGAGAAGAGAAGGAGACCGACACCCTAGCAGTAACCATGAAGAATAACAACATGGGAAAGAAATTGCAATATGAAAAGGCAATGGTAACAGGTAGTCCCAACAAGAGTACATACGAAGAAGATAATGAGGTGGATAATATACAGTTCTGGTAGCAACTGAGGATTAATCACATACCAAGAAATAATGTCCATTTGGTGCTAAGCGTTATTAAATGCTAGGGATGAGGAGAGTAGTCCTGGCAGTGTACAAGACCACTGTCAGGTTACTTTCTGGCAGTGACAGACTCCCCTCTGGGATTGGCAGCTAGTTCTAACAATCAGGCAGCTTTTCTAGATAGCTTGGCAGCTCTTTGGATTTGACTGGCAGCTTTCTCTGTCTGCGAGGCTTGGGCTTGCAGCTATGCCTAAGGCAAAGATTGGTTACATGCTGGCCTCCAAATATTCACCTACTGCTCCCAGCTAAGTCCTGCTTTATGCATCATCTGTCCTTTTCTCAGCTTTATGCTGCACAGATGCCAGATCTTATTCTTTGCGTTTTGCTCTGCTGAGCTTAACCCCTGCTTCAGTTCTTAATGAAAGATGGAGCTGTGAGTGAAGATCTGCGAGTCATAAAACAGAGAATGAAACTGAACTTGATCTTATTTGCCCAGAGCATTCGTAGTACATGACCTCCTCCTCAACACAATTCCCAGCGATCACGCAGCCCTAAGAGCACATCTGTAATCAGAGGAAGGGGGACATGCTGGCTGCACCACACAGTTTCCCTTCTGCCTCCTTGGAAAAGAGCCGCTTGATCCCTTACTTCAGGGCAACTGTAATCTTTTGCTATATGAAGGACTCCTATATGATTGGTGCCAGACCAAAGACAATAGGAATAAACAAATGGAGGTGCACAACAGACAATGAAGAACAAAGGGAGACTGACAATTGTGAAGAAACACTAAGGGGCTGATATGACACAATGAGGGACAAAGAAAGGGAGGCAGAAAATATCATGGTGCCAATTAAAGGAGATGGACAAGACAACAGGGGACAAAAACATGAGGACAAACTAGAGGAAAAGAAAAGGGCGCAGACAGGACACGAGAGGGAGTAGACGACAGGAGGAGCACTAAAAATGGGATGAGACACGAGCTGGGCAGATGTTGGTAGCACTGAAGAGCCTCCACCATCAGGCGAAAGGTAGACATGTGGAGAAACATGGTGCATGTTTTATATTTTTCTCTGGTTTTGTCTCAAAATATTGCCTTATGTTGTCTTAGCAGCTGCCCATGAAGCCTATTTAAGGCACATTTGGATGTGGCTCACAAGCCAGCCTCTGCTAGATGTAAACCGCTATACCTGGGAGGTGAGTGCATCTGATTTTAACTGCATTTTAATAGTGTTTAAATCATATAGGTCAGTGTAGGACCTGCATATAATGAGGTGCCCTTGACGTTGGGATGCAGGCTTAAATGTTTTGATCAAAATATGAACTAATACCTCATGTTTTCATTTTGCTAGACACACACGGTTATGCAGTGGTAAGGATAAGTGCTGTCTTTTTGACATGTTTTATATGTGTCTGTTTTGTATGTGTGGTATGTATTCTAAGCCAGGGAAATTGGGGGCAATGACCAGGGCACCGAATGGGCGGATAGGGTACATAATTCCAACAGTGGAAATGTCGACCCTGCCGGCAGGCTAAATACCGACCCTTCCACTGTGCTGACAGGTGGACAATGTCGATAGTGTGATTGGAGACATTCACAACGTCACCAATCACAGTGCCCACATTAAAAGAACAATGTCCTCGGGTCCTGGGTATGTCGCCAATCACACTATCGACATTGTCCACCTGTCAGCACAATGGAAGTGTCAGCATATTGCCTGCCGACATGTTCATGTTGGCAGGTTAAGTGCCGACATTGCCACTGTCTGAATAATGACAGCCACCGGAATGGGGCCCATCTCAGTTTTTGCACCTGGCCGAAAGGTTTTTTAGGTAGGACACCGCTCACTCGCAGCCTCTGCTGAACCTAGCCACGGACTGAGCGTGCTAGAATCTTCACCTGCTCCAATCATACATAAATTTCATACATGCTATTTATAGAAGTTCAAAACAAACTAGAGAATGACAGCGCACTTCTGCATCCACACAGGGAACAGAAAAATAACCACTTCTCCTCGTCTTTGTTTTATTGAGATTGCACAAAAAAGAGCATTTGTATTGTATACATTTCAGTACAATTGTAGCTTAAACAATTAGCACAATGATACTTCCTGTTCAGCAAGGCACGGCATTGGAAAGGCACTAGAAAGTCAGCATTGTGTCTTACAGAACAAGCAATGTTCTCACAGTTTCAGCAGAGGAGACATGAAGTTGCCAGGAAGTCAAAGGTTATGGAAACTTCCATAGGACTGCAGGAAGCTTATCAGAGGGGGTCACATTGTATGAGGTATTGATCTGGAAAAGGTCATGAACAAATTAGAGAAGTTACTAGCCCTGCCGGAAGCTACTGCTCAGAGAGATAGGAGGCACCCCCCATAAAACACAAAATAACACACACACGTAGGGCAGACTAAATGAACCTGTGGTTTCTTGTCTGCCTCATATTCTATGTTTACCTGCCAGAGATTCCATTTTGTAGTGGAATGATCAAGTTACATTATAGTCAGGTAGCTAAGCGACAGTACAGTTAAGCGTGTTGGGTTTATGTATCCAGTCTGTACAAGGCTCTCTACTGAAAGGGTTATAACTAGTTATTGGATATAGATTTTTTATTATTTAGTTGCAGTATATACCTGCCAGGTAGGACGGTGTGATACAAAGAGGCAACTCTATTTCAGTTCTGATAAACGCTTGTGACTTCCACACTTGTGAATATTACAGGTAGTCAGTGTATATAAAATAAGTTACTTTTTAGGGTCACTGGACTTCGGTTAGAGAACACAACTCTTCTGGATAGGTAGAGACAAATAAAAGACAAAATCCTAGGCCCAATGGAAATCACTTTTTAAGTAGATTCTATTCCTGCCATTAGCCTATATTTATGAAAGTCCAAGTGAATGAACCCAGTACTTGACATAGGAATAAGTGCAGTAGTCATGTGTCTGAGCTTGTAAACTGCTAATAAAGACGAACACACAAAAAATATATTGTCATATAAAAATGGTGATGATTCGTTACAAATATTCTTTAAAAATACATTATGACATTTGACCAATTTACATTGTAGTCAGATATTTCCTTCACATGGCTGAGAGGTCTACACTTGAGTGGAAGTAGTCTTAACATTTTAATTTGTAAGTAAACTTCCTTCCTCCTGGGGAGAGGTCACGGCCTATTCGCCAGCTGTCCTAACCTCCTATCTGGGGTGACTGGGATTGGATCCTGATGACACCAATCGTGTCACTAAGCCCCGCCTCCGCAGGGATTCAGGAGGGTGACTACTTTTCCGGGAGGACTCTCCGAAATTCATGGAGAGCAGGGAAAGTATGGGTAAAGGGGCTGGGTAATAATAAAGTCAGGAGTTATATGCCAGTTCCTGTGCACACTCCTTGTTCCAAACAATCTGTACCTTACCAATGGCTCCACTATGACAGCCATTGTATAACATAGAAGATGGTGACACATTTATTTTATAATGTCCTTTTCCCATCAACAAACAAAAATGACAGCTATCGATTTGCTATCTACTGTCCAAGCATGCTGGGACTTGTAGTTTCACAACACCTGAAGATCCACAGGATGGTCAGGCCTTTCTTACAGTGACTGTTATAGCATCTGATTGTCTGGCAGACGGGTGGCCCCAAGCAGTTCTATACCTATATCTCAGGAACATGTTTATCAAGGTAAATACTCTGGGTCAGAGATTCCCAAACTCAGTCCTCAAGAGCTACAAACAGTTCATGTTTTCAGGATTTCTTTCATCATGCACAGGTCCGTTAATCGATTTTTCTGGGTCAGCAATTATCTCACCTGTTTCTACAGACAGAAATCCTGAAAACATGGCCTGATGATGACTGGGTTTGAGCAGCTCTGCTCTTGGTGTCCCCACGTGATACTGTGACCGTCGATACAAAAGGGGAGCGCTCCCAAAGTTCTAGTCACCTGTTTCTGAGGGTAGGATGGACCTGTTTATTGATGGAGCAGTAACTTAAGCTATTACCGTCTCCTTTCAGACGGGGTTTCTTCTGTTAAAATGATACTGATTTGAAGTTTATAGGCTTCACGTATCTACTGCGGAATAGAAGAGAAGGTACAACATTTGAAATGCCGTTGTGGCCTGCACGGTGGGGGCAGCCATTTGTGGCTCACCCAATAAGCATGAGAATGCTGCCTCTGGGCACACTAGGTGTCAGTGACTGAGGTAAGGAGATTGGCTCCAAAAGCTGACCGACGCACTGTAATATTTGTCAACTGAGGGGAATTTCAGCAAACATGGCGTCCAGGAGCAGAGTTTATGAAGCTCGGAGGGAGGCACCTGTGATAAAACTATACTTTCAGCACGTAACAGAGGTAAGAGTATTTGTGGGTCCATCTTTTCTAAACAACCGTAGAAGATCGACTATGTAACCTGGAATATTCTCTGTATTAAAGGCCATGCTTCAAAGTGCGATGGGGATCTGAATTATAGCATTATTTTTACTAATGATGCCTAGGATCAAAAATAGGGACTACACCAAAAAAAGGTGCTGTAGCCCATAGCAACCAGATATTGACTTTAATTTTACAATCAATACTTGAAAACTGACATACTGTGGTTGTTATGGGTTACAGAACCTCATTTCCCGCCAGTTACCTCTACACTAGTTTAGGTAACTGTGCTCCAGGTGTGAAAGTAATGTACAGGGTTACCAATTCAAACCTTTAATTACTGACGTGTAAAATATATAGCTAAGACAGACTCCAATGAGCCACAGAGCCTGTATAATATATACCTGTCAGTAATTAAAGGTATGCGCTAGTAATTAAATAATTAAAGACAATCATGCTCTACTCACAGCCATGCTTTGTAAGACGGTTTCTGCCTTTGTGCATAATATATAAACACATAATTATTCCTGAAAGACTCGTCTTCATAAACTACCCTGCTAGTAACGACATTGTAAATATGTAATCTACAACACTACATAATAAACGCCACCATCTTCCATAGAACATCAAAAATCAAGTAAAATATAATTTATACCTGTTTAGCACCAGGACCACAATCTACAATATATTTTAATTCATTTGTTTTAAGTGTGGCGGCATTTAAAGACCGACGTCAGGCAGCTATGGGGGTGGTTTTAGAGGCACCTCGAAGGTAATAGTTATCTATCAAAAATAAAGTATTCTGCAACAATTTACAGTCCATGATTACAAAAAAATAATAAATCAACATTCTTGAAAACACACACAAACAAAAGCAATGATGAAAGCAATGTTTAGAAACTGATCAATTAATATTATGGACACGGTTCCCCCCCCCCCCCAGTACTGTAAAGGAAGATGAATTCTAATACCTAATGCCATATGTGGAAAATGGGCTTGTGTACACTCAAATCCCACATTCAATAAAGCCACTTATTCAAACAAATGGATCTCTCACTAATAGCCAAGTGCTTAGTATGGGTTAATAATGAAATAACTCTCTATGCTAGCCAAGATTACCACAAGAGAGCCACGTTTGTGTAATGTGGTAACTGACTGAGTTCATTCAAGTACCACATTTACAATATACATACCAAAGGTTTCCATACACCCTAAATAGCAAGGTTTCGACAAAGGGTAAAATGTAAGTGGTTCAAATAATTGTGAAGATAGAGTGAAGGGGGGGGGCCAATTATACTGAAGCCAACATGAAACAATAAATAAAAATATTTGTGAACAGACGTGATGGATTATATTTAAAAAAGTGTTCAATTGATCGGCGACCGAGATATGCCATCATGTACTGGCTTTTATGGGAACTTCCTAATAAGCGGAGGGGAGAAAACATTTTGCTACACTTCAATACGTCTATACTAATTGCCCTGGAAAGCTAGCGACTTTCTGTAACCAAGCGGAGACCAGAGCTTAATACTGGTACAAAATAATGCTGAACACACCATTGCCAGCAATGGACTGCACATTAAGAAAATAAACATCTTACGTTTCAAATATTTTCTTCCTGAATTTTTTTTTTTTAAAAAAAAAAAAAGAGGCCTGCCGCAGGGTATAGCACTCTGAGACAGAACAACGCACTAAACTTGCAGTTCTAGGGATTGCATTTCCTGCAACAGCTACACATCTAGGCAGGCCAAGGCAGCAGTAATATACGACTCTACAAATAGGCACAGTTACAGTGTGAATCCCAGTCCTTCGGTATAAAAGTGGTTTCATCACATTTACAGTGTCTCTGGGAACGAGATATAGCAGCATCACATTCAAATAATAAAATGCAGCCCTTCTTAAAATGTTATTTTCCAATAGAGGAGGAACAAGCCACCAACGCAACGCATAATAAGACAAGGATTTGCGCAGCCCGTGACTCTGGGTCTCCAAAGATGTCACAGTGCACACAGAAGTCGGAGTTATTATGTCACCAGAGAGGGAGTGTGGCTTGTACCACATGACTTGACAATACAGGGGCTCTACCGGCCTCTTCACCATTTCGGTAGCTTATTTGGAGCAGATAATATCGTTACATTCTCATGATAGAGGCACAGCTCCGGGACACACAAATAGGTGAATTCATGATCCATGAAATAAAATCTGTCACATGTGAACATCAAGTGTAAGCATATCTATTGAGCTATGCAAGTGTTTATTTTGTCTGCACATAGTGGTGGCTTCCATTTTGTGGTCCGTAGCATCCATGTGCCTCATGTTCCCCTGGCATCTCTAAATCCAAGTGAATTCATAGGCTGGTTCACTCTGAATAGGAAACGGGTACACAAAGCAGGAATTAAGAAGAAAAAGTTGACTTTATGTTGGTTTTGCAGCATTTCCAGGTAGTACAATGTGTATTTCCTTCAACAGGTCAGCCATGTTTGTACAGCCTGACAGCTTGCAGATTACAATAGGAGCAGAGCAAGTTCTTGGATAGTTAGAATACAGTTCTGCGCGTATCACTAATACTCCGCAGGGGACTGGCTTCTCTTTTTGCGCTATATGGCAATCCGGAACAACAGAGTTTTATACATTGGTCACGATGTTATCATGATGGGAGGGACAGAAATCACAATGTATGCCTCCGCTGAGGTCTTTCACCACTCCTTCCCGCACCAGTGTCTGTAGCAGCTTCCTCTCCGAAGCGACATCGTGCATCGGCTGCCTGTTCATTGCGTTCATACAAAGGTTGTCGAAGTAATGCAAGGGTATATCTGGTTGACTCAGGTCGTACCCGAAGCCAGCCACGCTTACTTCATCGCATAAATGTGTAGCCAAGACCACCGCTATCACGCCGATCGTCGGCACATTCTACGGAGGCAAGACAAAGAACAAACAGCTTTTAGTGACTTTTACAGCTTTCCTGTAGGTAACAGAGGAAAAAAATGACCTTTGCACTATGGTCTGCAGTTAATTGGCAGTGTTTGTAAGATACCACAGCAGTGCTCCTTTTTGTATTTAGCTAATAAAGTTGTAGAATCAGAAAATACAAGTCTGATTGACATTTCCACTTTCCACAGAAGCTGCAGCCATTTTGATTTCCCTTAATACTAGCATCTGTCATAGAAATTCACCAACACTATTCAAGTCAGTGGTAAATAACTTTGTAAATTGTGGTTGCTGGGGTTAAAAAGAACCACAACACAATTTAGGAGTGAGTTATATTTTTAAGCTTGTATAATTAATCTATAGAACCAGTAGAACTGGGCATCAGAGAGATGTCAATATCCCCTATTAATTCCCACACATCCTCAGTGAGTATACCTTGTCCCAGCCCCACCACTTCTGGCTGGGTGGAGAAAACTGCAGGATATCCATTGCCGTCTCTTTGACAATGAGCGGATTCAGGATCCGGAACTGATGTGATTTCAGAGGTAGTTCTTCAGCCACACTCTTCCAGAAAAATAACCTGTTCCACACAGACTGCAAAGCAAAGTAAAACGGTTTAAATACAGAACTAATTCATCACAGTGCAAAACAATTGTGTGTTAATACATAGCAAGCAGGTGAATATTTGCTTTAGAGGGAACCAGTTGGCTGAATTCTCAAGAATATTGGTTCAGTCCAAAAATGTGTGAAGGTGACATATATACTATATTTCATTTAGATATTAACCCGCTTTGGGAGACCACTACTCATTGTATTAACAAACACAATTAATCACATAGGCGTTGTTGTGACACTGGCTGTATTCTTGCATTAAGCAGGGATAATTTTAGAAAATATTGTCTATATCCGTGGAAAAGGGCAGCAAAACATATGGACATACAGTAACTCTGAGCTGCTTACTCTTCCGGAATGTCCAGGACATTCCGGAATTATGGCGAGACCTCCTGGACTCCCAGGAGAGCAGGCAACTCTACTCTTGGGGACAGTTACCTGCCAGGAAGGTGGGTGAAGACATGCCACAATGATGCAACTAGCATCTTCAAGCCTTGCCCACCTCAGTCATGATGCATTTAGTGTCCTGACCACTCAGACATACAAGTGACAAAATCACGGAGTCTTCTGATTAGTCCTCTGTGGCCATTTTAAAGTGATGAACATAACTTTTCTGCCGCTTGGGCGGTAATGTAGCATAAGTATATAAACGTATATCTATGAGCGATTCTAACAAGTCGTTCCCCTATTGGGTAATCGTTTCCGCAACAGTGAATCAACTTAGAACAGACTATCAAATAAGACTACCAGCCAACACTAGTTTACAGAGCACGGTCTGACATGATTCTAGGAGTGCAGCAGGGGAGAAGTGTCTACACAATGATAGTGTCCTGATATTCATATTCTCCAAGGTTCCTTTACAAGTCTGTGATGAGAAGATCAGACTATAAAGGGTTGCATAGGTGTATTGTGGAACTGAGGGCTAGCATCCGATACATACAATGAGGCTTTCATTCTGTAGGACAAGGTGTTCTAATGAACGTCAAGGGGCGAACACTGCACATTTATGGAGACACTCTCAGTTTTCTAAGAGCCCGCACTTTTTTCAGGCTCATAGATGTCCCTTGCGGACTACACAGAGTTATATAATTTTGGAGACACCTTGCCATATCCAGAAGCCGCACTGCACACTCACCAGGGTCTCCTTCTTCAGCATGGCCTGGAGCCACAAGAAATCCACATGTTTGAAGAGGACAGTGACCAGCAGGCTGTTACTGAGATACTCCTCTTTGGAGACCGGCGCCCCTTCTGGATAGGTCATTCTAATGGTGGTTTTATTCCCAACGTCTCGCTCATAGCCGTGGACTGGGGCATTGTTCAACCTACAATACACACACATATAGTGAGCCAATTAATTCTCATATTTATGTACATGTTAGACGCAATGTAAATCCAGTGCAGGTGCTGAAATTGTGTGTTCTGCAATATCAGGGAGATTGGTCCAAACTAGTGTGGCTTTTTCTTTAAAAAAAAACAATGGTACATAAACATGGGAAAAACTTGCAACAGTACCCTCAGCAAAACCCTCTAGATCCCTGCGAAGCTTCTACAGACTACAACTTTATGCTGGAAATTCCTGTGCAATCACTATTGTTAAGCTGGGTACACACTACAGTGTTTTCAGCCGTTTATCGTGTCAATCGCACGATAAACGACTGTTCGGCCAGATATCACATTGGTGTGTACACTGAAACGATGAAAGATTATTGTTCAAAAGCACATCATATTGTTTGATCTTATTTTTAAACCGAACTAAAAATGATGTTTAATGATGGAACGATGTCGTTCCAATTCTGCAGTGTGTATGCACTCAGGACCTGCAGTGTCCATAGATCTCTATGGAGTGTGCAGAGTCACCATCTTTTCAGCCGATGGTTATGACAGATGAAGAGCACAGATCTGACGGTAAATCATGTAAAATGTGTTTAGTGTGTACACATGAATCGGCATTTAATTGTTGGTAAAATCGTTAAGGATCATTGAGGACATTTTGTATAGTGTGTACCCATGTATTACCGGTGCCAGAAATTGCAAAACTGGCAAAATAAACACACAAATGCAACAGAAAAAATATAAATGCTTGATTTTTCTGCCCTCCTTATGGAAATTTTGCTCAACATGAGACGATCCTACATCACGTGAGTGGCCTGCTCTCAGACTTTTACTGTGAGGCCTTTGGAGAATTTGTATGTGCACAGAAAATATTGAACTAAGGAGAAATAATCAAATTGCATAAACTACAGTTTAGATGCAAACACTCCTCGAGCTATTAAGATAGACTCAGAAGGGCCAAAAATACATCTAAGAATAGAAATGCAAGTTTTCCATATCCGTGGGCTTGCAGTTTAGATAACATGCATGTCTTAGGCACAGTATCCCCTGTACATTTTGATGTCATGTGGGAATTGTGCATGAGGGATCTTGATCAGGGATAATGCAACTCCTAATATCATGAAGATCAGCGCTGCCTTCTCATAGTTATAATCAATCACAACAGGGAGTTGTGTTGTTATTCTATAAAATACACAAATATTTTCCTACTGAACCCAGAAGTGATGTCAGATATTATTTACAGAAGTTACATAAATTAGAACAACATGTGTATTATATATGGGCTAATACACCCTTTCTGTAACGAGGACCAGCCATGGAAGACCAGACAAACTATACACAAATCAGTTGACTTCTAATATGTCCAATAAACAGCAGATGCGACGTAGAGACAGTCCTATCCCATGTACCTGATTGTAACATCAAACTGGTCCACCAGATGTCCTAGTTCCAGACCATGGAGGATCCCACCGCTCCCTAGGACAATGCAGCGCTTGCATTTTTTGGATCTTGGTTCCTCGGGGAGATCATCTTCAGGCATTATTTCCAAAACATCATTAAGTTCTTTAAGGTACTGGTGAAATCCAAATGGAGGACCATATTGGTACAACGATTCGTTGAGCTCTTTGGCTATTTTAACAAAGCTGGACAGGCCCAAGTTGTACCTATTTCGGAACAGTCGGTCCATTTTGGTCCTTGCGAATGCTGGTCTGCACTGCGCTTCGATAACATTCCTGGCAAACGCGTGAGCTCTCTGATGAAACAAACACAACTTTATTAGGACACAGTGGAACAGAGAGCATTCATTAAACCTCATCATTGGGATGGAATATATGCAAACTATGACTTAACAGGCACTGTGCAGATACAATACAACAATATAGTTGTAATTCTATCCGGTCACTAAAATATACTGGATATAACCCAAAATATTCAACTTTTAAAAACTAGACTAAACATTTAAGATGTTAGAATAAAACCTTGTGTAAACATCCATTACTTCACTTCCCCTAGATTTTCCGCACATAAAATAAAAACAAACAATATGAATAGTAATAGTAACATTCAAAAAGGAGTATAAAATAGGCGTTGTTTAAGTACTATAAATAATAATAGATCTGATTAGGTGCACTAAATGTTGGTTATTTATTCCCCCAGTTCCTGAAGAAAAATGGAGCTCAACGAGTGCTCCTTTGGTTGACGTTACTGCCACCACTGAATATCACAAGTTATTCAGCTTTGCTGTTTCCGGTAGCTGATAGGTACACTTTAAATGTTACATGCTTGTGTTTTGCTATACGTGAGAAGCATTAAAGTTGCATTTGTTGCATCGTGGGGGAGAAAATTTATGAAGATCGCCATTTATAAAGCGAGAATAGACCACTGAGTTATTTTACAGGTGTCCAACTACTCTGTTTTTCACAGTATTTCTGTGTGACATTGTTGGCAACACTTTGTGGGAGGTCTGTTTTATAAACATTACTGCCAGGGAAGGTGCACATTATTGTGCAGATCATGCTGGTGGTATGTACCAATAAATAACCTCGAGCAGAATCATCCAACACATGGCAAATGGACTAGTACATTGTGGGGAGACAGGAAAAATTGCATCGGAATATAGCATTCCAGCACCTTCCCTGCAGCCATGAAATAGGGAGACAGAGAAGGAGGGGGGAGAGCGCGCCAAAGAGAGAGACAGTGAGGGAGAGCGCGCCAAAGAGAGAGAGGGAGAGAGAGGGGGGGGGAGCGCGCCAAAGAGAGAGAGGGGGGGGAGAGCGCGCCAAAGAGAGAGAGGGGGGGAGAGCGCGCCAAAGAGAGAGAGAGGGGGAGAGCGCGCCAAAGAGAGAGAGGGGGGGAGAGCGCGCCAAAGAGAGAGAGAGAGAGAGAGAGAGGGGGGGGGAGAGCGCGCCAAAGAGAGAGAGAGAGAGAGAGAGAGGGGGGGGGGAGAGCGCGCCAAAGAGAGAGAGAGAGAGGGGGGGGGGGAGAGCGCGCCAAAGAGAGAGAGAGAGAGGGGGGGGGGGGGAGAGCGCGCCAAAGAGAGAGAGAGGGGGGGGAGAGCGCGCCAAAGAGAGAGAGAGGGGGGGGGAGAGCGCGCCAAAGAGAGAGAGAGGGGGGGGGGAGCGCGCCAAAGAGAGAGAGAGAGGGGGGGGAGAGCGCGCCAAAGAGAGAGAGAGAGGGGGGGGAGAGCGGGCCAAAGAGAGAGAGAGGGGGGGGGAGAGCGGGCCAAAGAGAGAGAGAGAGGGGGGGGAGAGCGGGCCAAAGAGAGAGAGAGAGAGGGGGGGAGAGCGGGCCAAAGAGAGAGAGAGAGAGGGGGGGAGAGCGGGCCAAAGAGAGAGAGAGAGAGGGGGGGAGAGCGGGCCAAAGAGAGAGAGAGAGAGAGAGGGGGGGAGAGCGCGCCAAAGAGAGAGAGAGAGAGGGGGGGGGAGAGCGCGCCAAAGAGAGAGAGAGAGAGAGAGAGGGGGGGAGAGCGCCAAAGAGAGAGAGAGAGAGAGCGCCAAAGAGAGAGAGAGAGAGAGAGCGCCAAAGAGAGAGAGAGAGAGAGAGAGAGAGAGGGGGGGGAGAGAGCGCCAAAGAGAGAGAGAGAGAGAGAGAGAGGGGGGAGAGAGCGCCAAAGAGAGAGAGGGGGGGAGCGCGCCAAAGAGAGAGAGAGGGGGGGAGAGCGCGCCAAAGAGAAAGAGAGAGGGGGGGGAGTGCGCCAAAGAGAGAGAGAGAGGGGGAGAGCGCGCCAAAGAGAGAGAAAGAGGGGGAGAGAGCGCCAAAGAGAGAGAGAGAGGGGGAGAGAGCGCCAAAGAGAGAGAGAGAGAGAGAGACAGAGAGGGGGAGAGAGCGCCAGAGAGAGAGAGAGAGAGGGGGAGAGAGCGCCAAAGAGAGAGAGAGAGAGAGAGAGAGGGGGAGAGAGCGCCAAAGAGAGAGAGAGAGAGAGAGAGGGGGGGGGAGAGAGCGCCAAAGAGAGAGAGAGAGAGAGAGGGGGGAGAGAGCGCCATAGAGAGAGAGAGAGAGGGGGGGAGAGCGCCATAGAGAGAGAGAGAGAGAGGGGGAGAGAGCGCCAAAGAGAGAGAGAGAGCCAAAGAGAGAGCCAGAGAGAGAGAGAGAGAGAGAGAGAGAGAGAGGGGGGGGAGAGCGCGCCAAAGAGAGAGAGAGAGAGAGAGGGGGGAGAGCGCGCCAAAGAGAGAGAGAGAGAGAGAGGGGGGGGAGAGCGCGCCAAAGAGGGAGAGAGAGAGGGGGGAGAGCGCGCCAAAGAGAGAGAGAGAGGGGGGGAAGAGCGCGCCAAAGAGAGAGAGAGAGAGGGGGGGGAAGAGCGCGCCAAAGAGAGAGAGAGAGCCAAAGAGAGAGCCAGAGAGAGAGAGAGAGAGAGAGAGGGGGGGGGAGAGCGCGCCAAAGAGAGAGAGAGAGAGAGGGGGGGGGGGAGAGCGCGCCAAAGAGGGAGAGAGAGAGGGGGGGAGAGCGCGCCAAAGAGAGAGAGAGGGGGGAGAGCGCGCCAAAGAGAGAGAGAGAGAGGGGGGGAAGAGCGCGCCAAAGAGAGAGAGAGAGCCAAAGAGAGAGCCAGAGAGAGAGAGAGAGAGAGAGAGGGGGGGAGAGCGCGCCAAAGAGAGAGAGAGAGAGAGAGAGAGGGGGGGGGAGAGCGCGCCAAAGAGGGAGAGAGAGAGGGGGGGAGAGCGCGCCAAAGAGAGAGAGAGGGGGGAGAGCGCGCCAAAGAGAGAGAGGGGGGGAGAGCGCGCCAAAGAGAGAGAGGGGGGAGAGCGCGCCAAAGAGAGAGAGAGAGAGAGAGAGGGGGGGAGGGAGAGCAAGAGCGAGGGGGGGGGGGGTGTTTGATATCACCAAGATGCCTGAGATGTGTACAGACTGGGCGCAACAAGTAGATAAGTGTGAAAGCGGGACAGGGAGGGGGAGAGAGAAGGCAATTAGGAGTTAGAGAAGCACAAGACATTGAGCAATAATGTACAGATATATAATAAAGCTTAATAATCTATTAGTTTATACTGTTTTAGCAATGTGATGAATGATAACATTGTGTGGCTAGCACTGAATTCCAGTTAATTCCATTTAAGTATATCATATGTTCTATCTTGTTTCTGATCCCTTAAGTTGTGTTTAGGTGACAGGCTGGTAACACCTCAGTTGTAGATTGATCTAGTTTATTCCTGTTGTATGACTGGATTAAAGGGGAAATCCGCATGAACTTTTTTTACGCACTAAACATCTCTGTCCCATTACTAACTCTACAGAAATGGAATTTGCTCAGTCAACTTCAGTTTCACAGCAGGTGTGTGAAAGGGTCGGGGTTATCCAGAGAGGAAAACATGTGGAGAATAACCCCGCAGTAAAAGAGCTGCTATTGTACTTGAACATAAATCTCATAAAACAGAAATCTCAGTTACACACAAATATATGATAAGCCGGTATACAGGGACTCTCACCGTTTTGAGTTAGGCCTGTCATGGCGCTTCTGCTAATAGGGTGGTCCTAACTCTAAACAGTGAGAGCCCCTATATACCAGGCCATACATATATGCATTTTTAAATTGAGAGACAACTAATCAAGAGGTACCCAGGGAACCTCCAAATGGCAGAAGAGGACCAAAGCCCCAGCTCCCCCCATCAGCTACTGATACCAAACATGCGCTCAAACAATACAGAAATGGAAGTCACTCAATCAACTCATAGCTCACAGCAGGTGCTTGAAGCGCAACTTGCTTACTGGTTCGCAGCAGTGTGATGGGGGAATTTTCCCTGTATTTGTGCCCACCATTATTAGAACAGCAAGGGGCTCACTCCCGCAGATGGCTCTCACAGTTACACCCCCAAAGCGGACACCTGTAGGCACTGGTTAGTTGTTTACGCTGCTGATTTTTTTATGTCAGCACCTGTCCGATAAGGTGGTGGGGAGTTATTGGGCAACACAGTGACCTTATCTGTGGGGAGTTTGTATGTTTTCCCCGTGTTTACATGGGTTTCCTCCGGGTGCTCTGGTTTCCTCCCACACTCGAAAAACATACTGGTAGGTTAATTGGCTGCTATCAAATTGACTCGTGTGTGTGTGTGTGTGTGTGTGTGTTAGGGAATTTAGATTGTAAGCTCCAATGGGGCAGGGACTGATGTGAGTGAGTTCTCTGTACAGCGCTGCAGAATCAGTGGTGCTATATAAATAAATGGTGATGGTGACGATGATATTAGAAAAAGAGAAGTTAGAAACGGTCTTCTTTTAATCTTTTAACATTGTAGCCTTTTCTGTATGTCACTAAAGTAGACCTGACATCCACAGACAGCGGAGGCAGCCATTTTGTGTGTCGGACTAATCTTCATGAGAATGCACGAAGAACCAGTACCTCATGAATAAGAGTCCGGAGTTATGGTTAGTCAGGCAGTGCCACAGCATACAGGTTATGTCCACAAGATGGATGCCTCCACCATAATTGACAAGTGTTCCTAATTTCCAGGGACAGTTCCAGGTTTTAAAGATGTGTCCTGAAAAATATTTTTATGTTTTAACATTGACCAACTGAACAATACAACGCCTCAAACTGTATGTAGGTTGCAGTTTTCAGTACTTATTATTCTTGGGGCTTATTATTCAATGGAGTGGAGTATTTAAAAAACAATTCAGTCAACATATCATGATAGGGATTGTACTACTAGAAGACCACAGAGACCACCTGCTCAGCAACTGCTCTTGGAAATTAAACAAAAAAATAAATTATATATATATATATATATATATATATATATATATATATATGTGGCCCCCACGCTGTGTAGGCAGGGCCACTGAGAGGTGTGTGTGGGGGTACTAATTACCCAGGCATGCCAGGGGGCCCGGTCAGGGCCCTCACTGCTGAGTTGTTGTTTTTTTAAACCTATTTTCTTTTTCTTTTTTTTCTGCAGGGCAGGGGACGACTCTGCCCCCTTTCATTGGTGGGGGAGCAGGGTACTGAAAATAAAAAATAAATGTAAAAAAAATACTCACATGATCGCGACGCTGTCGTCCCTCTTCCTTCCGCTCAGCTCCATTTGCACTGAATGTCGGGCGTGACGCCATCACGTCACGCCCTATATTAAGTAAGGAGCGGCGCAGAGAGGACCCAGCAAGAAAACAGAAGAGAGAAGAGAAGAGATAAAAGAAGCCAATACAAAGGTAAGTAAAGGAACGGAGGTAAGGGATGGAAAACAAAGGCATTGAGTGATGAAGGAGATGGGGGAGACAGGATGGCACAGTGTAATGAAGGGGGGGGGGCAGCATGGCATAGTGATGGAGGGGGGAGCAGCATGGCATAGTGATGAAGGAGGGGGGGCAGCATGGCTCAGTGTGATGAAGGGAGGGGCAGGTGAAGGGGGGGAAAAGCAGCATGGAGGGGGCAGTGTGATCATAAGGGGGCACAGCATGTTGATGATGAAGGGGCACAGTAACATGTGTGTGATGGCACAGGGGGCTTGTGGAAATGTGTGTGCAATGGCACAGGGGACTCGTGGTAATGTGTGTGTGATGGCACAGCGGGCTTGTGGCAATGTAGTGTGACGTAGGTGGTGGCTAATTAATGTGTGCAGTTTTGTTTGCGGGGTGATGGTGGGTCAATTTAATAGTGGAGACTATTAATTTAAAACGGGGTGGTTTGGGGGCTATTGAATGTGAAGCTGTGTTTGGGGAGAATTAGGTCTCTTTATTAAATGTGACTATGAATTATTATTTAATGGCAGTAATGGTTGTGGGAAATATTATATATTTATGAAATGTAAATACAATTAATAGTTATTCATTTATTGCTGAGGCTGTTTGAAGGGAGGGAAATACTTTTATTTATTAAATGGGAATACTAATTTTTTAATGTTGGGGCTGAAGGAAGGCCTAATTATTATTCATGGGTACTATTGATTTAATGCCAGGGCTGGTTGGAATTTTCTAAATGTACCCATTTTTTCCCCCCAAATAGGGCCCCCAACATTCCAGGATCCAGAAAAGCCGCAACTAAAGACACCAGCAGCCACAGGTGGTGAAAGTGACCAGAACAGGTTAAGAGAGAGCAGGACAGTCTGTGAAATGTTGTGATTCTAGTGGGACAACCCCAATTTTTGGTGACTGTTCTTTCTGCCCAATGTAAGGGGCAGGCCAAGACTGTGAACTCTTTATGTACACACTGCATTCTTTATTTACTACACTGTGGTGCTAGATGTCCTGAAAGTCAGGAGTGCTGGGACATATGTCACACTCCGGCGTGTGGGCACTGCACCCTTGTGCCAATGATGTACACAACAATGCAGGATTTTTTCTGTAGGTGGGTGGTCTTGTGCTTTTCACCTGTTAGCCACGCCCCAATGATGCATAGACACGCCCCTAATTGTATGAAGACACCCATTACTACTTTTGCAGCGGCACAAATTTTTTGCTCAACTATAAGGGGGGCCCCATGAAGTTGTTGTACCAGGGCCCTGAATTCCTCTTGGCAGCCCTGTTTGGAGGCGAGAGGTCCTCTTCAATGGTCTTGCTGAAAAAATGATTTAAATGTTCACATATGAACCATGAAGGTAAAATACACCGTTCAGTGTTACTCTGACACTCCATTGGAGTTCTGTTAAAAAGTAAAGTATTATCCCACCCCCTCTTTTACCGATATCGAAAGCGCCTCCAACATCATTAGTAAAGTGTCCCAATGCATAACTCCCAGCAATGGAGGTGTGGAAATCAGGAGAGTACTTGAAACACTGCGTCTGTGATAACTGAGATATAATGCATTATAGCATTAATAACATGATGCCTTGCAAATCTACTCTGCAGCTGGTTATCTGATACAGTAATAATATAACTCCGTGACACAGTCATATGTACAATTTTGAGCACAACATGTGTTTGTATTAAAACGCACATAAAATCGGCTCTGTGCCCTCCCAAACAAGGAAAAGATCTGAAGATACATGCTCTTCGGGTGACAAGACACTGCAGTTTACGTCCAATACCTGAAGGAATATACAGCTGCAAAGGAACACGTAGAAAAAACTAACTATAGAATTAATGTCACCTGGTAATAATATAGGCATTAATGAGAAAACAGTCAATAAAATGTATTATTCCCATGAAATACATTAATTAGGTTGTTCTTAATGTCTACTGAACATAAAATAGATTTTTAGAGTTGCTCCTGATTGCAAACACATGTTATAGTATACATATGAGACTGTCGTCGGTACTGATCAGGACTTAGACTAGACCTGTAGCTGGAGCAAGAGATACGGCAGAAACACAAGTAACTTTGCCCAGCCTAAAGCTGGATTCGGGCACAGCAGGAAGCACTTGAATTTGGCACGTCCTGACTGTACATTTACTATGACTGAGCACCTCTTCCCTGCCCAGTTCCCTCCCCGAACTCGTAGGCTGTCTTAGGTGTCATTTGTGCTCTAAATTAGAGCGGACATTGCCGCATTTACGACCTTACGTCCCGACTGTGAGTATGTGCAGAGTCATTCTGCGCACAATATGCTCACAATTACCAGATACGGCCTTGAAGGATCAGGCCCACAGACTGCATTACTGGAGAAAGCAAAGTTTATTTTGAGGTAAAAGTGAGCACAAGTTACCACCACAGCTAAATCTTACACCCGGCTGTAGTGTGAAACTAAAAACAAAAATAAAGTGGGCAGTTAAAGCGCAGAAACTGTGATGCCCTGATCTGCCCATCACCAGGTGCAAGAAACAGCACAGAGGACGTGCAGTGATAACACACACAGCACGGAGGACGTGCAGTGATAACACACACAGCACGGAGGACGTGCAGTGATAACACACACAGCACGGAGGACGTGCAGTGATAACACACACAGCACGGAGGACGTGCAGTGATAACACACACAGCACGGAGGACGTGCAGTGATAACACACACAGCACGGAGGACGTGCAGTGAGAACACACAGCACGGAGGACGTGCAGTGAGAACACACAGCACGGAGGACGTGCAGTGAGAACACACAGCACGGAGGACGTGCAGTGAGAACACACAGCACGGAGGACGTGCAGTGAGAACACACAGCACGGAGGACGTGCAGTGATAACACAGTGGCGCCTCTGTTGCACTCTGACTTAATATGAAACAAACGCTTAAATAATTTCAATAAAATATATCAGTAATTGAAATTGACGAAGGCTAAGTGGTGGCTAAGTTTGGGTTTCATGTGGCTGGGGAGTCATGATAGGTCTGTAGGGGTCTGTGATGTGGCTGGGAGGGGGATATCATGTGGTTGGGGGGGGAGATATCATGTGGCGGGGGGGGGGGGGGGAGAGATATCATGTGGTTGGGGGGGGGGGGGAGATATCATGTGGCGGGGGGGGGGGGGGGAGAGATATCATGTGGCTGGGGGGGGGGGATATCATGGGGCTGGGGGGGGGGGGATATCATGGGGCTGGGGGGGGGATATCATGGGGCTGGGCAGTGGTGTTTTTGAGCTGAGGGTTGTCGTGATGTGCCTGGAGGGGTGGCCACGCCCTTACTGTACCTGGCCTACGTTAATCTGTCCCTTCCAATCCCCGTACCGCCTCTCAAGATGTAGGCAGTCCTAAGTTTCATTTGCGTTCAGACATGAATTGCGTGCAATTATGCTCACTGGCGTAATGCCAGATACGGAGCGTGCGCAGAGCTATTTCACGCAAGATACGGCAAGTGAACGAACTTACATCCAAACATGAATCAGGTCCAGCCTTTGCAGTTAGTCTTCCTCCCACATGAGATTATTATGATGTATACAAACAGTGCCGATTCGCTTGAAATAAAAGTCAGCTAACCCCTGAGCCAGAATTTTCAGTCTCCTCTCTTAGCCTCAGACCGGCACCTGGCCGAGCTGTGGCGGCTGTAATTATACACCGTGTTACGTTAGCCTGAGAAAGCAGCAGATCTCTTTACACATACTCAAACACTACCATCATACTGAAGCATTTACAGGCAAATAATATGTGATTACATGAACAGAGACACAAAAGACAGACGCAGGTACAGCACATGTCCACTTTCCATGTTGATCTTTCTACCTGTAACTAGATAAATAAAACACATTTTGTGGCTTATTAATATTAAAGCTTGAATTGCTTCTTGTGATATATGTATTGCCAAATATGCATTTGTAAATGCCATAATTATGAACAATATGTTTCTACATCAAAAGGATGATCAACTTCTATATAGCCCGCATCCGGCCCTTCCTTTCTCAGGATGCCACCAAAGCCATTATCCGCGAACTCATCATTTCTAGTCTTGATTACTGCAACCTTCTCCTCACCATTGTCCCCCTATCCTATCTTGCCCACTTCAGGTCTATTCTTAACGCTGCTGCGAGACTCCTCTTTCTCTCCCTACGCTCTACTTCTGCCTTGCATTACACTGGCTTTCTTTCCTCTACAGAGTCCTTTTCAAACTCCTCACCCGTACCTACAAGACCCTCTCCCACTCCACTGCCCGTTACATCTCCAACCTCCTCTCTACTCACACCCCCATCACGTTCGCTGCGTTTGGCCAATGACCGTTGCCTCTCGTCTACTCTGATCACCTCGTCCCACTCCAGAATTCAAGATTTCTCCCGGGCTGCTCCACGACATCCTACTCTCCATCAGACTGTCCCCTAATTTGTGCACCTTCAAACGGGCACTTAAAACTCACCTCTTCCTCAAAGTCTACCAGCCATCCACCTAACCTGCTCTCCATGCCTGACTCCATCACCTCTCTTCCTCTACCCAGCCACTCGCTTTCTCGTATGATTGTTCCCCTCCTAACTCCCATTTGTGCCTCCTGTCTGTTGACCCTCCCTCTAGTATGTAAGCTCTTACAAGCAGGGCCCTCTTCCCTTTTGTCTCTCTACCAATTCTTCTGCTCCATCCTCAATGTGTAGGCTATGTTGGGAGCTTTGAAGTTCTGGTATTTTTGTTCATTGTTCTGTATAGGTCTACCCTGTATGGCCCACTGTCTGTACTCTGTAAGGCGCTGCAGCTACCCTATAAATAAAGATGAATAATGATAACCTCTGGCATATCCGTATTGCGATGACAGTATGCCATCATAGACATATCCATTTTGTTCATGAGAATAAATAATCTCTGATCAACTTGCACCCAAATTCCTTTTAAGCGACATTTACTCGACCCCTGCCTTAATTAAAGTAGACCTGTAATTTTCCAGATCAAGGTCGTTTTACAAAGTGCCTTGTCCACCGTGTATAACCTAAATAGGACTAAGTCACCCATGGTCCCTTCACCCAGCAGAGAGTATCACACATCCCCGTCCCTGAAAGAAAGAAAGAGGTGATCCAGGCCATATAGGAAAGAGGTCAACATCCTAAACTGAGTGAGTGTGTGTGTGTGTGTGTGTGTGTGTGTGTCAGCAGCATATGGGAGGGGTGCTCCGAGGTGTTAAGGGAGTTTAGTGAGCGAGGAGGGTCCTCTAAGAGGAAGGTGAGATGAGACAGGAACAAGTAAACATCGGAGTCTTTAAATTCCAGCCAATTCAACCAAATTGCCATGATCTCTTAGGTTTGTTCTGTGGCTGAGAGGATGATGTCATCCACAGACATATAAAAGTCTGTGTCTACACCATTCTATCATGGAAGGTGGGGAGGGCGATCTCCAGTGTACAGGGATCTACGATAAAGCTGCGTTGAGATGTCTGAGAAGGGACTTTCATAGGTCGATAAAGGAATGTTTGAGGTTCTTAGGTGCCAGAAACCAGGGTCAACCGGCACTTCTGTCCTTGTAATAGTTTTGGAGATGTATAATCTTTGTGACAGGATGGACCTCCTAAGCTACCCTGTCTGATGTGTTGGGGACCGGCTGGGCTCGCCCCTTTCTTTCTCCCAAATGCGCCCCTCCTGTTGCAGTAGGAGGAGCCTACTGCCACCACTAGGCTCCTACACCGGCACCTAAAACCGCTTCCTTCTGAGTAACTTTCGCTGCTGGTGTACCCCTCACGGTGCACCTGGGCTGGTACCCCCAACCTCTTCCTTTAGATCAGGCTTGCTGTGGATGGTTTCCTCTGCCTATCACACTGGCCAAAGCCACAATCTCATTTCAGTAAAAGGAGATATTGGGGCAACTCCATCAGATATATAGCAGAGAACCAATGGCAGAATTACATCTCCAACACAGAGGGGACACCAGTGGACAGATCTTACTTAGCATCTCCGGGAACCTATACCATCGCCTGGTTAAGATCTTATATTGTGCTTCAACTATTGAGGTGTTCAGAGATCATGCATTTTGCACTTTTAAAAACAGACGTGAAAAGTAAAAAGGGAAGAAAAATCCCACTGACCTACATTGACTGCAGTTCTGTCTAAAGACACATGAAAGACATAAATAACCGCCAGTATGCACAGCCCTCAGGCAGGATGGTGAAATGACCAGTTCAATAGAAGTCTGCATCACTGATGTGGAACACGTTTCCTCAGAGCTCCTTTCACAGTGTGACACATACAGCTGCGCGGGCTCCTAAATACACCTTAATATAGAAGCAGCAGGTATACAGCTACAGTTTTATAGTCTCAATATGAATATATCTGTTATGCCTTAAACCTGACCTGGATCTCAAGGCATTTACAAAGCAGCAGCAAGACCACAGCACTGTACAACAACAATACAGACATTTGGACGTCATAGGGCGCGCTACAAAGTGTGACCACTTCATTTTATTTTAGATCTTTGAACTTTGCTTTTAAAATAAAAAAATGTCCTAATTACATGTTATTACGGGTAAAGAAAGTACATAGATTTTGTTTTACTGATTTTACAACTCTCTAGCCATTGATTTCTGGTAATTAATTAACACTTCATCAAGGTCAACACGTTGTTATGGCCCTGTCCCGCCTGGTGCGCACATGTAACATACACACGGCTGACACCAGACTCTCTCCAGGATTACACACAACACAGACGCCTGGTTATATTTCTCCATGTAGCACAATGACTCGTTTGTTGCACTGTGATAAAAGATACCAGGGGAGCACCTGTTCTGTTTGTAGTCGATACAAACACGATGCATTCTATCTCTTTTAGAATACCGCTGGTCTTGCTTTTTGTTCTGTGAAGGTGCGTTTGTGTAGTGACCGCTATAAATATTGGCAGCAGGCCCACGGTGACATTTGTAAAAAAAATAAATGGCAAAATAATAATTTTGCAATGTGCCACCAGACTTATAGAGAGGGCGAACAGGAAGTTTTCATTTCCTGCAAAATATAATTTGATCCAAATTTGTTTGAAAAATGTTTTCAAATAAAAACAAGAAATAAAAGAAAATGTAGAGTGTGCGGGTAATGAGACAACGCTCACAAATATGAACCAGCGATGTGCATCATTGCACCAATCACTACCCCCCAAACCTCCAGAACATTTTCATCTCAAATTATCTGTAATAAGCGGCTCATTTTCTTACGGCTAACTGAATAAACCATTATTTTCTGTATTTCAAGTGTAGGAAAGCCATGTGGAGGAAGCCAAGTGGAGGAAGCCAAGTGGAGGAAGCCAAGTGGAGGAAGCCAAGTGGAGGAAGCCATGAGAATACAGCCTATCAATTTACAAAGTGCCTTAGTGATGTCACTGGTTCCTAGTGGTTTTCATAGGCTGCATTGTCAAACCCATAGGTTCAGCATACAAAAAGGCTGCCTGCTGGCTATAAACATTGCATAACAACTTTAATGTGAATCTGAAGGTGACAGATCCACATCAAGATTTTGGGAATGTTTTCAGCACTATGTTATTCATGTCAGTTCAGGCAGTAGTGCCAATAAGTAGGGCCATTAATCCAACAATGAGCATCTTTATATAAGAAGCATTAAGGTTAAAGTACACAGTTCAGTGTTAAGTTGACTCTCCACGGAAACTCTACTAAATTACATTACTGATGTAGCCCCTCCCACAGATTTAGGATTTGTCATCATCATCACCATTTATTTATATAGCGCCACTGATTCCGCAGCGCTGTACAGAGTACTCACTCATATCAGTCCCTGCCCCTTTGGGGCTTACAGTCTAAATTCCCTAATATACACAGACAGACAGACAGACACACAGACTAGGGTCAATTTGATAGCAGCCAATTAACCTACGAGTATGTTTTTGGAGTGTGGGAGGTAACCGGAGCACCCGGAGGAAACCCACGCAAACACGGGAATGGGATACAGTTCAAAAAGTTGACACTGAGTTGAGCTGCTGTGACATCACTTGGTAAGTAAGAATCTACTAATCCAAACATTATTTCTGCAGAGCAACTCTACAGTCATTATGTGCATATTCAGACAATGAACAACTCTTGCCCGTCATGGCAACTTGCTGCAGAGAGGTGAAAGAGTGTGAAGGACATATTTAGCCAGGTTTAAACACACCAGTTACACACAGCCTTTGAGATATATCTCTCGCTCTCTCTCTCGCTCTCTCTCTCTCTCTATACACACATATATACATACATACATACAGAGAGAGAGAGATTATTTCTCTGTTAAAAACAGAACCCATTTATATAAAGTCCTTATGTAAATTGAGAGCTGCTCTTATCATTTGAGAACGCAGATCTGATTTCAGCTGTTGTTTAAACGTCGAGACACGTATGAAACGTTCCTCTAAATTAAGTCGGTCAGCGGATAAGTTTACTCTAATATGTTTCTCTCTTTCATTTTCAACTTGAGTGCATCTATTGTGCTCAGCCTGCAGATCCCAGGGGAATGAATGCTAAGGTCTTAATTATATATGGCATAACAACAAAGCGGTTACTGTTACACATAAGACCGTCTCCTCGGGTTCTCCTTAATGCGTCATGTGCTCAGGACGGCATCTGGGGGATAAAACAAATAATCCCCAATGTCGGAGAGGAGATATTTTTTTCACAGAGGAAACAAAATAACTCTTCCTGCCTGGAAGTAAATGAACTATCCCCAATCATATTATACTACACGGTGGCCAGGGGCGGGCTGGGCCGGGGCGCAGAGGGGCAGCATTGCGTGTCAGGTGATGCGGCCGCCTGTGCACCCGTCAGGCTGAAATTTGCCAGCCCGCGCCTGACGGTGGCCTTCCACGGGCACACATGTACGGATGTAATCATCTTCCTCTAACTAAAGCACCCTTCTCCGCTGCTCTGGCCACCAGAATGGACTCAACCAAATTCAGAGTTGTTCCTTTAGCAATTTCTTTCACCGTAGTTATGATTCTCTCTAAAATGACACACATTGATCTGATCATTATGGAGAATGTGACCGACAAACAATCACGCTGGACAATATGCAGGCTGTAAGGTAGACCATGAAAGAGCTAGATGACCGGATTATGCATACATGGGACAATGCAGCTAGTTTTTTTAATACTATCTACATCTGGGGGTAAATGTATCAAGCTGAGAGTTTTCCGGCGGCTTTGAAATGTGGAGATGTTGCCTATAGCAACCAATCAGATTCTAGCTGTCATTTTGTAGAATGTACTAAATAAATGATAGCTAGAATCTGATTGGTTTTTCAAACCCGCCGGAAATCTACTCTCAGCTTCATACATTTAACCCCTGGAGAGACCTTACACATTATTATTATTAATTATTATTATTATTGTGTACTTCTACAATTCCAATAATATAACGGAGCGATAATCATTCACAGCCGTTCCTGACCCATTGGAGCTTACATTCTAAACTAGAGTAATGTACAGTACTCCCTGACTGCAAAAACTCTACAATATCTTGTTTTTTCAGCTTAGTTGGAGTTTAACACCAGCTCGCACGCTCTGCAGACTCCCCGTTACACCACAGGAAACCCTAATCCCCCTCACCCAACCCCAGATGCCTCTTCCTCCCTGTATTCTATGCCTATAAATCAGATAACATAGTTGTTGACTATATTGTTATTCCTATGATAACCTGATTTTAGTCTGTTGGAGAATAAGCTGAAAACGACCTTCTAGCATTTTCACCATTAAACTTGCAGCACAGAATGTATATTAGGATTTCTGTAACTGATGCCATTTGCGGGACAGACATAGCACTATTTAGTGACAACGTAAGATGAATAGTATACAACCTTTATGTGGATGGAGTCCACAGCTCGGAGGTCGCATGTCTGGGCGTCCAGTCCCACCTTACAGATGTAAAGGATGCATAATATGAATCCAAAGAATAAAATACACCTAGAGAGAGAAACAAAGTGTCAGATATAGCACCAATATTCATAAGAATGAAGATATATAAAGAAACATAAAATCTAGAGACCCTCACAAATAGGAAGTTCAAGAGAGACTTTTTGTGTGTGTGTGTGTGTGTGTGTGTGTGTGTGTGTGTCTGTGTGTGTGTGTGTGTTAAGGAATTTAGACTGTAAGCCCCAATGGGGCAGGAACTGATGTGAATGAGTTCTCTGTACAGCGCTGCGGAATCAGTGGAGCTATATAAATAAATGGTGATGATGATGATGATGTAGGTCGGATTGTATGGCAGAGGACTGTAGTTTGCAGTCACCTACATAATATGTTTGGACAAAATGTCAAATATCTATTCCGATTCTTTCTTGTTGTCTTTTCCTTCTGAGTCACCTTGCAATTTAGGATGAATAAACATTTATTACATGCTGGTGTAGTCTCCTTAGCGCAGCAGCGCCCCGTCTGCACAACTTGTATTCTATCAAAATTTATGATTCTCTGGCCAGACTATAAAATTAAATGATGTTTCCCCAGAGAAGCGTGTTCTGTTGTCAAACAATACACTGCGAACAAAAACGCTGCAACAGAGAAAACACTTCTGCAATCTTATCCTTGAAGGTGCCATGTATTTTCCCCATAAAGTCATTTAATTTATTACTAGACAGTAAATTACTCATCTAAGCTGATAAAGACAAGGCAAGTTTAAAACAACGAAAATGTAGCAAAACATGTTGCTTTTGTGTGCAGCAGAAAGCTTAATAAATTTGCAAATTGTCCTATTACCGGTTGAGGACTACATAACCAATGCCACCACCCATATTTAGGTACAATTATAGGATATTAGGCTTGTAGTATCAGTAAGAATAATTCAGCACCACTTACAAGAGCTGCATTACCTAGAATTATGGAGCGACTTCTTTTATCTCTTAAGAAGAACATAAAAGGTTCAGTTTTATTACCCGCTTTTTATCATTAACCTCTGTTTTTATATAACATAATCATATATAATGCAGAAAATGTTTAATCATTCACGTCTCAGCCCCAGCCTAAGTTCTCTACCTGGGAAACTGCATATAACAGATCACACTCTCACTGTCAGGGAAACATTGTTATCCTTTGAGCCACAAATGCATTGTTCTATAAGAGTAAATTCACTTTCTTTCCTCCCTCAGAACAATAGGCTATAATTCACATTACAGAAAAAACAAGGGTCATCTGATCTTGATTTACTAGTTAGTTTGTTATTGTCCCCATGGCAATAAATGGTATCCAACAGCCCTATTCCAGTTCCTCCTCAGTTTCCTGCTGGTACTTACTGCCAGTTTCAGTAGAATTACGGCAGTGTGGAAAGAAAGATGGCGGCTTCCACGGTACTTTGGGAAGTGGATACGTGCTTACATGACAATTCAAGGACAACTGTGTTGGTTTAAATAAATAATAATAAAAAAAGACAGATGCATTTAAGGCTCCACTATAATCTCCAATGCATGCCATTTTTGTTTGTTCTTAGGAGGGAAAAAACAGTCTTTAAAGGGGCCGATTCAATTCGGCCACATTAGTCTAAGAATATCGCGGCTCTAATAGGATTATCGTTAATACAGTAATTTTAAACTGGATTTTTGCTTGCGTTCCTATATGAAAATCAGTGTTAAAATGACCGCACTAGCTGTAATACTGCGCACTTTTACCGTAAATATTGTGCAGGCCGTGTTACTCCTAGAATAACGTGGCTGAATTGAATTGGCCCCAAAGAATAAGATAACCTGATAATTATATAATTTGATAAAACATACCTAATACCCAATAAGGTTAATGTTATTATTTCCCCAAAAATTAAAACCCTAACTTTGCCCCTTGAAATAAATTAGCAGTATTAGCCTATTAATATGAAGGATGTATTCTATAATTTTTCATAGATTTATTTTTGAAGGAGAAGAGGGGAGGTAGTAGGGCTGTCAGAGATATGACACTAGGGGGCATATTCAATTAGCTACGCGCCTCCGTCTCGATACCGCTACACCACAGAATTCCCTTCGCACCCCATAGGGTTGCGCAGGAAAATTTCCGATGTGCCGGTACCGTTAATGCACTTTATACGCGCGGCCACATGTCGCCGCGATCCCGGAATCTAATTGAATATGCCCAGACACACAATTCAAGATTAAAGCAGCTGAAATCATCCAGGAAATGCTGTTCCAGCATGCCACAGATAAGCATAGAAAAACAAGACTAGCGTGTCTTCCAGAGGCTCCATCCATTTCCTGCATCCCTTGCTACTAGAATTGCATCAGTTAAAAATGTCTTTTAGAGATTTTGGCGAACACGAACATGCATGCATATAAAGTCTATAGCGGTGTATTCAATTGTTGCTTTTAACGCGCTAAAACAAAAAAAAACGAGCGCTCGAAAAATATATCAGTTTATACGGTAATATGCGCGTAAATACCGCTAATACGGTAGTTTACTCGCTGAATTTCATCTCGCAGCTCCCTGATGAAATTTAGCGAGTAATTACCGTATTAACGCTAATATTTTTAGAGCGCTCGTTTGAGAGCGTTAACGGCAACAATTGAAAACCCCCATTAGGACAGGTCTGGTGGGGCACTAATTATCAGAGCTGATAACACAGACGACGACTTCATAGACAAAAATATGCCAGTCGGAAAGTTCTCTTGTAACTAAAGACTTACCTCTTTAATGACAAGCGAAGTATCCGACTGTGTTCTCAAAGATCCCAATCAGAAGTAATAACGGCACTGCGTTTTTACGTCATTGAAAATGGGGAACGCCATATTAGAAATTTTTAAAGCGGCAATTCCGGCTGACAATCCCTAACCCTAACCCAATACCTAATCATAACTAGATGCCCAACTATTAAAAAAACACTTTAAACTCCTGGGGCCTGATTCATTAAGGATCTTAACTTGAGAAACTTCTTATTTCAGTCTCCTGGACAAAACCATGTTATAATGCAAGGGGTGCAAATTAGTATTCTGTTTTGTACATAAGTTAAATACTGACTGTTTTTTTCATGTAGCACACAAATATCAACTTTAAATTTCAGTGTACAAATAAGCTATCAAGTATTTTTGTGCTACATGAAAAAACAGTCAGTATTTAACTTATGTGCAAAACAGAATACTAATTTGCACCCCTTGCATTGTAACATGGTTTTGTCCAGGAGACTGAAATAAGAAGTTTCTCAAGTTAAGATCCTTAATGAATCAGGCCTTTGATCTTAACCTTCAAACTCCGATACAGAGCTGACTAACTGCCATAACCATATCTACCCGAATGTTCTCTGCACGACATTTCCATCTGCCGTCTGAATGATAGCTTAGTGTAGCGCAAAATTATAGATAGTACAAAGTTGTGAGTCAGCAAAACTCACATAATTATATTATATCTTTGAGTGGATTTTTTTTTTTTATTGGTAAATAAAACTCGGTTTAGCATATCCACACCTGCACACATAAAACCTTTCAACAAAAACCTTTAAAAAAAAATGAAAGAATGTCCTACCGCGCTACGGAACAATGATGTTGCTGCTGACATCCAACAATTAATTGGCAAAGTCTAATATTTGCATTTACAAACCCCGATATAGATCTGTGAGTCAGAATGGGATGGGTCTAATTGATCCCTGTGTGATTCTGCAGCTAATATCGGGACGTGGAGCATGTGTAAACAGTACAACTGCCAAATAAGGGCTCAATATATTTCAATATGAATTGATGTGGAGTCACCAATATTTACATGAACCCTCAAGCAGAGACCATTTGTTGAAAGATGTATATTACATGAAATTGTGGCTGGTAACCGAGCAATGAAGGGAAATTTTATATATTAAATATGCAGGATAAATAAACATATCAAGTGATATAACCAATGTCTATGTATGAACACACTATTTTAGGGGATGGAAAAGGAAAACTATTTACAAATATTACCAAGAACAAGAAAATATCTTTAAATTTAAACAAAATTACATGATGCAGGTTTAACAGTAATGATTCAGTTTAATAGTATCTGGTCAGCCTTATGGGGGGGACATAGTTCATTTTTATTTAAAATTATTCATATTCCCTGTTTTTCTTCAATTCTTTTACACTGAATTCTCATATTTTAATAATACTAGAGAGGGGGATTTGTTTGTGTATGAATTAATTTTTAATGAACAATCCAAGAAAGAGTAAAAGCAGTAATAATATTTTATCATTTATTAGAGGTTTCAAAAGAGTGGGTTTTTCAAAACATTAGCTGTAGGGCAATTTAATACTATAAGACTGGACTGCATGAAAACAGAAGCGCTCCTGGGGGTAAATGTATAAAGCTGCGAGTTTCCTGCAGGTTTGACATGTGGAGATGTTGCCTATAGCAACCAATCAGATTCTAGCTGTAATTTTGTAGAATGTACTAAATAAACGATAACTAGAATCTGATTGGTTGCTATAGGCAACATCTCCACTTTTCAAACCAGCAGCTTGATAAATTTACCCCTAGGAGTGCTCCTGTTTTCAAACATTCCAATCTTATAGCATTAAATTGGCCCAAAGCTAATGTTTTTTAAGCACCCTCTCTTTTGACAAAATGGTACAAAGGATGATATTGAAAATTAATTAGTGGGGAAAAAAAGAAGTTAATCTATTTCTGCAGTGAATTAACTTAGAAGCCAACACAGGGAAGAATATCATTAATTAACTTAGTAACTTGCAGTTCCCCAACATGGCGATAGGTTCGCTTTAATTTTTAGGAGTTTGTCATTAACTTGAAAGTGGCTTAATATTTGGAGAGTTTCAGTTGTCGTCAGAATGGCAAGCAGCATTTTTTCTCATTTAACCCCTTGAGTACTAAGGACGAGTTAGATTCGTCCTCTACATGATCCCTTAAAGTGCCGAGGGCGAGTCCCACTTTTGAAAACCTATGAGAAATGCCAGGGATAGGGTCTTTTAGAACCTCCATCTCCCTATCCCCAGCACTTAGAAAGCGAGGGTTCCCCTTGTTTGAAGGAGGGAAGCCCCCTCTTTCAAATATCAGTATCCCTGTTTAAGTATTGCCTGCTGTTGTTTTTGCTTGTCGGGCAATACGTCAACAAGTTGAGCCTAAACAGACTCAGCACAGTGACCAAAGCTGTGGGGGGGGGTTATACACAATGCGTTTTCTAAATATGCTGACATTGACTAGTATCCTATCCTGTTTTTACATAAGACAGGAGGACACTATCTCATGTCTTGTACGCTGTATAACTCCCAGTGTCCTCTATTAATACGTCTGTATATTAGACACACTTCTAGGCCCGTATAATGGGTGTAACTGCCAGTATCTGTCCTTATTCTATATATACTGACAATTGCACAGTAAGTGATGAAGGGTGTGGGAGAGGGAGAAGATGAAGGGGGGAGTGGGGAATAGCAATATAAGCGGTACAGACAATAAACTTAAGTGCTAGTGAATTTAGTAGATGATTATAGCTTTTTTTGCGGTTTTAAATGTTATAGCACTTTTGCTTTATGTTCATAGCTCTGACGCGATGTATATAGTGCGTGGTTTTGTGTACCGCTGACGGCTAATATCACTAGTTTATAGCTCTGGTTGTTATTGGTAACGTTTATAGCTCTGTGTTTATATCCTTGCTGTTGGGGTAATAACAAAATCGTTCTAGTTTTTAGCTCTGAGAATATATGGTATTGGTGGTAACGTGTATAGCTCTGTGTTTATAGTCCCTGTAAATAGGGTTATAGCATATATTTTAAGGCTGAAAGGGTTGTTGTCCTGGGGAATATGCAGTGAGAATTTCTAGTCTGAAGGGATAATTGTAAATGTAGTTGCTTTTGTTTATAGCTCAGGGCATAAGTGGGAGGAAAATTAGAATTCCTCTATTAAATAATGTTGGCAAGATTATTCGTATGTAATGTGCAATAAGTGTCTATTATTGGGCAATACGGATCTCTGTAATTTCTAACTATGTCCCCGTGTTATGGGTGGGATGTTGTGTTAGCGGGTTTGGGGGGTGCTAAGGGTGCTCTTATAGTTGCTCTTATAAGAGCAGTTTTGTTAGATGCATTAGTAGGCTGGTGCTGGTGAAGTGCGGGGAGATTCAGTCCTCTGCCTCCTTCCGAGAGTAGAGGAAGGAGACGCAGTAGCTTGGCCGAGCAGTTTCCTGGTTAGGCAGTTGGAACGCGCTATGCGTTCCAAATGCCGAACTTCCGGTTTTTGAGTGGAACGCACAGGGGCCGGTGCGTTCTACTGCTAGATCTATTCGCCGCTGTGTCTCCTGCTTTGTCTTGGTAGCTTTGGTCTAGTGAGAGAGTCGGTGTAGGAGGGGTGGTAGCTTGAGGGGTCTTCTGGTCCTCTACTCAGAGTGCTGCTTGCTGTTACCCAACGCATTTCGTCCGTGGACTTCGTCAGGGATATGGTGGATATGTAAGTATGCTGTTCCTTTTATTCCTGGGCTCTGTTGTTCCATCCAATCGGGATGCAGGAGGGGAGGGGAATCGGGAATGGGGATGGATTGGCATTTGTAAGTTTAATATTATAAGTGGGGATTAATGTGTCGCTACTATTGAGATTTTAAAGGTGCTGTGTGAGGAGGTGGCACTCTGGACAGGGGGACATGATTGGGGCTAAGATGCATGTTACGAGTTTAAGAAGGAGGGTTAACGTAATGCTTGTGTGGGGATATATTATAATGGGTTATATTGAAAGATATTATGCTGCGGATAGGGCGAGTGTTAATGGAGGAGGGGGGGGGGGTTTGATGTATGATGTGAGTTATTGGTGATTTGGTTTAGAATAGGGTGATTTTGTGATGCCACCAATGTTATGCTAAATTAACTTTAAATTTCAGTGTAAAAATAAAACTATCATGAACTTGTGTGTGACATAAAAAAAAAAACAGCAAGTTTAAAACTTATGTGCAAAATAATAAACTAATTTGCACCTCTTGCATTGTAACATGGTTTGTCCCAGAGGACATTTACTTGACTCAGGCTCACAGTGTTTAATTCCAGCCTGTAACCCACGCAGCACTGCTGAATAACTAACCTGAATAGGACCCTGCAGCAAAATTTATAGGTTGGCCTTTGTATCTTCATCTTCCCGTCCTATGGTGGGCATCACAAGCAGACTCCAAGGCACAGTACTGAGGATAGTGTACACTCGTCTCTTACACAGCAGACCTGTGGAGAAGGCAGACAACAGCTGCAATTACACCAGCTCACAGGAGAAGGATGTGAAATACAAGGCATTTTGAGAAGCAAAGCAGCCCTGAAAGGGTTAAAGTCAGGGTAGGAACTCTCTCCCTCTCTGTCTGTCTCTACTTGGGTCCTGCAGAGAAACCACACGGGCTATACCAGTGAAATATTCTGCATTGCGATCATTTCTGAATCCGCATTAAATTTATGGTAGATCACTGCCGCTGCAGACAGAATACACACAGCACTGGCCCCGTCTATAGACCCATCCTTTATCTGTCATCTACATACTGCCACTATCACGGCTGGAGAGATGCCGTGCACTTAACACGTGTGTGCGATATGTACTTGCTGTGGTATGTAGACTAGAACACAAGAAAGCTAAACTCCTACAATAAAGGTATTTCTAGTAAGAGACAGCTGCATCCAGTCCAGGATCTCACCCTCCTGTACAACATTTTAGACCTGAAGGAGATTAGTTGAACTATTGTGCAGAAGCCCACCAGGAATGGGTGACAAATTGCTGGCCGACAACCAAGCAGATGTACAAGAAGAAAGAGAAGAAGTATATATTGAGGCACTCCGGGCTGTTTAGATCAATTAAAAACATCTATTTTATTGGTATGCATTAAAAGAATTTTTCAACAGTTTCACACAAGGTTGCGAAATAAAAAAGAAAAAGAAAAATTGAACAATAGTAATCAACTGTGTCTTGACATAACATTGCAGACCAGCTGCAATGGCTTTGCTATTTCACATGTTCCTTCTTATTAAACACCTTTATTACATGTTTCTTCTTATTAAACACCTTTATTACATGTTTCTTCTTATTAAACACCTTTATTAATGAGTAAGATTTGTCTCTGCAAAGAATGACAGTAAGCCCAGCAGATGTCTCTCAGTACTTTCCCACGAGCTATCGATTCGTTCTGGGTGTCTCAGTCAGAGACTGCACAGTCACAGTCACACTATTAATGGTCAGTTTTGTTTAATACTTGCGTCCAGGCATCACACAACATCAGCTTTAACGTACAGATGGTTGTGGCATTATGAGTACCTTATATTCCTCCTGCACAGTTATATTGTAGACACATTAAAGAGAACACATGCTACTATTAAAGAATGTTACCTTATCTGAAATGATGCCATGGGTCCATAGTATATTTAGCAGGCAAAATTTCTGGGATGAATGAAAACAATGGCACAGTGTATTCGCCGAACAATTCTTCATATTGTGTAAATCCTGAACACAGCCAGATAAAGTTTCACCTGTCTCACACTTTTTCAGAGAGACGCTGCAGTAAGTCAGGGCTGATCCCACCCAGCCCCAGACTGTGCCGGAGGATCAGATGATTGAAAAATGAGCTGAGAGGTGGGGAGACGAGACTCAGAAGTGGGCAGGACACAATCTCAAATCTGTCTCACCACCAGTCCTGCCTTACTGCTCTGCCAGCAGTGTTAGTGCACTTTTCAATGAACTGAACATACTATTGGGATCTCTGTGCTCTTCAGAATATCAGTGAGCTGTTATTAGTATCATATATTTATATAGCGCCAGCATATTCCGTGGCGCTTTACAATTGGGAGCAAACACAGTAATAAAATGATACTGGGTATTACAGACAGACAGAGAGGTACGAGGACCCTGTTAGCAAGCTTACAATCTATAGGGCAGTAGGAGTTTGGTACATGTATATGCCGTTTTCTTACTCTACATGCTAACAAAACTCTTATCCATTCTCTCAATCTCCCATCCTGACTATTGCAACCTCCTGCTATCTGTCATTCACTTCAATCCATCCTAAATGCTGCTTCAAGACTGATCTCCCTCTCTCTCTGCTCCACATCTGCTGCACCACTTTGCAAATCCCTACACTGGCTCCCTGTGTCCTCCAGAATCCAATTCAAATGACTCACCCTTATCTACAAAGCCCTCAACAACAACACTGCTTCATACATCTCAAATCTCATATCAAAATACTCTCCCTCCCGCCCTCTTAGTTCTACCTCTGACCTGTGCCTTGACTCGTCTCTGGCAACCACCTCTCACTCCTGCCTACAAGACTTCTCCCGTGCTGCTCCCCACTTATGGAATTCCCTACCGTGCCCAATCAGACTTTCCCACAGCCTTCAAATCTTTAGACGCTCTTTGAGAACCCATCTCTTTTTTTTTTTTTTTTTTAGAGGTGACCTTATCCCCGATGACACTATACACACTAATACACCCTCACAACTGTCCCAATCTCCACTCTAAGCAACACTTGCTCCTCGTTTCAGCTGTGGCCTCTACCACTTAGACTGTAAGCTCTCTAGTGAGCTGGGTCCTTCATACCCTTTGTTTTCATGTCTGCATTTATTTTGTCTGCCTTATATGTCCTTGTTTTATGTATGTCCTGTTTTCCCTACTGTACGGGGCTGCAAAGCACTGTAGTGCCTTACAAATCTATAATAATAATAATAATAATAATAATAATAATAATAATAAATGAGGGTAAGTTCTACATATTGCATATTGTTGTAGATTGATTGTAAAGGTAAAATATACTTAGTGGTCTGTATGCTCCAGACACACAGCAATGTTAGTCAGGGGGGTAAGAAGGTTGTTTGAGTATGGAAAGAAATCTAGAAAGACGTTTTGTGTGGACTGTGTAGAGGGGGGTAAAAGGGAAATAAAAGTTGTGGTTGATGAATTTTATAAGCTTGCCCGAAGGATTTTCAGAGAACATTAGAATGTTTTAGAAGAATGTCTTATTGTGTGAGGGAGGGAATTCCAGAAGAGGATGCCGTCCAAAAAAGTCCTGTACCCGGGAATGGGGGCAGGTAATAAATGTGGATGAGACGCAGACCTTGTGCAGAAACGAGATAATATTAGTCATTTTGTGTTAGATGGTAACTTGCACATATTCAGACTTTTTTTTTTTATAATAATAATAATAATGTCTTGGTGACCGGATCACTTAAAAATAACGTATAGTATACATTAATTTCTATTAGTGGCATCATCTATTGATTTCTGGAGGTATTATGCCATTTCAGAGGCAACAAGTTTCTGTAAAAAATTCTGAAGAAAGGAAAGGAAATCCCATGTTAATTAAGCATATGATCTGATAATGACCAGCACATCCTTTTAGCTTGAATGCACAGCAGGGGGTCATTATCCTTTACTCCTGTGTGTCATGTGCTTTAGAGAGATAGGAAATACTATCAGGATAATGAAACAGCAAGTAATTTGGGAACTCACAAATAGATGTAAATTGTGTTAACTTTAAATGACGTTAAATACAATTTTAGACAGTGCTTTGCACCCGGATGCTAAATTTAAAGGTAATAACTCAGACTTGGTGGTGCCAGGTACTGGCTGGGGGCTGAAATACACCCTGCCAACAAGTCCCCTTAGTGGAACCTTTACTTCCTAAGGACAGGGTCAGATTAACACAGCATTCCAAGCCAGTCTTCATTAGTTTATTACGCGGACTGAAATACAGCAGGCATAGAAACAGAGTGTCTGGCTATAATGTGATTTAAATGCCATTTTACCTCTGCGTTTAATAAGTAACAGAGACAGTAAGTGGCTTATAGTATCTGAATTACTTAGAAACTGTTTGTTTGGAGTCAAAATAGCGTTGACTGAACTGTGTAAAAAGTATTGTATATCATCAAACAATGCACCAAATACAACCGAATGTCATATATTACACATACCTCCCAACATTTATAATCACAAAAGCAAAGAGGAAATAAACAATATCATGTAAGCCCCCTTTTTTTTTCCTTTCCAAATGATACCTAAAATTTAGTGACTTAAAATATATATTAAAAAAAAAAAGTCAATATAACATGCAAAATAAGTTGGATATATGAACTGCATTTGATATACAGGTACATCAGTGTGACCGGAGCCTAATATATCCCTACCCCGTGCTGTCAGGACTGCCGCCCATCCAATTTCTAACTCCCTGTGGCCTACACTGGCTATACGTTACAGTGTAGGAAGAAACTGTTTACAAGAGTCACCCGCTAACAGTCGCTTGTGGGAAGCTTATAATAACGTATCCCTGAGTTTGTTACACGGTTCAACTTGAAGCTGGATTTAACATGCAACCCGCTCAGAGTCTGGCTTCAATAATACTGTGCAAACCACCTTCAGAAAAGGGCGGGATGTAAAACTCATCTTCAATTAGACTAGAGGGTCGTCCTATTAGCATCAGCAGCCCTGCATGGTCAGCTGGCACCAACTGGCACCCACTTTTCACCAAATTGCGGGGCAAGTAAGGAGGCGAGTAACGCGTCTTCATCATATACTGTCCAAAAGCAATACATAGCTAAACAACCCCACCCAAAATAAATAATGATAATAATCATCCACCTATGAGACAGCACTGGGGAAACCCTTAGTTGACGGAAACAGTTACTGTCCAGGTTACACTGAATCCATTAGTGCTGGTAAAGTAGAGGCCCATAAGAGTGGGCCTCTACTTTACTCATCAGGGTCTTGTCTGGGTGACAAGAAAATAATAGTATACTAGATATATTATTATACCCCGCCCATGGCCTCGTATTGTTTTAGCAGTAATTTCCACTAAACTGAAGAAAATCTCTATACACTGCGGGCCCGATTCATTAAGGATCTTAAATGAAGAGGTATCTTATTTCAGTCTCCTGGACAAAACCATGTTACAATGCAAGGGGTGCAAACTAGTTTTCTGTTTTGCACATAAGTTAAATACTGACTGTTTTTTCATGAAGCACACAAATACTTGATAGCTTATTTGTACACTGAAATTTAAAGTTGATGTTTGTGTGCTACATGGAAAAACAGTCAGTATTTAACTTATGTGCAAAACAGAATACTAGTTTGCACCCCTTGCATTGTAGCATGGTTTTGTCCAGGAGACTGAAATAAGATACCTCTTCATTTAAGATCCTTAATGAATCAGGCCCTGCATATGTAGGTTAGTGTTAGCTCCTCATCCTGGAGCCACTCCCATACACATCCATTTAAAGAGACACTAACCCTATATTTTTTCATTTTTCCTGTGTATTTGTCTAATGCAAATATCAAGGAATGAATGTATGAAAATATGACAGGTCTTTACCCAGTTTCTATAATAGAGCTACTCAGCTTGGTTGCAAAGATGACCATTTAGTAGACATTGTTTCACCATCCCTTCATCTCCTCCCACATCTCTTCTGCCAATTAAACTGTAATGTGATAATCTTCTTCCAAGACAATAGCCTGGGGAAGGGATGTGTGACCACAACAGATGTAAGCAAAGGGCTATGAGTGAACGCATGCCTATTCCCCTGTGCCAAGTATGCTTAAGCAAAGAAAATCTTTGAGGTTAGAGTGCTTTTAATGTAACTAAGACAATTTGTTATCCGCCTCTAACAAATCTAATCCTGGAATCTAACAAGCACATAGGGATATACAGGCAAATTAAATGAGCGACAGGACAGATCTACATTGTCAAATCTAACTCTAATAGGCCTGTTTTCAGCAGAGATCAGACATTAGACTTTTTAGAGAACAGTAAGGTACCAGCCAGTATAACAGATACAAGAACAATTTTGTACCTTGCAAATCAATCTTAAAAAAAAAAGCAATATATTCCTATTGGTACCAAGACAATCATCACTACTAGGGGGTAAATGTATCAATCTGCGATTTTTGCAAGGCAAAAAACTTAGCTTTAAAAGATATTGCCATTTAAATTTTTCCCCACAAAATCGCCAGTTATCGGCGACATACAAAAACCGCAGATTGATGAATTTACCCCTAGGAGTTGGAGTAACATTTAAAAATGGACATGTGGATCAAAATTAAATATATCATTTAAATTTACCTTGAAACAACTTTTAGAAGCTCGTTTGACAGCTACGTTGTGTGATTAAAATTGGACATAAAATCAAATTTTTAGTTGAGGAGACACTGAGTATTTTCCCTCTTTGATATTCCTAATGATATTCACATTACTGACATTCACACAGTCTATGTAGAGGGTTCGATAGTTTATAGATAGTGAGTTAATACCCCTATTTCTCACAGGAAGAAACATCAATACCCCTGTTTGTGGTGGAACAATATAAAAAGAACAGAGAAAAAACTTACATCTGATGATGGATTAAATACCCTAGTTGTTATGAATGTGGTTATTGCTTAATTCGCCTTTTGTACTTTATCTGTTATTAGTGTTTTTGAATTGCAGTGGCAATTTTTTGTGTATTTAGGCTGCTTTGAAGCTAGGGAGCGCTGTTTTTGGGATTCCTTTATTGTTGTATAGTGAGTTAAATCTCATTCGTTTAACTCACCAGCCATATATTAAACTAAAGTTGGTCTGCATTCTAATGTGAACTAATGGTTCTCTAAGACCCATGTGTAGGACTAAGCGCCACCTCTGAGGCCCCCCGAGAATAAATCATGCTGCCCACCACCGGTCTATAGTGTATACAGCCTGAGACACGTTATATGGGAAGATGGAACAAGTGCTATCACAATGTGAGACCTGACGCCTTTAGACAGACCGGGGATCTTCGCAGTGATTACAATCAGAAATTACTGCTGTTTAAACACCGATAACAATATATTTCAACGTTGCAACAATATTTTCCATGACTGTGTGCCTAGAAGACGTTAAACGTTTATTAAATATGTTCTGTAACAGCCACTTTCCACTTATCAGTTAAAATTTGTTTCTTTACAAAGGTCCAATAAAACATTCCGGGGGGCGGTATTAAAGAAAAACACTTTGTGGATGTATATGTATAATAGCACCCACGGCATGCATAAGCATTCATAGACCCCTAAACATACCACGCGTGCAAGAAAAAACAAAAATACATGGTACAACTATGGTCTTTCTGGCACTAACATGAATGCTTGCGTGACACTGCTTACAGGTATCAATGATTCGCTCATCACCATCATCACCATTTATATAGCGCCACTGATTCCGCAGCGCTGTACAAAGAACTCTCACATCCGTCCCTGCCCCATTGGGGCTTACAGCCTAAATTCACTAACACACACACACACACACACACACACACACACACACACACACACAGAGAGCGACTAGGGTCAATTTTTGATAGAAGCCAATTAACCTACTAGTATGGTTTATTTTGGAATGTGGGAGGAAATCGGAACACCCGGAGGAAGCCCACACAAACACGGGGAGAACAAACAAACTGCACACAGATAAGTCCATGGTCGGGAATTGAAATCCTGACCCCTGCGCTGTAAGGCAGAAGTGCTAACCACTGAGCCACCGTGCTGCCATTCTCTGAGATGCATTCAAGCTGATCTTGCTGTGTAATGGAATGCAACTGAAACAAAGGACCACTATATACAGAGCAATTATTGTACAGACTCAGAAATACCTTTAATGATCTAATGTGACATGCTTGGCCCAGATCAAGTACATAACGCATTGTAGTGGAGCGGCTATTGTTACCTAGAAACTGGGTTTATGCTCCAAACATTCCTTTAACAATGCTGAACTGTGAGTTAGATATGCAGGAAATGGTCGTGACAAATGGAGCGTAAAAGAGGTAAAAAATAGTTTATACTTAGAAACATATTTATTAAACTCTGGGTGTAAAAAAGTGGAGCTGTTGCCTATAGCAACCAGATTCTAGTTACTGTTTATTTAGTACATTCTACAAAATGACAGCTAGAATCTGATTGGTTGCTATAGGCAACATCTCCACTTTTTCAAACCCGCAGTTTAGTAAATATACTGCTTAGAGTTCAGTGTGCTGGATAAGAACATTTAAAGCACATTCAGACCATAGAAAAGTACTTCCTGCTCTTTTTCAAAAGATATCCAACAGACCCAGGTCATACAGAAGTACACTGTAGCTAATGAATAGTTATTGAGTTAACGATTGTGAGAGTTTGTGCTAGTCAACATGTTAAAGAATAACTGCAAGATACCTCCGTCCCACTCCGGTATACACATCACAAAGCACCCTTGGTCCCCATACTGTTATTCTATGATGTCTAGGGGCTAGATTTACCAAGCTGCGGGTATGAAAAAGTGGGGATGTTGCCTATAGCAACCAATCAGATTCTAGCTGTCATTTTGTAGAAAGCACTAAATAAATGAAAGCTAGAATCTGATTGGTTGCTATAGGCAACATCCCCACTTTTTCAAACCCGCAGCTTAGTAAATCTAGCCCTAGGTCACTTTTGCTGATGCCCTATATAAAATGGACAGCTTGTGAATATAGATCCCTTTATAGAAAATAAATAATCCATAGTCCTCACAAACACAAAATGAGAATAACCTATTTTTCTGCTATGTCTCACTGATTAAATTATTATTTTATGTGTAAACAAGATTCTATTTCTGTTTATGAGGCTAAACAGCCTTGTTCTCCGAGTATTTCATTGCTTAATCAAAGCTACAAGGCTCAAAACGTATTATGCCTTTGGAAAGTACATGCAGCATGTTTTTTTTCTATCAACATAAAACTGAGAACCAATCGGTAGCAGAAGGACAGGAGTAAAAAAAAATAGTTTACAAGTTTCAATCTGAACTTTAAAGAGACACTATTTTATAGACAATTGTAGTCCTCCAATGGGGAAGATGGTTTGTAAATATTGTTATTTATTTTTCTTAAGTCTTTGTTGCAAAAGTAAGATTTAAAACCAGCAGTAGCACTAGATGAAAGGGACTGCGGTCAGCTGCTCATTAGTAACTATAGTGCAGTATGTGGTCTATGTAGCTGTGCGAAGATATTTGCATGTAGTGCATGCTGGGGGGAGAGTGGGGGATGATAAAACAAATATCTCACAAGGCACCGTGTAAAAATGACCTCTCTCAAGTGACAGGTTCTCTTAACAGTTTTGTTTACGAGAAGTCACATTGTTGCAAAAGAGTAAAATACAGCAGCAGATGTTTTTAAACAATGTTTAATTTTTTTTTTGCCATAAAGCAGCATGCAAGTTAATAGACTTATTGATTATTCAACATTTTGAAAGCTTTGCTCTTATTTCTGCAGACCCACTACAGAAACCTTCAATCTCCCTCCAGTCACTCATGTAGACTGTTATGTTACTGATAATGATGGTGATTATGATGTTGGTAGGGCATCCTAATTAGGGACAGTAAAGATACCTGTGGCTAAGAGGTTAGCACTTCTGCCTCACAGCGCTGGGATCATGAGTTCAATTCCCGACCATGGCCTTATCTGTGTGGAGTTTGTATGTTCTCCCTGTGTTTGCGTGGGTTTCCTCCGGGTGCTTCGGTTTCCTCCCACACTCCAAAAACATACTAGTAGGTTAATTGGCTGCTATCAAAATTGACCATAGTCTGTCTGTGTCTGTCTGTGTGTGTGTGTTAGGGAACATAGACTGTAATCCCCAATGGGGCAGGGACTGATGTGAATGAGTTCTCTGTACAGCGCTGCGGAATCAGTGGCGCTATATAAATGGTGATGATAATGATGATACCTATCATGTGCAGGACAGTGATAATTGACAAGTCATTGAGACTGAAGGAAAAAATCTGCAGGTAGCAACTACAAAACGCCAAAGTGGGTCAAAGAGTTCCAGTCGTAAAGAAACCTGCTCATGAAAACAGCAACCTTTACAAACCAGGACTCATCAAATCGTGCAAAAAAACAAAGATAGAAAATACAATGAGCGCTGGGTACAGCCTGTACTTAATTAATTGGCAAAAACAATTATGGCCAAATCATAGACATATATCGGAACTGCATCCATTATGATGTAACACTCAATATTCTAAATATTGACAAATAGATCCTATAGTATTAATACAATAAATGACGATTTATTTATATAACATAGGAACCAGATAAACACAGAATAAATAAAATATAGGTAATATCACAAATAGTGTGATTGCAACCGTGTGTAAAAACAACCATGCAGTTTATGTGGTATCGCGCTGTTTTAAACATGAGCCCACATATAGATGAGATAATACGAATACATAATATTGAAACATGCCCGGGCAACAAATTTATCAATATGGATCCAAACAAAACCCTAAGATCATGGCCAAATATAAAAAAAAATTATACGATGAAAAGAGGATTTATGTCAATATATCCTTGGCAAAAAATTAACGATCAAAAATATCCTCCTGAATACAGAACAATAATCCTGACTGTGAAGCACAAGATATTTCCCAATAACGATCTCATCTTTTGAGAAGCAAACGGCAAATAATGTGATCTCCTTGCTACTAATTGTAGCCGACATGTAGCCTGTTTTAAATGGCAGTTGTCTCCACTGACTTGTGGATAACGTATGTTATACAATCCAAATGTGTCTTACCACTTTGATGACCCTCCGGAGGGATATTCCTTACGGCTCTTCCGGCTATCTCCAGCCGTCCCGTAGGTACCGTGGACTATGTCACTCCACTTGCGCTGAAGGTATCCTGTGTGACATTTCTTCCGTCGACGGTAGGACGCAAAAGTTGATGTCATTTAGTTCCGCCAGCCGAGGAATGAATGAATGGGACAGGTATGGAAAATCTTTTGCCTCTGAGAAATTGTTAAAAAAGGAATAAGAGGCTCCACAACAGACGGCACTCAACTCAAAAGGATGACAGCCGACGGGTTTCCTCCCGTATGCACTGGGACTTTTTCAAAGCTGATATCCGGACAGTCTTTGCTTCTATTTATAAGCCCAAATAGAGAATAATCAAAAATATAACGAGAACAGTCTTGAATGGGCATTTACACCCTACTATAATTAGATGGAAGTAATCGCTCTTAAAGTGCACAAACCGGCTCATTATTTTGTCAAGATATAATTATCCATGTACTATAATAAATAAATAATTAATTCATGGCCATTTTATGCTGGTCAATCTATTAAAAAAAAACAACAAGCAAATATAAAAATAAAAATAATGAAAATAAATATAAACATGAAGGTAGATATAAATAAAAATACCACAACTAATAAAATTAAACAAAGATAAACGTATTACTTTATAAAGAACACAATGAAAGATTGTCAGTATAATGCATTAATATATATTATACCCAAAATCATACATGCATCTATGTTACAGTCATGCTAAGGTCACACTTAGAATAACATTATCCATAACACTGATGGACTCCAAAGTGTTAATATTACAATAAAATCCTATACATAGAAAACAACTGTACCAGTCTATTCTTTTTACATAAAACATCTTATTGGGCAGAAAACGGATATCAAGCCTAAGCTAAACATATGTATATGTTTTTTTATTTCTCACAGAATAGGCTACTCCACACAGTTAAAATCCAAAGCTTCATTCAATCCCTTTGGGGAAAGCGTTCCTAATTTGAATATCCATGAGGACTCACTCCTACATATTTTCTTGAATGCATTATACTGACAATATTTCACTGTGTTCTTTATAAAGTAATATAGTTTAATAGTTGTGGTATTTTTATTTTTTCTTTATATCTACCTGTCATGTTTATATTTATTTTCATTATTTTTATATTTATATTTTTATATATTTACTTGTTATTTTTTAATAGATTGACAAGCATAAAATGGCCATTAATTATTTATTTATTATAGTACATGGATAAATTATATCTTGACAAAATAATGTGCCTGTTTGGGCACTTTAAGAGCGATTACTTCCATCGAAATATTGTAGGGTGTAAACGCCCATTCAAAAGACACATTTGGATTGTAGAACATACGTTATCCACAAGTCAGTGGAGACAACTGCCATTTCAAACAGGCTACATATCGGCTACAATTAGTAGCAAGGAGATCACATTATTTGCCATTTCCGTCTCAAAAGACGAGATCATTATTGGAAAATATCTTGTGCTTCACAGTCAGGATTATTGTTCTGTATTCAGGAGGATATTTTTGATTGATAATTGTTTGCTAAGGATATATTGATATAAATCATTTTTTCATCGTATAATTTTTTATATTTGGCCATAATCTTAGGGTTTTGTTTGGATCCATATTGATACATTTGTTGCCCGGGCATGTTTCAATATTGTTATGTATTCGTATTATCTCATCTATATGTGGGCTCATGTTTAAAACAGCGCGATACCACATAAACTGCATGGTTGTTTTTACACACGGTTGCAATCATACTATTTGTGATATTACCTATATTTTATTTATTCTGTGTCTTATCTGGTTCCTATGTTATATAAATAAATCGTCATTTATTGTATTAATACTATAGGATCTATTTGTCAATATTTAGAATATTGAGTGTTACATCATAATGGATGCAGTTCCGATATATGTCTATGCTTTGGCCATAATTGTTTTTGCCAATTAATTAAGTACAGGCTGTACCCAGCGCTCATTGTATTTTCTATCATTACAGAATGATGAAAGGTAGAGAAGCATCACAGCTTTTCCAAAAATAAGGCAAACCCCCAACAAACGAGGCTTGCGTTTCAAGGAACATTTGAGGTTACAAAGGATTGCATACAATTAGAAAATAAATTGGTTTCAGTTATAAATCTTGATTAAAAGATAAAAAAAAGACATTAGATCTATAAGAAAATAGAGATCTAGAATTGTGCCTGAACTGCAGATATGTCAACCACAGAAATTGCAACATGATCAAAATGAAGAGAAACGAGGAACTGTGATTTGAAGTTGTAACTCATCTACAGAATTAGATACAGTCGCAGTAAAGCACAAATAGATAAAGATACAACTCCAGACACACACCCACAAAAATTATGTTAGCGTCATGAATTTACTTGTTATGAGAGAGCTGCTTATCATCCAGAAACAGGTTAGATCTCATTCACAACAATGCGCATAAAAGTGCGCGGTTTTGAAATTCAGCTTTTACATGTGTTTTCACAGAATCTGTAATGTGTTGACGTGGCTTATTAACTCAGCTAAAACGAGTTTCTAAACGTGCCCATGGTCTCCTGTCAAAACAAGGAATGGCCTTTTACATATCATCATCATCATCATCATCATCAATTTATATAGCTCCACTGATTCCGCAGCGCTGTACAGAGAACTCACATCAGTCCCTGCCACAATGGAGCTTACAGGTTAAATCCCCAACATACACACACACAGACACACAGACAGAGAGACTAAGGGCAATTTAATAGCAGCCAATTTACCTACCAGTATGTTTTTGGAGTGTGGGAGGAAACCGGAGCACCCGGAGGAAACCCACGCAAACACGGGGAGAACATACAAACTCCACACAGATAAGGCCATGGTCGGGAATCAAACTCATGACCCCAACGCTGTGAGGCAGAAGTGCTAACCACTTAGCCACCATGGTGCCCACATGTATGTAATTATAATATGGAGTGAAAAATGTCTAGGCACCCAGTTGCCTAGAATTGGGGCCCCTGTATCCCTTTTCTAAAATTGCCTGATTTGTGACTGATACAGGGATATTTCATTACAGACACATTGTCTTTGCCATGTAGCATCCAGTACATAGGAGTGAATATGCTACACACACAGTCATACCTGAGTCAATAAGATTATTATCTCCACTGACATCAGACAGCGAGAGATGACCAGAGGACCAGTAGGAGAAGATGTTTATATGTGAGAATCTCATATGATTCAAAGATGTTCCACAAAAAACATATTTTTCAGTATAACAACGAGCGGGAATAGTCTTTTTGGAAAACAGAAAACATTAGTTTTTACCAACTTCTTCCCATTATATTTATCTGGGGAACTATAGCTGACAGCTGCACATACAACGTGCCTGATGAGCATGCAGAAAGCTCACCCCCCCTCTATCCTCATTCTATAGACTAGCTTCCGCATGATCTCCTGCAGCCCCCCCTCCAACTGCATGTTATTGCTGGGAGCAGGAATCGGAGCAAATTTATCAGAAACTCCTAGTGGAAAGCACATAACACTACTTATCACAATAAGTAGGTTGAGGGGGTTTAGGGATTTTGCCTTTACACAAGATTGCTATGGGAGGAGATAAGAAGATTCCGAGCACAATGGATGTGATGAATGATAAATTTTGCCAGCAAACTTCGTAATACCTTAATACAGAGGCAAAAAATCATGCAACATGGAAATACATCGATCAGCTGCAACACTAAAACCACTGACAAGTGAGGAGAATAACAATGATTATCTTGTTACAATGACATCAGTCAAGGGGTGGGATATAGCCCAGCAAGTGAGCAGTCAGTTCTTGTAGTTGATGTGTTGGCAGCAGGAAAAATGGGCAAACGTAAGGATCTGAGCAACTTTGACAAGGGCCAAATTGTGATGGCTAGACGACTGGGTCAGAGCATCTCCAAAACGGCAGGTCTTGTGGGGTGTTCCTGGTATCTAGTGATTAGTACCTACCAAAAGTGGTCCAACGAAGGACAACCGGTGAACCAGGGGGGCCCTGATGAAAGCAAAGGGAATTGAAAGGATCATTGGACAGGAAATGTTTTGCAATGTATTTTTCTGGACTCTTTTGTATCTATTTCTTTATTAAAATTATTTTGTATTTTCGTACTTTGGGTTGTTGGTGCTGGTGTGTTCATTTTATTTGAACAATTAAGGAAAAATACATTTTCTTGAGTCATATTATCGCACTTAACATCTTCCTTCCAAACTTGGCATCTGCTGAAGCTTGGACATATATTACAGTGTTTGGTGAAAGTATGTTCAGAGGACCTGACTGTGGTCTTATATAACTCTTCCATAGAGGAAGATTCCTTCTCTGTCCATGAAGAGGCCATAGCTCTCGTTGAACGTCCTCCTATACTTTGAGGAACATCCATCTTTTCACTATGTATGCCTCTCCCCCTGCAAGATTGTATCCATCTTGCCACTTATGCCTTTGAGACTAGTTCATCCATTTTATTGCCGCTGATTAAAACAAATACCTTTGTTTTCCTAAACTCCTGGGTTCACCTCAAAAAAAAAATTCAATGACACTGGCCAAGTCCAAACAACGAAATCTTCTTTCTTTTGAGTTCTTTGGCTTTGGACATAGTGCGGGCAGAACAATTTCTTGATTGATGTGGAACCCTGAGAATAATTTTAGGAATTTTTAATTGGTTCTTAGCACAACCTTAAATAGAAAAGTCTCTTCTGCCCAGAGAGCTTGCAGCTCTACTTCTCCTCGCTGAGGTATTTGCTACTAGAAAATTCCCTTCATTGTTAAGTATTTCATGGGAAAGCTTCAAAAGACGATCTCCGTTAGGTTCTTCAATACCAGGTGCAACTTCCATGGAGCCAAAGGAGAGCGATTAAAGAGCCTTTTTTTTCTTTGCATAAACTTTATTAAATACTTATTTTCAGCCAACCTTCTGTGTAATAGTGCTCCAAGAGCAGATGTGTGGACCTTTAGTGGAAACGCTAATCCTTTGTCAAGCCTATCTTGCAGTAATTCAAGTACAGTAACTATAGATGAACTTTTTGGTCAGAGCACTATTTACAAAAAATGTCCCAGATTCTATAATAGGCCGTGGTGGATATTGGCTATTTCCATGCATTTAAAAGTACGGATTACCCTATTAGACAAATCCTTGCCATTTCAAGTGTCTCCCCTAAGGAGCCACAGATGGGGTACGTGATTCCGACGACAAGAAAGCAGACAACAGTTATACAGACACAAAGATGCCGATCAGTACAATCGCGACATGTACAAAATACACACTTACTTAAAGACTGACAGCCAACATCTCAGACATGTGTGCTATAAACCCCAACAGCAGAAAATACCGGCAGTACGATTGTCGTCTCTTAAAACTGCGACACTGACAGTGCCAGCATTAAGAGGGCAATGCCAGGACCTGCTGGCTGGATAATGTAGAACCTTAACCCTATCCCTAATTGCTTTGTATTTGATGGTTTTTAGTAACGGTTTTACACAATACAGCCGTCAGGTCCTCTCATTGCCTTCTTAATGCCGGCAATGTCACTCTCAAGTGACGTCAATCACACTGGCTGCGTTTTCTGTCAAGCGTTGTCCAATACTGATTATACGTATCCTAACTAAGCATGGAGTTCATACCCAGCAGAACAGAGAGCTTTCTGTATCCAGTCTCATCACAGCTCACAGGCGGGGGGAGAAGAGACAACTCACCAGTCCTGAGCACAATATCCCATGCAAGTTACAGCTTTCCACATAGATTGCCAAGGTTACTAATGACCTCCTATCGGCCAAATCCAAGGGTCACTTCTCCCTACTAATCCTCCTTGACCTCTCTGCAGCCTTCGACACCGTGGACCACCCCCTCCTGCTGCAAACCCTTCTCTCTTTCGGCTTCTCCGGATCTGTCAACGCATGGTTCACCTCATACCTTGCTAACCGCTCCTTCTCTGTATCCACGTCCGGCTCTTCCTCCTCCCCCTGCACTCTCCCTGTAGGAGTCCCGCAGAGCTTTGTCCTCGGCCCTCTTCTCGCTCTACACTTCCTCCCTTGGTGCTCTAATCTCCTCCTTCGGTCTTCAATATCACCTGTATGCTGACGACATTTAACTCTACACCTCTTCTCCTGATCTTTCTTCTACCCTCCTCTCTCGTATATCTGACTGCCTCTCCGCCATCTCCTCCTGGATGTCCGAGCGTTTTCTCAAAATTAATATCCCGAAGACGGAACTCATTGTCTTTCCTCCGTCCAGACTCCCATCCCACCACGGCCTCTCTATTGTCGTCAACTACTCCACCATATCCTCTGTCACCCAACTCCGCTGCCTGGGTGTCACCCTGGACTCCTCTCTCTCTTTTGCCCCCCATATTCATGCCCTTGCCCAAGCCTGTCGTTTCCAACTACGCAACATCGCCCGCATTCGTCCCTTTCTCTCTCAGGATGCCACTAAGACTATCATCCACGCACTCATCATCTCCCGCCTGGATTACTGCAACCTCCTCCTCACTGGCCTCCGCTCTATACTCAATGCTGCCGCGAGACTCATCTTCCTCTCACGCCGCTCCTCCTCGGCCTCCCCTCTCTGCCTCGCTTTACACTGGCTCCCCTTCCCCTACAGAATCCTTTTCAAACTCCTCACCACCACTTACAAGGCTCTCTCCAACTCTACTGCCCCTTATATCTCTAGCCTCCTCTCCATTCACACTCCTGCCCGCTCCCTGCGCTCTGCCAACGATCGACGCCTCTCCTCAACTCTTATCACCTCTTCCCACTCCAGAATCCAAGACTTTTCCCGCGCTGCCCCCCTTCACTGGAATGAACTCCCTCGTTCCATCCGTCTCTCTTCTACTCTGTGCTCCTTCAAACGTGCGCTGAAAACCCACCTCTTCCTCAAAGCATACCAACCATCCACATAACCCCGCCACCCGCTCTCAACTCGCTTTCCCCCTTACCTTTCTGGCTCCCCCTGTGCCTGTTCTGTTCTCCCTCCCTTAGGATGTAAGCTCACTTGAGCAGGGCCCTCTTCCCTCATGTCTCCCTAACTGTTCTTCTGCTCCGTTTTTTGCATAAACCTGCCTTGAGTTTCTGAAGTATTGGTATTTTGTTTATTGTTTTGTACTGCTTCACCCTGTATAGTCGACTGTTTTGTACTGTGTACGGCGCCTCGGAAACCTTGTGGCGCCTAACAAATAAAGGATAATAATAATAATAATAATTGCTGCAATTTAGGCAACTTGTGTGCCAACAACCGTTTCAGTCTGACTAACCAAAGCTAAAATATTGTAATACAAATGTGACACAACACCTGGTGTAATAGTGAGGTAGGCAACATATAGAGAGTGATAGACATTTTAATGCAGGCCTGTCCAACCTGCGGCCCTCCAGGTGTTGTGAAACTACAAACCCCAGCATGCTTTGCCAGTAGACAACCTGTTGATAGCTGGAAGGGCATGCTGGGACTTGTAGTTTCACAAACATCTGGAGGGCCGCAGGTTGGACAGGCCTGTTTTAATGCATGTTTGTGCTGAGCGAGGGAGCGCTGTATATAAAACCAGAATAAATGGTTTAAAATATAGTTTAATATTAAACATTGAATATTTTCAAAGTGCCATGTGCAGCACAATATGGGATTTTAATTTGATTTTTGATCTGCATTACAACCCACTGAATGTTGAGAAGCAGAGGTTCTGACCAGTACTACGGAAAAGGTATACTGGACTCAAATTTGCTAAGGTTACCAGTTAAAATATGGTGTCATTACATTAAAGGGACTATAAAAAATAGTGACACTATCAACATTCTATTTCAGAAAATCTGCAAAACTCACTGTAGTTCTACTTTAAATAAGGATTAGTTATAGGCTTCATGTGAATGGAAGACAAAATATGCAGAAGTCATCATCGTTTATTTGTAAGGCACCAAAAAACTCAGGCAATTATTGACAGAGGTTTTCTCCCTCAGCCTCAATGACTGGACACTTTCAGCTAATAATTTATTACAAGATTAGAATGTTAGAAGAAATAATCTCTCCTAATACAGGAATGTAAACACAATGGACTAAAAATTATAAATTCTGTATTATGTCAATTATTAGAAAAGCATATTCACAATCACATCATATTGATAGTTTAGTTGATTGTCATTTTTTAAAAATAATATATTACAGCATCTTAAATTAACTTGAAAATGTGAAGAAAAGGACAGGGGTGAATATTGTGAATTAAAGGGAATATAAAATTAAAATGAACTACAGCCCATAAGATTGAGGAAATAAATCCAGTCAATTTCGCTCAAATTAAATATCATTGGTCTTAATCATTGTATAAATTTTTTAAAAATAAATTATTCACATCCATTCAATGATTATATATATATAAGAGATAGAGATATATATATATATATATATATATATATATATTTATAGCATAGAAAGAAGTGATCTTACAGTTCTTTCTTTGATTTAATTTAATTTAATTGCATGTTTACATCTATGATATAACGTTAAGCCTGCAATTTATCTCAAAATTTGACACACCTAAATAATCTCATCAAATCTTATTATGTAGTATGTAAAAGAACACAAACAATCTATATACATTCACAATGGCTTCACATCTTATGAAAGAGCCTATCACAGACTGGGATGTAGTAGACATTCACATCGGCGTGCCCCCCCACAGCTTAACCAACCCTAGTGCTGCCAGCATAGGCTGGTATTACCAAAATCTGGGGGACAAAAAACGTGGGGTACCTCCTCCTTGCCAGCCTGAGCCGGAGGCGTTCTAGCAGGAAAGGGCGTAGAGTAGGGGGTTCCCCTGCCTTAATGCCAAGCCAACCCCATCCTGGACAACACAGAGCTGGATTCCCTAGGGAGATGGGGTCTGCCAAAAAAATTCTGCCTCCTTCCCCTTAGGTTTAACCAGCCCCATGAAGACATTTCATACTTAACTCTTAAGTTTAAACAAAGACTGTTCTGCTAAGGTTTATGAAATTGAACCTTAACTTTATATCGTACACAAAATGTTATAAAGAATCTCATTTGAAGAATTAGTTACGTTATAGTGTCTGATTTACAGCGCTATGAGACTAAATGGGTATATTTACTAAACTGCGGGTTCGAAAAAGTGGAGATGTTGCCTATAGCAACCAATCAGATTCAAGTTATCATTTATTTAGAACATTCTACAAATTGACAGCTAGAATCTGATTGCTTGCTATAGGCAACATCTCCACTTTTTCAAACCCGCAGTTTAGTAAATATACTATAGTGTCTTTGTTCAAAACGGTGTTATTCAGAGATTAGGTGCATTAGGCTAGAGGTAGCTTACTACCTGCAGCCTAATAGAACAACTCAATGTTTATTCCTTCATACGTTTGGCTATATTATTATACAATTCTTTAATAAGTGTCATGTTCTGTCTGCTGTATACCTAGTTCACAAAGAGAGCCTGTATGGACTATATCAGGCATAGAACATTGTAGAACAAATATCAACTTTAAATTTCAGTGTACAAATAAGCTATCAAGTATTTGTGTGCTACATAAAAAAACAGTCAGTATTTAACTTATGTGCAAAACAGAATACTAATTTGCACCCCTTGCATTGTAACATGGTTTTGTCCAGGAGACTGAAATAAGAAGTTTCTTAAGTTAAGATCCTTAATGAATCAGGCCCCTGGTTATCATTTATTTAGTACATTCTACAAAATTACAGCTATAATCTGATTAGTAGCTATAAGCAACATCTCCACTTTTTCAAATCCGCAGTTTAGTAAATATACCCCTAAACCTCTGACAAAGGTATGGCTTATTCTAAAGTGTTTAAATTTAGTAATAATCCCTTATCATAGTAGCAGGACTTAATCATGGTGTATAGTACAATGTGCGATATAAAATGCTTCAAAAAGTATTGTAAGTATTTCAGTTGTCTATATTTTTCACTTAAAGTGTAAGAATATTCATGACTCAGAGTTCCACGTGTGACAGAACGTTCTATCTTTCATTAGAGTGAAAACGTATATAGTATTTCAGTAGTGGATAGATCCCACTGCTGTACCGGTCTCTGTATGTTTCATCTATTGGGCTTGATCACGGGTAAACGTTGCTAAAGGTCTTACTAGCTATTTAAGGATATATTTATGGCCACGTTCAGTACAACAGCTGATCTTAATAGGAGATTGATTCTAACTTCCCAGAGCAATTAGAGGGTATTGATAGCAGAGGAAGGAATTGGTCAGAAGATCTTAACACATTCACAACATTATTACAACAACAGAGCAGAACATGGGGGAATTTAACCAAGAATACATTGATCCCTAATCGAGTCCTTGGTTCACACACTTGTGGCACATGTAAATGATGTCTTTATATGAGCGAAACTTTTGAAATTAACAACAGATGTGATGCAACTCACAAGAAAGCAGATTTCAACAAATGCGATACACATTAAATAATCTGGGATCTAAAATGTCCATGTGAAAATATATATGTAGGAATGCCCACGAGACCTTTAATCACCAACTACTAGAAGACATTGAGACCATTAGGAATGTCGTCTCAGACAAGAAGGAAACAGCTCACGTCAGTGGTCGGACACTTCGTTGGGAAACACAATGGTTATAGAAGGGGTTTCAAAGCTTTTGCAATTAAAAAAATAAGGCGTCGAGGACGAGACTTAACTGAACTTTTGAGAGTAAATGGATTTTTCTCTTAGATTAAATTTGATCAAATATACATTGATCTTGGAATTAGCAACTTTTATTAATAAGTTATGGGAATATCAAAGTACTTGTCAAAATCATAAATATAATCTTATTTAATTGTACATACTTAAAAAAATAGATGATACAAAACTATTATAGACTTTCATCAAACAAATATTATGGGACTTACCTCGAGATTCTGTCTGACTTGTGACCTTTTTTCCTTTGGGGATTATCTGTAAAATAGAGATGATAAATTCATATTAATAACGTAAAATCAACTTTAAACATTTTTTTTTCTAATAATGAGTTTAAAAACTAATGTAGGAATAACATAATACATCAAATAATAATTTCTTGGAAATGAATTCAATTTTTTAATATTTAGTTATTATATTTATAGAATCATTTTCACATTAATCAAATACTAATGTTACACAAATGAGTATTATATTCACTATTGCTTGGGTCTGGATAGGCTATACCTATGATATCTCTTAACTATAAATTACAAACAAAGATTTCTGGGTGATCAAACAAAATACAACTATAAAACTACTGATTTTCACATCAATTCACAATATTATCAACACATTTCCTCACATCAGTGTTACTCACAGACCTAATAATTTAACCTACTTTCACTTAATTATTATTCACAATCTTACACCTTAATCACTTTACTTTCTATTCTTAATAAAACGGATATACACTGTTATAAAGTGTGTTTACTTACACTTAATGAATATATATTCAGCCGTTTTATTAAAATTTGCCTGCAGCTTAATGAGGGGTAAATTTATCAATCTGTGGATTTCAAACGGGTTTGAAAAGTGGAGATCCCCTATAGCAACCAATCAGACTCTAGTTACCATTTATTTAGTTAATTCTACAAAATGACAGCTAGAATCTGATTGGCTGCTATAGGCAACATCTTCACTTTCAAACCCGCCGTAAACTCAGCTTTATACATTTACTCCAGGGGATAATTCAATTAGCCACGATTTTCTGCGCACTTTTACCGTTACTACCGTAAAAATATCTGCTCAGATCTCCTTGCACTTCTATGGGGCACAAGGAAAATTAAGCAGAGATTTCTGTTAAAACCGCCTCCTGGAAGTGTCTTTGAAATACCCGCTACACACTTCGCAGCTAACTGAATTCCCTCCCTAATGTCTGAATAACACACTTTTAGTTGGGCTTAGGACAAGAATCATGTGCCATCGTAGCCCCACCCCCTGCTGTAATTGGCCAGAAACAGTGGTGTATGGTTTGGGGGGCGGCGCCAAATGACGTGACCCAACACGCCCACCACCCCTTGATCTCCCAGAGGAGTCCTTGTCAATGTAGGCAAGTATGACAAATACTTTAGAAGGATATATATCGCACCAGGTAGACAGATCCTCTTTTCACCATAACCATCTCATTCATATAATGATTTAATAAGTCTATGTTGTTATGGTTTGGATCAGGGCCGGAACTAGGGCTGTGCGAAAGGGGCGACCGCCCAGGGCACAACGCTAAAGGGGGGCGCAATTTAGGAATATTTTAGGTTAATTTGGTTAAAATTGAGGGCTAGGGGGCGGCATTTGTCTTTCTCGCCCAGGGCGCTAGAATTCTGAGTTACGGCTCTGGTTTGGAGGACAGGTGCACCCACACTTTGTGTCAACTTTTAATTGTGGAAGTGAGATAATAAATAAGAGATAAATATTTCGCTATTTTTCAATTGTATTTAGCAATTAGGAGTGCTCCATATATAAGGACACCTTTTAATGTATATTAATAAAGATTTGTAAATTTTATTTAGACAAAGAGTGCCCCTTTATCACTATTCTTATCTCTCTTCCACAATTAAAAGTATGAAATAAAGCAAACAACAGAGAAAGCATGCAGGAATCACAATAGATCAATACAGGCAACAACCCAATATACCCCTCTAAATAAATCAGGGTTAAAGACACTTTACGCACAAACCACATCCTCTCCATGCCGCCATTTCTGTCTAGACAACACACATGACAAACAGGCCACACCCCTTTGACCACCATTAATCAGAGCAGTTGGCAGGTATGAATTAGCAGCAGAATTATTAAATTCCATTCAATTAACTTGTCGCTAGAAACTAATTTAAAAAAAGATGACTGCTGAGATAATCTGTCAGAACAGGGCTGGGGTGGGCAGTTTATCGCATGCAGGAGCCAGGGCAGATGCGCCAGCATTTAAATCCATACAAGTTACTCTCAAAAGTTAGTTGGCGACAGAACATTCCTAAAAAATGTGACTGCCCGGCTGCGGGGAACAGTGTAGCCCGCCAAGGACCGGTGTTCACTAAAACCATTCATATTCTCATCAGAAGTCTGGAAACGGGAAAAGCCAAATTAAATTTGTGCAGTTGTACTTTAAACTATCGTGAGAAACTGAATCGGTATTGTGTGACTTCTGTTCACAGGAAGGACTAACAAAAGCCACACAACAAACCATCAGCACAATAGCACAGTGTGAACCTGTATCTTTTCTCTAGAAGGTGGAAACAGGTAGTGAAAGACTAATGTTTCGTTGTTATGGTGCTGGTTAAATTATAAACACTAATTTTAGCATAGGATAGATTTGTGTTTTGTTTCACTTTTGCAAAACAATAGTTAATCTAATTACGCAGCTCAATGCCGCACTACTACTCTTTCCAAGGCTGGCCCAGAGTTCTAGGACAAAAGCATGCCCTCAGGCAGTGAGACGGCTCACAAAGCTGGATTTACTTTTGCAGAAACAAGCTACAGTCAACCACGGTACAGATCGCAATCGTATTCTATGCAGCTACTTTTTATTTTTTTAAACTGTTCGTGTTTCTTAAGCTGGGTACACACTACAGGTTTGTCACCCGATTATCGTGCCAATCACATGATAAACCACCGTTGGGTCCAATATCGCATTAATGTGCACGCTCCCGTGATCATGTTGTATCGCGTCAAAGCTCATCGTGTCGTTTTATTTCATTTTTAAACTGAACTAAAAATGTCATTCAACTATGTTGCTCCAATTTTGCAGTGTCCATAGATCAGTCATTGGTAAAATCATTAAAGTTATTTTCCTAATGGGCATATTCAATTGTTGGCGCTACTGCCTAAAGTAACGCGGCACGCACACTATTACCGTAATGACGGTAATAGTGCGCGTAAAAACCGTTATTACGGTACCTTTCTCGCTGGATTTCAGCTCGCGGCTCAGGGAGCTGCGAGCTGAAATCCGGCTTAGTATTACCGTAATAACGGTAATACTTTTAACGCCGGGGGAATATTCAACAATTGAATATGCCCCTAAGACTCTTTCATTGTTATTTTTTTTAAATCATCCTAAGCCGATACTATTAAATTACATTCTGTCCCTATCAGGTAAAATGTATAATTCATGTTAAAAGAGGACCCATTACCTACACATCAGCAGCAGCAAAGGCATCTAATGATCCAAACTAAATGACATGAAATTATTATTTTTGATGAACATTAACAGAAGTCCTGAATAAAACAGTCTTTTGCAATAGAGGTGACATGTCCATTATTATAAATGCAGAAAACAATCAATTATACAAATATTCTGTAGTTTGCTTAAAAGGTACTTGAATAATATATTTTCTTTACTTCCCATTAAAATATATTTACTAGTTTTATTTTGTGGGCACGTACAAATGTGACACCAGTTGCACGTCACTGTTGGCTTTGATGAGATGGTATTAAATAAAATGAACAGGTAACTTAGAAGGCTTGGGGCTTTGTCTATACAATGGCAAGGACAGAAAACAACTTGCAGTAGGAATTGTTTGCATTATAAAGTTGAGTGCACTGGATGTGACATTTTTTCTTATCTTAAGGTTACATGAACAGAGCAGCTCGTACTTTTACAGACCGGCAGAAACTGAAAGAGATACAAACAAAACAGAAAACTTCTCTACAAAAGAGAAATGTTCACACGACAGGATACAATGTTGAAGCTGGTGGAGTACAAGCTGGTTGTCTCCTGGAGTGATGAGCTGTCACTCAGGTTACAGAGGTCTAACATTTATAGAAGAATCCAGTGAAATGAGCATTAGATGATCTGTACAGCATTTTTGGTCACCTTTACTATAAATACTGACATGCAATGCATGGAGATCAGCAGAGCTCAGCAATGTACAGACTCCCTATCTGCTCTGCTTGTAGAGATCTTATCCAGAACACTGGCTGCACGTTACTGTTTCCACAAGTAAGCACTTTCAGTTTTAGGACAGGCATCTCTGCACTTTCTAGATGGAGTTTTAGGAGATAACAAGCAGGGTTCCCCGACGTTGCGTGGGTCCGACTTGTAGTGTGCAGCAGTTTTTATAGCTTAGCAAAATATTTGGTAATTAGACCAAAAATGCTATTTAGAAAATAAGATTTGTTGCTTTGCCGTTATGTCGTGTTGTTGCGAGGTTTCCCTCCAGCAACCCAAAAATTATGTTTTGAATATTTGTCGCTTCTGTTGTCTAACAGGTTACTTTTTCGATACTAAATAACTATATAAGATTTTGGCAGCTTTACCTTGAGAGCTGTGGAAGATATTCACCAACAAGTAAGTGTAATATATATATATATATATATATATATATATATATATATATATATATACACACATACACACAAAACAGACATAGGTCCCCTGCACTCACCATGTACAGACTGGGGTGCAAGAGGGGGTTGCCCACATTGTATAGACAAGAAAACAGGGATACTCTGCACTCTCCAAACACATAACCAATGCTATATCAAGTACTGTTCTATATTAACAACAGGGAATGTTAGTTCCACATATTGCAATATATGTTTAAGCTGACCAACTCACGCCAAAGTCTTCCCATTCTGGTCAGTCCTAACACGATCAAATGCTATGCTATTTATCTGGGCTTAAGGCTTACCTGCACACAGCTTTTAAAGGCAAGTCTTTCCCTAGCACTAGCAGCCATGGGAGACCTGGGACTCACCTGACACAAGTTGGAATTAATTAATGTAAAGAATGGGGTGCAAGAGTCATGGGACTTACAGTGTATAAACAAAACAGACATAGGTCCTCTGCACTCACCATGTATGTATGTATGTATGTATATATGTATATATATATATATATATATAGGAGGAGGCGCACAATAGTGTAGTATGGTATTGTATTGGAGCCAAACATGAATCCAGAAAAAGGAACCTAATCACCAGAGTAGAGTGAGCCAAAACTTTCCACCATGTATATACCCACAATAACTGAGGTAGATAAAAATATAGCATATAGGGTGAGGAGTCACACAGAGCCACGTATCACTCAAATTTGTCCCATTAAACAATGTGCAAAAAAAAAAAAAAAGGGACACACAGGTCACACATATTTTTATCTACCTCAGTTATTGTGGGTATTTACATGGTGGAAAGATTTGGCTCACTCTACTCTGGTGATTAGGTTCCTTTTTCTGGATTCATGTTTGGCTCTAATACAATACCGTACTACACTATTGTGCGCCTCCTCCTCCATTTTTTCTAGATTTTTTCCTGCCACACCGCTTGGTTCAGAGGATTGGCAGCCGCCCGCACAGGGGAAGTGTGATATAAGAAGGAACCAGTTCAAGATATTGGACTATATAACATTTCTGTACTGGCATTGTGTCATAGCGCCATTTGTATCTTTTCTGTCATATATATATATATATATCTATCTATCTCATACTTGCCAACTCTCCCGGAATGTCCGAGAGACTCCCGGATTCCGGGTGGGTCTCTCAGACTTTCGGGAGAGTATGGCAGCCTCCCGCATCTGCCCATTTCCAAGTGAAGTGGGCAGAATTAAATCCAAAATGCAGGGATTCCCCAAGAATTTTTAAAAACGACAGGGAGAGAAAAATCTGGGAATTTAAGCTGATAAGAACATCCCAGTCATTGACTCAAGGACTCAACCTAACACCTGGATCTATGACCCACTACATGAACACACTTCACACCCCACAGCAGAGTGACTCCAGATCTCTGAATTCCTAGGACTTTCACTCTTCCATTTGTAACAAGAAACTCTTAATGATGTATTCTCCCCCCCCCCGTACAAATTTCTTGATGTAACAAAATGTTCTGCCCTTTTCTCAGTCATTCATTTGTAAACCCGCCTGATGAAGGAGCCTCTGTGCTCTGAAAACTAGCAAATATAAAAATGTATTTTGGTTAGCCAATAAAAGTATCACTCCTATAATACTTTTGTCGTTTTTGACACAAAAGTATTCAACATCACAGATTTTTCTGGCTGACACGGTAATGCAATAAAAAAATTCTTTTGCTACTCATTCTAACTCGGAAGTATGAAACTCTTTGGAGAGTACAGAAACTTGATTCTGGTCATAAGACAGCTGCTCGCACGACAAGTTGGATGTATGAACTTTGTTTCACATAAAGGAGTGCTAGACTACACAATCATCAGTGTGACAACAGCCATGCACACTGTTCAGATGGAAACTCCTGCTCCCTCCACTAGTCCTTAATTCTATTCCAGTCCTCAGATCATGACACTAAAGGCAATTTCTGAACTTGCACAAACATGCCAAATGCAATACATTTCCATACGAGCGAAGCGCTTATTTCTTTTTAAAATTTTAATTTTATTGGGTTTTTCACACATATACAGGTTATACATGTACAACCAACAAGATGGCATGGTACAATATTGACACTGAAAAAAATGACATCCTGGCACCAGTCCAAAATGCACTCAGAAATCTGTAAAGGAGATATGTCAACCCTTACACATACCTGCTAAATAACCATATAAACAATAACATATAGACAAAGACAAAGGAAAAGAAGGGAGGGGAAGGGGGGACCACATTAGGGGGGGGGGGGGTCTAGCAAAATTCCTCATTTAAGCTTCAGTTTAGTTTAAAGCTCTGTCAACCCAGAAGGTTATGTATCTGCCGGGCACACGACGCTCCCAAGTGGTCCATATAACCAAGCCAGCCCTCGGGTGCAAAAATGGGGAGGAACAAAACTACTCAATCAGTCAAATTTGAAATCGGGGACTCTGGGGAGTCCAGAAGTTTTAACCATGGAACCCAAGTAGCATAATACAATTCAAACGAGTCTTTGGTTGACAGCTGCATCTCATCCATGATCCTATAGTGTTACAATCTATTAGACCAGTCCCGAATACTCGGAGGCGTGGTTGATCTCCATTTCGCGAAGCGCTTATTTATCCACACCACACATACATAGGTGCAAATCCCAAAATCTACCTTTGGCAACTACTGGGCAGAAATGTGCACGTTTGATTAAAGCGATCAACTTGAAATCCTGCCTATAACCAGCTTAGAACCACCCCATTCACTAAACTGTTCAATTTCTTTAATAAAATACTTCTTAATTTATGTCTTTTGTGTGTGCATATATACATACATAAAATCCACCAAAATGATATAAAAGCCACCCCAATGAATGCAAAAGAATGACTGTCGATTACCGGCACTTCCTAAACAACCAGTCCTTCTGCAGAGACAAAGGTTCTGCCTCCCACAAGATCAGCACATACATGTACTGAAATACTCTGTGCTGTATTCCAATGATCAGATTAGCTACAGATTGTTCTATTATCACCCACTGGAAAACCAGTGACACAGACATGCATTAATAACACTGTGCTCTGACCCGACGTACATTTATAATATAACACACTCACAGACGAAGAATAAAATATAACAGAACGCATAATTATACTGTGTTTAAGTACATAAAGCAGATTTGTACAGCCTTGTGATCCTATGCCAACATAGTGAGCTAATGAAATCAGTTACTGTACCACTAAGCCCCACAATTTACATTTTGACATATGAATCATGAAGATAAAATACATTGGTCAGTATTACCCCAACATTAAAATGCAGATCTGTAAAAATATAAACTATCCCCTTACCATGCCAATACAGAGAGTGGAGGTTCCCAATATGTTCAGGACGGTGTCCTAATGCGCTATGATATTAAAGGTAAGATTGCAGTCATTTGAGCTACTTGGACATCAATGACCCCCTCTCAGCAGATGACTCAATCAGTCTGCACACAACATTTATGCAAATCACTCATTGTCTGCTCTATTAGAGAATATACCTCCTAAACATGGCAACCTGCTGAAGAGGATTGAGAGAGCATGGTGGACTTATTTCGGATAGACACTCCAGCTATATCATGTATATTATTCACCTCGGGTATAAATACCATTAATGTGAAATAGTGGTTTTACTTGTTCTTTAAAAGAGAATATCAAATCGCCCAGTCCTGGAAACTACTTCAACCACCCCCTTTGCAAAAAGTAGTGGGTAAGGTTCAATATAGTATTGAAATGGAAGCAGTGGGGGATGCATTACTCCCCTGCGCCATTATCCCTGCTAATAAAATGGTTCAGTCTGCATGTGTATGTTAGTGAGGTAGAGTGGGCTCCCCCTGCCAGAACAGAGTCTACTCTACTGCACCTAATACCTTCACTCATCGAGTCTCCCCAATCGTCTCAGAAGACACCTCTTAGTAATCACTGGCTGTGGTGCTCTCTTCTGAGATCAGCTGTGACTTGCTGGTAAATTATTGCTACTGTATAGTTGTGTTCCTCCCCAAAGTGTACCCCTTTACCCTCCTTTATTCTGTTCTTCCCTTAGCCCCCCACCCTTTTTTTTTTGCTTTCTGTATCCCAATATTTCTTGAAATATCAATAAAAATACTATTGAAGATAAAAGATAATATCAACGGAAATAAGAGAAAATGTGGGGTTAATGACAGATATGTACAGCAAAAGAAAGACCCACAAATTTGTACATCAATGTTTCCATACCATAAGTTGGACATTGTATTACACCAACTATTATGTTGGCCAAATATAATGCAATTTTGCCGTTAATTTTGTAGTATTCACAATCAATGTCTAGGAAAGAGACGGATAGAATGTATGGAAACCCTGAAGCTTATCTGGTGTTTACGAAGGCTAGCCCTCCGATTCAATCTTCTGCCACTGCAAGAGCCAGAACCTAGCAAATTGAGTTGGTGCCATTTACATTGTCCCTAAAAGTGAGATTATGGAGGAGACAACTTAATCTGTACTTGTATTGTGGAGAAGACATAGCTTGAAAAGTTTCTCCATGCACCCGGCTTCCAAACTCCAACTATCCTTGATTCTACGGCCAGCAACAGTTTCATAGATAGGATCGGCGGATGGCTCACCCATTTGCTTTGCATGCTACATCATACACTATGTCCATGCACAGATTATGATCTCAACAATATCACTGTCATGAACCAATACTTTCGTCCACTCATTCCAGAACTCTTCCAAAGACTGCTAAATGAATGCGTTTTGAAAACTGTATCTCAGAAGAGCTTACAATAGTTTTCACATTAGGAGAGCAATAAATAAAAAAATTAAAAGACCCAAGCTAGTATGGACATTATGAATACCCTGTTATATCTTATGGACTTTGTAATGCACCTGCCCATTTTTCCACACTCTTTCAATAAACTATTTTGGGATATTCTATGTATTTGTAGAGCTATACACAGATAAGCTGCTATCAGGAAATACTGTTGCCATGAAGGGATGTAGTTGGTCTGCAACAATGTTTAGGTAGGTGATACGTGTCAAAGTAACATCCACATGAATGACGGACCCAAGGTTTCCCAGCATAATATTTTGCCCTAGGGCATCCATCACACTGTCTCCGCTGGCTGCCTTCTTCCCATAGTGCATCCTGGTACCATCTCTTCCCCAGGTAAATGATGCACATACACCCGGCCGTCCACATGATGTAAAAGAAAAGATGATTCATCAGACCAGGCCACCTTCTTCCGTTGCTGCATGGTCCAGTTCTAGCGCCCACATGCCCATTATAGGTGCTTTCAGGAGATGCTCTTACCCAGACGTCTAGCCATCACAATCTGGCCCTTGTCAGAGTCGCTCAGATCCTAATGCCCTCCCATTCTTCCTGCTTCCAACACATCAACTTCAAGAACTGACTGTTCACTTGCTGCCTAATATATCCCACCCCTTGACATGGACCATTGTGGCAAGATAATTAACGCTATTCCCTTCACTTGGCAGTGGGTTTAATGTTGTGGCTGTATCTTTGGTGCATCTTCATAACATTGCTCTCTTTTTCTTCTTCCAACCTAAAACATTACAAGCATATGCGAAAGACCTCTCTCATCTACGCACACATCAGCTTTATGTTAAGACTGAGAAATGTTAGTTTGAAAAGCATACCATAGAATTTCTGGTATGTATCATTTAAATGAGTCCTCCAACGTCTTACAGTGGCCTTCCCCAGGTAAATGTAAGACAGTACAGACATCTGTTGGATTTACCAATATTAAAAAAAATAAAATAAACAGCAACTTCCCTCATAAAATAAAGCCTCTTATGGGGCTCTACCACGAATATAGACACCTTATTTGGCTCCAATTCCCATACATCTAGATCAATTTTCACACTTTATTCTGGATGTGGACGACTCTGAATGAGCCATTGGGGATGTTTTTCCCCCCAACAAGTAGTTCAATAAAGTTCAATAAAGGATCTTTAGGATCGCTCTCCACTAATAGGCCAGCATTAGTTTGGGATTTATCAAAACCATATTTTTACCCTTCAGACCTGCAAAAGTGGCATCCTAACGAGCAGCCATGACACAGAACTAGCCATCCACAGTTAGATATGAAACTATGTAGAAACTGGTGGCCCAGATTAACTAAGGACTGCAAAATGTTTCTAAATTCTCGTTTACTTTGTGCCCACGCCAACTCCAGGTACATACATGACACTGCAACATGTTATTTTTAGCATGAAAAAAAAAATAATAAATGTCTGCCCAGCAAGTATATATATTTTTTTGTGTAATCTGTTTTTTTGAGGAGAAAATGCAACAAACGTAACAAAATATAACAATAACATGTGAAACAAGTGACATCGTCCTGCGAGTGTATATTTTGTTGCTTTTAATGGATGCCAAGTTCCAAAAAGTTGTCATCTTTTACAAAACACCTAAAAGTTTATTTCTTGGTAGCATGAAATCAACTGACCAATATATAACCACATAGGGCTAGATTTACTAAACTGCGGATTTGAAAAAGTGGAGATATTGCCTATAGCAACCAAATAATAGCTTTCATTTATTTAGTGCATTCTACAAAATGACAGCTAGAATCTGATTGGTTGCTATGGGCAACATCTCCACTTTTTCAAACCCGCAGTTTAGTAAATATACCCCATAGCCTCATAGTTTCACATTTGTAGCATATTCCTTACTAGCCAGTATTTGTGGACAGCACAGTGGCTCAGTAGTTAGCACTTCTGCCTCACAGCACTGGGGTCATGAGCTTGATTCCCGACCATGGCCTTATCTGTGTGAAGTTTGTATGTTCTCCCCATGTTTGCGTGAGCTTTCTCCGGGTTTCCTCCCACACTTCAAAAACATACTGGTAGGTTAATTGGCAGCTCACAAAATTCTCATTAGGTGTATCTGTCTGTCTATCTGTTTTAGGGGCAGAGACTGATGTGAGAGATTAATCATTCTCTGAACCCTGTGGAATTGGCGATACGTATGTTGGTTACTGAACAATTTTCAAACATTTGCTACAAAACATACACAAAACCTTGCACTGATAAAATTAGAAGCGTCCCAGCATAGTGTATTATGCACTCAATAAGCTTTCCTATAGTACTCCATAATACAGCAGATTCCAAACCGTAATCTCACAGGGGTGTCGAGGCCAGGGCCGTTGGTGAGCCGGGCAAGCAAGGAGGCGTGGGACTACTTGGTAATTATTTTGGCTTAGGGGTGCTTTGAAAAAATATTATGGAGACCCTAAGGGTGCCACGAAACTAAAAGTTTGGGATCTGCTGCCATAATAAGTTACCAGTTACTCTTGTAAACGTGCATAAAATATTGAAATCGACACAAGATGTGTGTAAAGGGGCACTTTCCTTAAATTATTTCTTCAACTATCAGCACTAAAGTGGCTTTAAGAAACATGTGTTGAACTTGTAAAATTAATGCCAGTCTGCCCAATCCTGAACATGTCACAAACTGGACAAAATTAACAAAAATTTACAAGTATCTGTACTTACATAAAGAGCGATGCCATGTTAGCCATAAAATAGAGACATAACAAAGATAATCTAAAGGCGATTAATTTAATAACTAAATATATTGGAAAGCGCTGCAGTGTTTCAAGGTTTGAAGGCTCCTTTGTCTGTCAGGTCACAAATGACGTTTCTGTATCCACATATATACGTATATATCCCAAGGCACATATAATACAAGAAGCATTTGGTGAGGGACACAAATGAGTAAATCAGTGTTACGTACCAGATTGTCAGCTGATACAGACATGCCAGTCCTCATATTTAACATAATAACTGTTAACTCAGACTTTATCATTATCACCATTTATTTATATAGCGCCACTGATTCTGCAGCGCTGTACAGAGAACTCACTCACATCAGTCTCTGCCCAATTGGAGCTTACAGTCTAAATTCTCTAACATACATACACAGACAGAGAGAGAGAGAGACACTGGGGTCAATTTTTGATAGCAGCCAATTAACCTACTAGTATGTTTTTGGCGTGTGGGAGGAAACCGGAGCAACCGGAGGAAACCCACGCAAACACGGGGAGAACATACAAACTCCACACAGATAAGGCCATGGCCGGGAATTGAACAAGACCCCAGCGCTGTGAGGCAGAAGTGCTGACCACTTTATGGCTGATTGTTAGTCAAAAATCCTGGGCTCCAATTTATACCTATATTTACAGTTTAGAATGTTTTCAAAAATGTAAATACACTGATTTTTCTTCCGCTTCAATATTACAACTTTTATATCCTTAAAAAGTAACTGGGTTTGTATGTCTGTGTTCCAAAGTTGAACAATGCATATTCAGCCGATCCTGAGAAACTGTCCTCGTCCCTCTATGTCCAGACCTCCATCTGGGCATTTCCTTAGTTACTAAGCTGGGCAATGCACAGGTGTACGAGCCCTGAATAATACATTGCTCTGATGAATTGGGGATTGTTACTTTGTACACAAGGATCTATAGACTCGTTTCATTCTTTGCACCCATGAGGGGGATGTTCCACTTATATCAGGCTCTGAAAGGGTGTAGAGAACCAGCACTCCTTCACTAATTCAGAAAGCCCCTGTGTGTAATCCTGAACACAGAAACATTACAGGACTCATGAGGAATGGCTGCTTCTCTATTCATCTACATTGTGTCGACGTTGTGCTGGAAGAATACATTATGCAGGGAAAGGGAATGTAAAAGCAGACTGTCTATACACCATGGGCGGGTGTACCGTGTATAGTCTAAAAGTAATGGTCCCAGCATGATTTACAGTCACCTCTCAGACACATATGTGGATAAACATATGAAAATACTACATGCTTGTACAGAAAGTGCAACAGAAACTAATGCAAATTCACTAGATGATCAATATACACAAGGTGCTTCTGTACAACGTGCCAAAAGAAACCATTTGATTAAAGTACATCTGTTTAATGTGCATTTAGAATACATATATGTTTCATAAATGCAGAGTGAACTAAATCCCCTTTACCAAGATGTGACACTAATCACAGACTATAATACTTTTTAAAACTCTGCACATGGTTTCTTAGACATTCATATTACAGCACAGTGCACACACAAATCCAGTCATTATCCATCTATAATAACACATGGGAAGACCACAAAACAACTTACATGGGTTAGGGGAGACTGTGAGGGTAATGCAGAGATCCTTACATCCAGGTACAGAGGTAAAGCTGCAGAGGGGATGAATGGTTGTAGAGGTCACAGAGTACACACATCCCAGTCACAAGGTAGAAGAGGCAGGAGGGACACATCTGTGGCCATCTTGTTGAGTATTGCCCTGGCAGGAGGGACACCCGGGTGTCATGTCACAGGGTGCATGTTGCTCTAGTCACAGCATAACAAGCAGTGTGGGGGGTGGTGTCTAGAAGTGTTATTACTGAGGATGCGGGGACAGGAGCACAGTAATCACGTGTGGAAGCAATAAGAAGTGTAAGAGCAAAGTAATGTACAGAGGAGGGGGTAGGGTGTTGCTGGGGATGCCTAGAAGCGTCAGAATGGAGGGTGTCACAGCACTGGGGGGACACCTAGACTGGGGAGGGGGTCACAGCACTGGGGGTACACCTAGACTGGGGAGGGGGTCACACCACTGGGGGGTACACCTAGACTGGGGAGAGGGTCACACCACTGGGGGGTACACCTAGACTGGGGAGGGGGTCACAGCACTGGGGGGTACACCTAGACTGGGGAGGGGGTCACAGCACTAGGGGGTACACCTAGACTGGGGTGGGGGTCACACCACTGGGGGTACACAGCACTGGGGGGGGACACCTAGACTGGGGAGGGGGTCACACCCCTGGGGGGGTACACCTAGACTGGGGTGGGGGTCACACCACTGGGGGGTAAACCTAGACTGGGGAGGGGGTCACACCACTGGGGGGTACACCTAGACTGGGGAGGGGGGTCACACCACTGGGGGGTACACCTAGACTGGGGAGGGGGGTCACACCACTGGGGGGTACATCTAGACTGGGGTGGGGGGTCACACCACTGGGGGGTACACCTAGACTGGGGTGGGGGGGGTCACACCACTGGGGGGTACACCTAGACTGGGGTGGGGGTCACACCACTGGGGGGTACACCTAGACTGGGGTGGGGGGTCACACCACTGGGGGGTACACCTAGACTGGGGTGGGGGTCACACCACTGGGGGACACCTAGACTGGGGTGGGGGTCACAGCAATGGGGGTACACACCACTGGGGTTACACCTAGACTGGGGTGGGGGGTCACACCACTGGGGGGACACCTAGACTGGGGAGGGGGTCACACCACTGGGGGGTATACCTAGACTGGGGAGGGGGTCACACCACTGGGGGACGGGTCACAGCAATGGGGGTACACACCACTGGGGTTACACCTAGACTGGGGTGGGGGGTCACACCACTGGGGGGGGACCTAGACTGGGGAGGGGGTCACAGCACTGGGGGGACACCTAGACTGGGGAGGGGGTCACACCACTGGGGGGGGACCTAGACTGGGGTGGGGGGTCACACCACTGGGGGGGGACCTAGACTGGGGAGGGGGTCACACCACTGGGGGGGGACCTAGACTGGGGAGGGGGTCACAGCACTGGGGGGGGACCTAGACTGGGGAGGGTATCACACCACTGGGGGGACACCTAGACTGGGCAGGGGGACACAGAGTGGACAGCAGGTGTGGGGTCCAGTGATCAGGACAGCGGGTGTGAAGTGCTGGATCCAGTGATCCGTGGAAGGAGGGTGTAACACGTGGGGTCCCGGTAAGGCAGCAGCAGACGACACAGGGATCGGGTCACCAGGGCTCCGGGATGATACAGGAGGAGACAGAAGTCACGGGAAGTTTGTGCAGCATCAGCTACGAGCCCAGAACAGCAGCCCCGGTCCCCTCTCAGTAGATGCCCGGTCCCCTCTCAGCGGATCCCCGGTCCCTGCAGGACGTCAGTGTCACCGTCTCTCACTCTCCAGGTAACGGATCTGTGCAGGGGGGCGTGGCGGCACGGCACGGTACAGTGGGGATCAGCCAATCACGGCACGACCCCCACAGCGCGGACCAGTAAGATCGGCGCACTGGATTCCCATGGGAATGCGAGATGGAGGGCAGCGGCCAATCGGAAACTTCTCCTTAGTCCCGCCCACTGCCGCCGCTAACTTTGCGGTTGTGTTTGGCTGCGGACTCTCCGCCTCCGGCGCTCACTGCACACCCCTGGGGGGCCCGGGGAGGGGAGGTGTGTGCTGTTACTGCTGCACGGGAGCCCCGGGTGCCTCTCTCTAAGTGATACTAAGTGAGCTCATTATGGGGAGGATCATCAACCATCAGCCTTATATACATACAGACATACACAGTTACTGTATATATATATATATATATATATATGTTAACCCGTGCATGATACTCATGCATTCTAGTCAAATCATTGTCATGCATTTGGGCCTAGCCCAGGCCTCCTCAGGGGAAGAGCGTTAGTTCCCGACGCAAGCGGCCTTTTTAATGTGTGGTCATGAGGTAAAATTACCTCACGAAAATGAGTTTGACCCCTCAACTCGTAAATTTAGCCTTTACTACCCCTCCCACGGGGGGAAGTGGGGATGATGGAAGTTAACTGACTTGACTATTCTAATTTTTTGGTCAAATAATGTCAGTATACCAAATTTCAGGTCAATTGGATGAGCCCTTTATGAGAAAATAGTTTTTTATTTACACACACACACACACACACACTAACGCACGCCTCTACACATGTGTGTTCATGAGGTAAAATTACCTCACGAAAATGAGTTTGAGCCCTACCAAATTTCAGCCCTTTTTGATTTTTTTTTTCCCACACACACTAAGGAGCATATTCAATTAGCTTTTAGATTCGCGGTAACGCGCCGGAACAGCCGCGAAACGTAATACACGGTACCGCAATAACGTGGATTTTCGTTCGCAGCCCATAGGGTTGCGAACGAAAATCCGCGTTAATGCGGTACCGTAATACCCGCAAGAACGCGCACTTTTCGCGGCAACGCGCGTTACCGCGAATCAAAAAGCTAATTGAATATGCCCCTAAGAATTTAGTAGGTCAGTGTATAACTCTGCCCAGCAGGTGGCGCTGCAACTTGGGTTTTTTTTTCACACAGACAGACAGACGCCACTAAGCATTTATATATTAGATATATAGATAAGATATATATATATATATATATAATACAAGTTAACCCGTGCATGATACTCATGCATTCTAGTCAAATTAAGCTACTTAAGGTGTTAAAAAGGTTCTTGTCATGCATTTGGGCCATAGCCCAGGCCTCCTCAGGGGAAGAGCGTTACTTCCCGACGTAAGCGCCCTTTTTTAACGTGGTTTTGTCCACATGTCACCACCTCATCATTCTTCTCCATCACCTCATCCATCAGCTTTATCGCCACATCTATCCAGATGTCTATCCAGACACAGGGATCTCTCTCAGCGGTCCTGAGTATCACACTCCTCTCGCTCTGTCACCCCCGGCAACCACCAACCACTCCCCACTGTCACCCCCGGCAACCACCAACCACTCCCCACTGTCACCCCCGGCAACCACCAACCACTCCCAACTGTCACTTCTCCTTAAAGAAATATATATATTTTTTTTTTAAATCTTTATAAACACTTAACAATTAACAAATTAAATTAACAAATTAAAAACATCTTAGTATACCAAATTTCAGCCCTTTCTGAATTTTTTTTTACACACACACTAAGGGGGGTATTCAATTGTTTCTTTTAACGCGCTAAAACAAAAAAAAACGAGAGCTCGAAAAAAACTTCATATTGTACGGTAATTTTGCGCGCGTAAACAGTTAATACGGTACTTACTCGCTGCCAACGAGCTGAATTTTAGCTCGCTGCTCAGGGAGCTGCGAGATGAAATCTAGCGAGTAATTACCGTATTAACGGTAATATTTTTAGAGCGCTTGGTTTTTTTTGTTTTAGCGCGTTAAAAGAAACAATTAAATACCCCCCTAAGAATTTAGTAGGTCAGTGTATAATTCCGCCCAGCAGGTGGCGCTGCAGCTTGGTTTTATTTTTTCCACACACACACACAGACTAACACACGCCACTAGACATTTATATTATAGATATCTCTGTGTACAAATACAGTTATTATATATACCTAATTATAAGCTTCCGGCTGTGGAGGAGGACGGACGTGCCGCGCGAGCTCTCCACTGGGGTCTAATACCTGGCTCCCTATTCCCGTGAGTAGCCCGGCGCTTCTCCGTTGTCCTTCCCTCCTCCACCCGCCTCACTTACCTCCACTCACTCCTGTGTCGGAGAAAATCCCGCTCCCTGGCGGACTTCCTCCACTTTAAATTCATTCTTTCATCCTACAGCTCTGCCCTCTCACTCGCCAAATAATCTTTCTTTAAATCCCTCATCTCCTCCCAGTCCTCTAACCCCCGCTGCCTCTTCGCCACCTTCAGCACTCTCCTGGTCCCCTCCCCTCCCCCACCCCCCTCCTCCCTGACTGCCTCCGACTTCGCCTCTTTCTTCTCTAAAATCGAGGCCATCCGACTCGAAATCTCCTCCTCCACTCTCCCTTCCACCCCTCCCACTCTTCCGTCCTCCCCCCCCAACCACCTTCCCCTCCACTCCTTCCGCCCCACCACGGGTGAGGAAGTCCACTCTCTCATTTCATCCTCCCCCCCCACTACCTGTCCCCTGGATCCTATCCCCTCCCACCTTCTTCGCTCCCTTTCCCCCACCACCTGCTCCCACCTCGCTCACCTATTTAATCTCTCCCTCTCCACTGGCATCTTCCCCTCCTCCTTCAAACATGCTCTCGTATCCCCCATTCTTAAGAAACCTAATCTCGATCCCACTTCTCTCTCGAACTATCGCCCCATATCTCTTCTCCCTTTTGCCTCCAAAATTCTCGAAAGGCTTGTCTGCAGCCGTCTCACCTCCTACCTTTCTGAACACTCCCTCCTTGATCCTCTCCAGTCTGGCTTCCGCCCCCTTCACTCCACTGAAACTGCCCTGGCTAAAGTCACCAATGACCTCCTCTCTGCTAAAGCCAGCGGCCACTTCTCCCTTCTCATCCTCCTTGACCTCTCTGCAGCCTTCGACACCGTTGACCACCTCCTCCTCCTCCACACCCTCCAGTCTCTCGGCTTCTCCGGCCCAGTCCTGTCCTGGTTCACCTCTTACCTTGCTGACCGATCCTTCTCTGTCACCACCTCTGGGTCTCTCTCCCCCCCGTCCACCCTTCCTGTCGGGGTCCCTCAGGGCTCTGTTCTCGGACCATTACTCTTCTCTCTATACACCTCTTCCCTGGGTCAACTCATCAGCTCCTTCGGCTTTAACTACCACCTTTACGCTGAGGACACTCAACTATACCTCTCCTCTCCTGATCTCTCTCCCTCCCTCCTCTCTAGAGTGTCCGCCTGCCTCTCTGCCATCTCCTCCTGGATGTCCTCCCGATTCCTCAAACTTAACCTCGCCAAAACTGAGCTCATAGTTTTTCCTCCCTCTCATACCTGATCCCCTTCTGACCTCTCCATCACTGTCGACAACTCCTCTATCTTCCCTGTCCCCCAACTTCGCTGCCTTGGTGTCATCCTCGACTCCTCTCTCTCCTTTTGCCCCCACATCCTCTCTCTTGCTAAATCCTGCCGCTTCCAGCTGCGTAACATCGCTCGCATTCGGCCCTTCCTCTCCCAAGATGCCACCAAATGTCTCATCCACTCTCTGATCATCTCCCGCCTAGACTACTGCAACCTCCTCCTCACTGGCCTCCCTCACTCTCATCTTGCTCCCCTTCGATCTGTTCTTAACGCTGCTGCAAGACTTATTTTCCTTTCTCGCTGCACCTCTTCTGTCTCCCCCCTCTATCTAGCCCTTCACTGGCTCCCATTCCCCTTCAGAATCCTCTTTAAACTCCTCACACTCACATACAAGGCCCTCGCCAACTCCACTGCGCCCTACATCTCCACCCTCCTCTCTATTCACACTCCATCCCGCCCTCTCCGTTCTACCTCTGATCGTCGCCTCTCTTCCCCCCTTATTACCTCCTCCCACGCGCGTATCCAAGACTTCGCCCGCGCTGTCCTCCTCCACTGGAACAAGCTCCCTCCCTCCATCAGAACTTCCCCTAATCTGTCCAGTTTTAAACGGGCTTTAAAAACCCACCTTTTTCTTAAAGCCTTTCAGTCTCCCACTTAACTCCCTACCTTTTCTGCTGCCTCTCCTACTTCTTTCCCCTTCCCCGCCCCTGTCCCCCTATTCTCCCTCTCTCCCCTGCGTCTCTTTGTCTGTCCACCCCTTCCCTTAGATTGTACACTCCTCTGAGCAGGGCCATCTCTCCTCCTGTTTCCACCACTTCTAACTCTGCTCTCCAGCTACTTTGCCCTTCTCCTCGACGACCCTCCTCCCCCCGTCCCCTCTGGGGGTCTCACTGTCTTCCACGCCCTCCTTCTTGGGCTCCGTTGTTTGCCAATCCTCCCTCCCCCTTTCCCCACCCTCTCTAGCTGTGCATTGAGCTTACTGAGTTACCGTGCTTACTGTTTACTGTACTGTGCTGTCTCACCTTGTATTGTAATTCGTTTTGTCCCTGTACGGCGCCACGGACACCTTGTGGCGCCCTATAAATAAAAATTAATAATAATAATAATAATATTTATATATATAAAATCATCATCATTTATTTATATAGCGCCAGCAAATTCCGTAGCGCTTTACAATTGGGAACAAACATTTATAAGACAATACTGGGTAATACATACAGGCAGAGAGGTAAGAGAACCCTGCTCGCAAGCTTACAATCTATAGGATATTTATATACATACATATACACACACATACATTCAGTTGCACTATATATATATATATATATATATATATATATATTACACACAGTTACTTTACACATATATATATATTTACACACACACATTCAGTCTATATATATGTACACACACATACATTCAGTTACACTATATATATATATATATATATTATACACACAGTTACTATATATATATATTTACACACACACACATTCAGTCTATCTATAATATAAATGCTTAGTGGCGTGTGTTAGTCAGTCTGTCTGTGTGTGTGTGTGTGTGTGTGGAAAAAATAAAACCAAGCTGCAGCGCCACGTGCTGGGCGGAGTTATACACTGACCTACTAAATTCTTAGTGTGTGTGGGGAAAAAAAATCAGAAAGGGCTGAAATTTGGTATACTAAGGTGTTTTTAATTTGTTAATTTAATTTGTTAATTGTTAAAAGTGTTTATAAAGATTTAAAAAAAATATATATATATTTCTTGAAGGAGAAGTGACAGTTGGGAGAGGTTGGTGGTTGCCGGGGGTGACAGTGGGGAGTGGTTGGTGGTTGCCGGGGGTGACAGTGGGGAGTGGTTGGTGGTTGCCGGGGGTGACAGAGTGAGAGGAGTGTGATACTCAGGACCGCTGAGAGAGATCCCTGTGTCTGGATAGACATCTGGATAGATGTGGCGATGAAAATGAAGGATGAGGTGATGGAGAAGAATGATGAGGTGGTGACATGTGGACAAAACCACGTTAAAAAAGGGCGCTTACGTCGGGAAGTAACGCTCTTCCCCTGAGGAGGCCTGGGCTATGGCCCAAATGCATGACAAGAACGTTTTTAACACCTTAAGTAGCTTGATTTGACTAGAATGCATGAGTATCATGCACGGGTTAACTTGTATGTATATATATATATATATATATATATGTACACACATACATTCAGTTACACTATATATATATATATATATATATATATATATTATACACACAGTTACTATATATATATATATACACACACATTCAATGTCCCCCACCTCTCTTGTGGCCAAGTTTACACTAATCTTATGCCCTGTACATGCTTTTTAATACTATTTAGTAGAATACAAAGAGCTGTTGATGGTAAAAATATCCATTCTGTGTCCCCCACATCTCCCATTTCTTGCACAGATAACTGGGCACATATACAGACTCACACACATAACAGGGATCTGACTCTATCATTAAAGTAGTAAGATGTTGTCCTGCCTGTATAATATCAAATATTCCGTGCCCAAATACAACAGGAAAGGGGATTATACTTTACTGGGACACTCCTATAATTATGGTTCAAATGAAAAAAAAAAAAATGAATTATATCCAATACGCCAATTTAAAAGAAATCTGGCATGTTAAAATTCTAAATCTGTATTAATATGAAATTAAAATGGCATTGAAGAGCAAGGGTGAAAAGCAAAATATTAGAATGTGCGATGTTAAATGGTGAATGTTTGTAAAACTTTAAAGGGCAGCTGGTAATTGTAAAATTTATTATTAAGATGTTTTTACAGGATGGTACATGAACAATATTTGTCAAATAATAATCAGTTGTGTTTGTCAACTCCAATTTTAACTAGGGATGTGCACCGGCGACTTTTGGTGTCTTGTGTTTTGGATTCGGATTTGCTTGAGGTTTTGGGTTTGAATTTGTTTCGCAAAACACCTGCCGAAAGGTTTTGGTTCGGATTTAAGGTTTTGGATTCGGATTTTTTTTGAAAAAAGCATAAAAAGTTCAAAAATCAAGTTTTTGGGCTTATTTTCACTCCTACGCTATTATTAACCTCAATAACATTCAATAACAATCATTTCCACTAATTTACAGTGTATTCTGAACACCTCACAATATTGTTATTAGTCCAAAACTTTGCAACGAGGTATCTTTCTGGACTGCGTAGTGGAGTGGTCCCCACAATATAATAAGAAAACCATCAACTGGTCTGAATCGCACCAAAAAATGTACCTGGACTGCGTAGAGGAGTGGTCACCACAATCTAATTTAAAAACCCTGAACTGGTCTTAATAGCACCAAAAAATGTATCTGGACTGCGTAGAGGAGTGGTCACCACAATATAATAAGAAAACCATCAACTGTTCTGAAACGCACCAAAAAATGTACCTGGACTGCGTAGAGGAGTGGTCACCACAATATAATTTAAAAACCCTGAACTGGTCTGAATCGCACCAAAAAATGTACCTGGACTGCGTAGAGGAGTGGTCACCACAATATAATTTAAAAACCCTGAACTGGTCTTAATTGCACCAAAAAATGTACCTGGACTGCGTAGAGGAGTGGTCACCACAATATAATTTAAAAACCCTGAACTGGTCTTAATCGCACCAAAAAATGTATTTGGACTGCGTAGAGGAGTGGTCACCACAATATAATTTAAAAACCCTGAACTGGTCTTAATCGCACCAAAAAATGTATCTGGACTGCGTAGAGTAGTGGTCACCACAATATAATAAGAAAACCGGCATCAACTGGTCTTAATTACACCAAAAATTGTATCTGGACTGCGTAGAGGAGTGGTCCCTACAATATAATAAGAAAACCATCAACTGCTCTTCATTACACCAAAAATTGTACCTGGACTGCGTAGAGGAGTGGTCACCACAATATACCGTATTTCCCCATGTATAAGACGCACCTTTTTCCCCCAAATTTTGGGTCTAAAAAAAGGGTGCGTCTTATACACTGCAAGTCTTACTTACCTGAATGAAGAAGTCGGCACCTGGATGTGAGAGGAGAGAGGAGTCCCCGCTGGCTGTATGAACTGCATGTCCCCGCCGGAAGTCCCGCCGCGTAACCGGAAGTAGCGGGTCCGCCGGGCTGTTCCAACTCCAGCCCCTGGTCGCCACCGGAAACAGGCCTCAATTGCTGTGATAGGCGCTCCGAGAGGTAGAGGTAAGGCACTCAGCTAGAAGCCACCAGGGCCAGGGGGGAATGTCAGAAGGCGGGGGCACATGGGAATCTGGAAACCGCCAGGAGGGCAGCATGCTCAGAGCATGAGACGGCGCAGGAAAACCAGCCGGCAGTGGAAGACCCCAGTTGTCTCAGGAAGCTTTTTATTTTCATTTTGGGCCCCAAAATTAAGGTGCGTCTTATTCATGGGTGCGTCATATACTTGGGGAAATACGGTAATTTTAAAACCCTCAAATGGTCTGAATCCCACCAAAAATTGTACCTGGACTGCGTAGAGGAGTGGTCCCTACAATATAATAAGAAAACCATCAACTGGTCTTAATTACACCAAAAATTGTATCTGGACTGCGTAGAGGAGTGGTCCCTACAATATAATTAAAAAACCCTCCACAGGGCTGAATTCCAAAAAAAAAAGTTTCTTGACTGCGTAGTGGGGTGGCCCCGGTAAACATTTTTTTACCGGGGCCACAATATAATTAAAAAACCCTCCACGGGTCTGAATTCTACCAAAAAAGTTTATGGACTGCATAGTGTAGTGTTCCCCACAATATTATTTAAAAAATTTTGCAGCAACAGTCAACGTTGTTTAATATCTGATACACCTCTATCTGGACTGCATAGTGGAGTGACCCCAGTACTAAATTTGGTACCGGGGCCACAATACCTCCTCCAACTTCCAAGTGTAGTGTTTATAACATATAAACACTACAGTAGTTCTAGCACGTCAATACCTCTTGTTTTAAATTATGACAGGGCATTTTACTTTTGGTTTAATTTTTTGAATTTGTTGTCATTTTGTTTTACTTTTTGAACATGGCAAACGACTGTTGAATGGTCACATAATGCCAAAAAAAGAGTTGCAAGATGGAATTGTCCTTGGGTCCTCCCACCCACCCTTATGTTGTTGAAATAGGACATGCACACTTTAACAAACCAATCATTTCAGCGACAGGGCCTACCAAACAACCGTGGCTGAAATTATTGGTTTGTTTGGGCCCCCACACCAAAAAAACAATTCATCTCTCCCTGTACAAACTAAACAGGCTCTACTGAGGAAAGATGTCGTCCTCATCCTCAACCTCTGATTCCTCTCCCCCTACAGTGTGTACTTCCTCCTCCTCACACATTATCAATTCGTCCCCGCTGGACTCCACAACCACAGTCCCTCTATACTATCTGGAGGGCAGTGCTGTAGTTCATTGAGGAATTGATTATTCATTTTTATAAACATCATTTTTTCAACGTTGTGAGGAAGCAACCTCCTTCGCCGCTCACTGACCAGGTTCCCCGCTGCACTAAAAACTCTTTCCGAGTACACACTGGAGGGGGGACAACTCAGGTAAAATAGAGCCAGTTTGTACAGGGGCTTCCAAACTGCCTTTTTTTCCTGCCAGTAACAATATGGACTGTCTGACATGTCTATTTGGATGGTGTCAGCAAAATAATCCTCCACCATTTTTTCAATTGTGACAGCATCCAATGCAGCAACAGTAGACATGTCTGCAATGGTTGGCAGGTCCTTCAGTCCGGACCAGATGTTCTCAGCATCCCCGCCAGCGGGTCTTTTAGGAAAACTGAGCTTTTTCCTCGCAGCCATAGATGTGGAAGAAAATGAGGGTGGAGCTGTTGGCATGTCACGGTCATCTTCAGAGGACAATATCCTGACCAGCAGGTCTTTGCACCGCTGTAGACTTGTGTCCGCCGGAAACAGAGACACAACATACGCTTTAAACCGAGGATCGAGCACGGTGGCCAGAATGTATTCCTCTGACTTTAAAAGAGTGACCACCCTCGGATCCTGGCAAAGCGTACGAAGGGCTACATCCACAAGAGCTACATGCTTGGTGGAATCGCAATGGTTTACCAGCTCCTCCCTCACTTTCTCCAGCTGCTTCTGCAACAGCCTGATATGGGGAATGACCTGACTCAAGCGGGCAGTTTCGGAACTGACTTCTCGTGTGGCAAGTTCAAACGGCTGGAGAACCTTGCACAACACGGAAATCAGTCTCCACTGTGCTTGACTCAGGCGCATACCCACTCCTTTGCCTATGTCGTAGGTGGCTGTGTAGGCCTGAATGGCCTTTTGCTGCTCCTCCATCCTCTGCAGCATATAGAGGGTGGAGTTCCAGCGCGTCACAATCTCTTGTTTGAGGTGATGGCAGGGCAGGTTCATGGTTTTTTGATGTGCCTCTAGTCTGCGGTAGGTACTGGCTGAATGCCGAAAGTGTCCAGCAATTTTGCGCGCCACCGCAAGCATCTCCTGCACACCCCTGTCACTCTTGAGGTAATGCTGCACCACCAAATTAATGGTGTGGGCAAAACATGGGACGTGCTGGAAATTGCCCATATTTAATGCCCGCACAATGTTACTGGCATTGTCTGACACCACAAATCCCCATGAGAGTCTAAGTGGGGTAAGCCACTGGGAGATATTTTCCCTCAGTTTCTCTAATATGTTGTGCCTGTAATACACAATGTTGCCTGCCTTTGCACGAGCAGCCGTTTTGTAGATGCTGCTACTGATGTAGCTGTTGCTGTTGCTGCGGAAGGGGATGCATCTACCCAGTGGGCTGTCACAGTCATATAGTCCTTCGTTTGCCCAGAACCACTTGTCCACATGTCCGTGGTTAAGTGGACAGTGGGTACAACCGCATTTTTTAGAGCACTGAGGACACTTGATCGTACTTCTCTGTACATTTTTGGTATCGCATGCCTAGTGAAGTGGAATCTCCACGGGATTTGGTACCGGGGACACAATACCTCCATAAACTCTCTAAATCCCACTCCACTGATGGCGGACACCGGGCGCACGTCTAACACCAACATAGCAGTTACAGCCGCAGTTATACGCTTTGCAATAGGGTGACTACTATCGTATTTTGTGGTCATGGCAAACGACTGTTAGACGGTCAATTGTTTTGTGAAAGACTTAGCGGTCTTACGACTTCCCCTCTGGGAAGATGACCGACTAACAGCAGCAACAGCAGCAGTGGCAGTAGTAGGCGTACCGCTGCAGGATTCCTCGGATGAATCCCGTATTGAAGAGGACTCAGTCTGGCTGCTGACTTGGGCTGCAGGACTGAATCTGATGGAGATCGTGGAGGAAGTTGACAAGGAGGGTGTTGCTGGTGTGTATCCAACTGGACCACGGGATTTAGGTGTCCCTGTACCGATGATGGTCCTAGCCCCAGTTCCTGAACTAACCACTGAACTATAAAGGTTATTCAGGTGACGTATAAGGGAGGATGTCCCTAGGTGGGCAAGATCCTTACCCCTGCTTATTTGAGCTTTACATAAGCTACATATGGCCATACATTGGTTGTCCGGATTTGGATAAAAATGACTCCAGACCGAAGAGGTGCATTTTTTGGTCTTCTGACCAGGCATGACGATGGGCTTTTTCATCCCATGGACATCAGCTGTTTCCCCCCCTGGTGCCTCATTTTCAATAATCACATCACCATCCTCATCATCAAGTTCCTCCACAGCGTCAGCTACATCATCAATAGCCTCCTCCCGAGCCACCTCTTCCCGTACAGTGATGGGAAGGTCAGGCTTGACAACCACCAACACTCTTGGACTCGCCTTGGGGATTTGTGATAATTTCTCTTTAGAAGGCAGAGTTGTTTGCTGTTTTGTTGCTGACAGCATAACTCTCTTTAATTTTTTGTAGGGGGGGGGGAGGAGGAGGGCTAAGATCCTTAGGTGAAGCTGAACCACTAGTCATGAACACGGGCCAGGGCCTAAGCCGTTCCTTGCCACTCCGTGTCGTAAATGGCATATTGGCAACTTTACGTTTCTCCGCAGATGATTTTAAGTTTCTCTTTTTGCTACTTTTACTTAACTTGGGCTTTTTGGATTTTACATGCCCTGTACTAGGAGATTGGGCATCGGGCTTAGAAGACGACATTGATGGCATTTCATTGTCTATGTCATGACTAGTGGCAGCAGCTTCAGCATTAGGAGGAAGTGGGTCTTGATCTTTCCCTACTTTATCCTCCAAATTTTTGGTCTCCATTATATGTAGCACAAGATACTGCAGAATGTGTGAACTTGGTAATATTGCAGACAGTACCAATGGACTTATACTGCTGGATTGGTTTTGCAAATTTTGTTGTAATTCCTTTTTTTTTTTTTAAAAAAAAAAAAAAAAATTTATAATTTTTTTTACATTTTTTTAAACACTTGGGAATAATGGAGAAATAACTATGCCCTTAGAAGCACAGAGCACAGCACACAGCACCACTGGACTGATACTGCAGAACACAGCACAGCACAGCACAGCACAGCACGAGATCTACCAGAACAGAGGACCACCTAACACACCCTCCCTCTACCCTGATCAATGCCCGAGTGAAGATGGCGGCAACTAGCGGGGAATTTATAGGATCCGAGTATCGCGAGATCCGACAGCGGGATTATGACTCCGAGCCTCGGTTTCAGGTTTTCATTTGGCGCCAATACCCGGATCTGTCTCGGATCCGACTCGGATCGGAAACGTTCGGGTGGGCTCGGATTCAGGAAATCCGAGTGCGCTCATCTCTAATTTTAACAAAAATTCTATTGCTTGTAGGTCCTCTTCCAATAGATTCTCTAACATATGATCGATCATCTCATTAATTTCTTATATATTAGTTCCTAACAATTATATGAAAATCAAGACTAGCTATCAACATGCTCTTCAAATACAATAGGAAAATATTATATTCCTTTCTTAAGTTTTAATAGCTACAGAAGCAGCAAGACTTGTTATTCATTTACTATATTAATATATAGTACATCGCATTATTAAGAGGTATAAATCTTAATTAATGGGGACACTTTATATTGTAGTGTGCAGCATGCTTGTGAGGTTAACTTCTAGACTTTACATTCATTAGTGTGTAATTGTGTTTTACTGTCATCCGGTTAGATAGTATCAATCTGTACTTTACTGAAGGATGGTAGTGGGCTTATAAACGTAATGGGGTAGATTCAATTCCCCGCGGGCCGCTCATCATTACCGTTACTACCAGGGCCAGACTGGGACTAAATATCAGCCCTGGCATTTAAAGCACACAGGCCCACGTGTTGTGGGCTCCATGCACTATATTGTTGCACACTGATGCTGGCGCAGTACAACATGATGTAGTATGAGTGTGTTTGTGGGGGGGGGGTATTTATTTCTCCTAATGACCCTCAACATTACATTATTAGCACCCCAATTGCATCAATAAACACCATGACAATACATTATTAGTACCGAAATGACAGCAATAAATAACCCCCCACACACACTCATACTACATCAATCACCCCCCACATTACAACAACCGGCATCACCCCCCACATTACAGCGTCCAGCATGACCCCCCACATTACAGCATCCAGCATCACCCCCCACATTACAGCGTCCAGCATCATCCCCCACATTACAGCAACCGGCATCACCCCCCACATTACAGCGTCCAGCATCACCCCCCACATTACAGCAACCAGCATCACCCCCCACATTACAGCGACCAGCATCACCCCCCACATTACAGCGTCCAGCATCACCCCCCACATTACAGCGTCCAGCATGACCCCCCACATTACAGCGTCCAGCATCACCCCCCACATTACAGCGTCCAGCATGACCCCCCACATTACAGCGTCCAGCATCACCCCCCACATTACAGCGTCCAGCATGACCCCCCACATTACAGCATCCAGCATCACCCCCCACATTACAGCAACCAGCATCACCCCCCACATTACAGCAACCGGCATCACCCCCCACATTACAGCGTCCAGCATGACCCCCCACATTACAGCATCCAGCATCACCCCCCACATTACAGCAACCAGCATCACCCCCCACATTACAGCAACCGGCATCACCCCCCACATTACAGCGTCCAGCGTCACCCCCCACATTATAGCAATACCCTCTCCTACTTATTAGCAATACTAAGCACTAAACACACTACAACATTGCCACCAGCACACCACCCCATACTACAGCAATACCACCAATTATACAGACGCAACTGTAGGAAACAATGTTTTGCTTTTTTCAAATCTCCCACAAAATAGCAACAACGAACAGAGTACTTACACACACATATAGGTAACAGGTACCCTTTTCCCTCAATTAAATAGTAATGGCAGAATTTTCATGAATCATTCCACATGAAATAAAACTAACATATATCTAAAAAAAACATAACTATTGAATGATCAGTTGAACCCACACGGCCGCATTAAAAGTATTTCCATCTACAGCAAAATGTCAGAGAAAAATATTTTTGTTTTACTACAGTAAGTGGATATGCGTCTTTTCTATTCATTTTAAATAACACAGTATATAAATTAAGGGGGATAGAGGAGGTGGGTGAGAAATAATTGGATGTGATCCAACAGTTTGATTAGATAGGAAACATTTAGATTATTTACCTGGAGGCGTCTACCCCCTTGACTCACAGGCAGGGCTGACAAGAGGAATTTTGGGCCCGATACAGCAACTTCTTTGGGCTCCCATCATATTCAACAATGAAAGACTTGCCTTTGGCAGAAGTTCATATTATGCCACATCGTAGTGCCCCAAGGTCATATTATGCCACATCGTAGTGCCCCAAGGTCATATTATGCCACATAGTATTACCCTCAATTCATATTTGGTCATGCAGAAGTGCCCACAAATCATATTATGGCATAGTAGTGCCCCCAAATCATTAGTAAAGCTCAGATAAAAACTCATTCACAAATAAAAATTGCTACAGCATATCAGATACTGAGTGTGAGTCCCAAGAACAGCTTAATACATAATTTACAATGCAAACAAAAATAGATATATTGACACAATTACAGATAAAATTTATGACAAGCAATATTTTTTCCTCTTAATTAAAAATCTCTGTACAGATAAATATGCAAAAAACATTACAGCGCAATAATGAGCAATACATAGTGTTAAACATTATTGGATACGCTGTAGTGTCCCCAGTTCAAGAAAGGATGATTAAAAACATATTGCATACGAGAAAATATATGAACTTACCTGATTATAGCATCCTGTGTTCTGTTCTCCTAGTGGGCGCGCTGGGCGAGGAGGGATCAGCAGCTGTCAGCTCACACAGGCAGTCGGGAGCAGGAATAGAGGGCAGTGGTCGAAGCAGAAATTTAGGAGTGGGGGTATAGAAAATAGAAGTGAATGGAGTATGAAGGCTTGATTTTTTTATTTTTTTTAACACTTGTCCCCTCTGTGCATTTCCATTCTTCATTACTACTTGTGTTTTATGATGGCTGCATCCCTGACATTCCCATTCTTAAGATGTCTCGCCCTTTACACTTTCTTTTACCTATGCCCCTGCACCATCTTCTCCTTTGTCCCTCTCACTTAACCCCCTGCACCACCTTCTCCGCTGGCTCTCACACATCTTCCTGTACTACCTAGTCCCCTGGCTCTCTTACACGTCTTCCTGCACCCTCTACCCCCGGCTCTCTCACCCCCTTCCCCAGCACCCCCTTTGGCTCTCTCACCTCCTTTCCCAGCACCCCCTTTGGCTCTCTCACCCCCTCTCCCAGCACCCCCTGGCTCTCACCCCCTTTCCCAGCACCCCCTTCCGCTCTCTCACCCCCTCTCCCAGCACCCCCTTCAGCTCTCTCACCCCCTTTGGCTCTCTCACCCCCTCTCCCAGCACCCCCTGGCTCTCACCGTCTTTGGCTCTCTCACCCCCTCTCCCAGCACCCCCTGGCTCTCACCCCCTTCCGCTCTCTCACCCCCTCTCCCAGCACCCCCTTCAGCTCTCTCACCCCCTCTCCCAGCACCCCCTTCAGCTCTCTCACCCCCTCTCCCAGCACCCCCTTCAGCTCTCTCACCCCCTTTCCCAGCACCCCCTTCGGCTCTCACTCCCTCTCTCAGCACCCCCTGGCTCTCTCACCCCCTCTCCCAGCACCTCCTTCGGCTCTCTCACCCCCTCTCCCAGCACCCCCTTCCGCTCTCACACCCCCTGGCTCTCACCCTATTTCCCAGCACCCCCTTCCGCTCTCTCACCCCCTTTCCCAGCACCCCCTTTGGCTCTCTCACCCCCTCTCCCAGCACCCCCTGGCTCTCACCCCCTTTCCCAGCACCCCCTTCGGCTCTCTCACCCCCTTTCCCAGCACCCCCTTCGGCTCTCTCACCTCCTTTCCCAGCACCCCCTTCGGCTCTCACCCCCTTTCCCAGCACCCCCTTCGGCTCTCTCACCTCCTTTCCCAGCACCCCCTCCGGCTCTCTCACCCCCTCTCCAAGCACCCCCTGGCTCTCACCCCCTTTCCCAGCACCCCCTGGCTCTCACCCCCGAAAATAGCGGCAACCCCGACCCCCCCCCGAGAATCGCGGCACCCGCGCGACTCCCCCACCTGAAAATCGCGGGCACCCCACCCAAAAATCGCGGCACCCCCGCTCCCCCCCGCGCCCCCCCCCCCCTCAAAATTGCGGGCACCCCCGCCACCCCCCCGAGAATAGCGCCACCCTCCCTCTTCAGTAAAAAAAAAAAAATAAATAAAAAAAAACAGTAAACTCACCAGTGTAACTGGCTGCACAGCATAACGGGGGAGGGAGCTGGGGAGCGCGCAGCAGAGAACCAGCCACTAAGAAGACAGGGGGAGTCGAGCCGGCCCATATAGCCATCGGCCCTTCTGGCATTTGCCAGAAGTGCCAGATGGCCAGTCCGGCCCTGGTTACTACGGTAGTTGGTGTGAATTATTACCGTTAGTTCGTTAATTTCAACGCTGATGTTTGGTCGCAGCTCCCAGAGCCGCGAGCAGAAATCTGTGTTAAAAAAAATACCATACTAATGGTCAGGGGCGCACGCAGGGGGATTTCTGGGTCTCCAGAAACCCCTCCCCTTAGCTAAAGAAATGGCCCTACATAGCGGAACTGTACTATACAGCAGCCGCGGCGCTGTCACAGAATCGTCCGCGGACGCTTCTTTGACAGCGCCGCGGCTGCTGTATAGTACAGTGCTGCCGAAACGGAGCTGCTGCTTAAAAATCCCGCCCCTGATGGTAGTGATGCCATTAGTTTGTTTTGTTTTATCACGAGCAGTTCCGAACAGTATTTCTGACACTTTCATTCATGTACCATATTTTGCGCCCTGGGTTACTTCTTTACATTCTAAAATGTATAATGTTGCCAGTCACTACCAAGTGAAACTACATATTTACCTTTTTACATGCATTTAACTTGTGTTGCGCTGCTTATCCTATTTCAGTGAGTTTGACGCGTTTCAGCGCAGTTGAAAACTACCTTCACCTCCAAAACGCATGTTAAAGCAGAAGTAGAGACATGCCCTTGCAGAGCTGGATTAAGGCTTCGGGGGGCCCGGGGTACTTAAGACAGGGGGGCCCCTAAAATCTAAAATTAAGGGCATAGGGACACATCCTGCATTACATCACCTACAGCCCACAGTATGACACTTACAGCTCTCCCAGAGGGCTCGCTTAGGTTGTCTGCATAAGAAAAATCATTGCTTCCACAAACTAAAATACTGTGCATTAAAACAATCACCAAAACACCACATTAAAATGGGTATTGACACCACACATTAAAACTAGCAATGATATCACACATTAAAAATACCATTGATAACGTACACTAAAACTAGCAATGATACCGCACGCTAAAACTAGCAATGATACCGCACTTTTAAAATAAAATTTATAATGCACATTAAAACTAGCAATGATACCGCACTTTAAAAATAAAATTTATAATGCACATTAAAACTAGCAATGATACTGCAAATTAAAATACCATTGATAATGCATCATTGGGCATGGCCAGGCCACTCTCCTACAGACAAAAAAAAAACTGCATTGTTGTGTACACCATTGAACGGTCACCAAAAATTGGGATTGTCCCACTAGAATCACAACATTTCACAGACGTTGCTGCTCTCTCCTACCTGTTCTTCTCACTTTCACCACCTGTGCTGCAGGTTTCTTTAGTGGCTTATCTAGATCCTGGAATGTTAGGGGCCCTATTTGGAAAAAAAAATGGGTACATTTAGAAAATGACAGCCACCCCGGCGTTAAATCAGTACCACCCATGATTAATAGTTAGGCCTTCCTCCAGCCCCAACATTAAAATAATAGCATTCACATTTAATAAATAAACCTATTTCCCTCCCTACAAACAGCCCCAGCAATAAATTAATAGTATTTACATTTCAGAAATATACCTATTTCCCGCAACCGTCACTGCCATTAAATAATTCATAGGCACATTTAATAAAGGGACCTCATTCTCCCCAAACTCACCCCCACATTCAGTAGCGCCCAAGCCACCTCATCTTAAATTAATTAATTGTCCCCACTATTGTGCCTCTCTCCCCCCCCTTTTTCCTCATGCTGTGTCTCTCACCCTTTTTTCTTATACTGTGCCTTTCTCTCCCCTTTTTTCTCATGCTGTGCCTCTCACCCTTTTTCCTTACTGTGCCTCTTCTCCCCCTTTTTTCCTTACTGTGCCTCTCTTCTCCCCCTTTTTCCTTACTGTGCCTCTCTTCTCCCCCTTTTTCCTACATGGTGTGCTTTTCTTCTCCCCCTTTTTCCTCCATAGTGTGCCTCTCTTCTCCCCCTTTTTCCTTACTGTGCCTCTCTTCTCCCCCTTTTTCCTTACTGTGCCTCTCTTCTCCCCCTTTTTCCTACATGGTGTGCTTTTCTTCTCCCCCTTTTTCCTCCATTGTGTGCCTTTCTTCTCCCCCTTTTTCCTCCATAGTGTGCCTTTCTTCTACCCCTTTTTCCTCCATAGTGTGCCTCTCTTCTCCCCCTTTTTCCTTACTGTGCCTCTCTTCTCCCCCTTTTTCCTCAGTAGTGTGCCTTTCTTCTACCCCTTTTTCCTCCATAGTGTGCCTCTCTTCTCCCCCTTTTTCCTTACTGTGCCTCTCTTCTCCCCCTTTTTTCTCCATAGTGTGCCTTTCTTCTTCCCCTTTTTCCTCCATAGTGTGCCTTTCTTCTCCTCCTTTTTCCTCCATAGTGTGCCTCTCTTCTCCCCCTTTTTCCTCCATACTGTGCCTCTCTTCTCCCCCTTTTTCCTCAATAGTGTGCCTCTCTTCTCCCCCTTTTTCCTCCATTGTGTGCCTTTCTTCTCCCCCTTTTTCCTCCATAGTGTGCCTTTCTTCTACCCCTTTTTCCTCCATAGTGTGCCTCTCTTCTCCCCCTTTTTCCTTACTGTGCCTCTCTTCTCCCCCTTTTTCCTCAGTAATGTGCCTTTCTTCTACCCCTTTTTCCTCCATAGTGTGCCTCTCTTCTCCCCCTTTTTCCTTACTGTGCCTCTCTTCTCCCCCTTTTTCCTCAGTAATGTGCCTTTCTTCTACCCCTTTTTCCTCCATAGTGTGCCTCTCTTCTCCCCCTTTTTTCTCACTGTGCCTCTCTTCTCCCCCTTTTTTCTCCATAGTGTGCCTTTCTTCTTCCCCTTTTTCCTCCATAGTGTGCCTTTCTTCTCCCCCTTTTTCCTCCATAGTGTGCCTCTCTTCTCCCCCTTTTTCCTCCATTGTGTGCCTTTCTTCTCCCCCTTTTTCCTGCATTGTGTGCCTTTCTTCTCCCCCTTTTTCCTCCATAGTGTGCCTCTCTTCTCCCCCTTTTTCCTTACTGTGCCTCTCTTCTCCCCCTTTTTCCTACATGGTGTGCTTTTCTTCTCCCCCTTTTTCCTCCATAGTGTGCCTCTCTTCTCCCCCTTTTTCCTTACTGTGCCTCTCTTCTCCCCCTTTTATCCTCAGTAGTGTGCCTCTCTTCTACCCCTTTTTCCTCCATACTGTGCCTTTCTGCGTTATTCCCTTTTCTTTTTTTTTACTTACCTTTCTTTTAGCTTCTTTCTTCTCTTCTGTCTTCTTGGTCCTCTGCGCGCTGCTCCTCACTGAATGACAGGCGTGCCTTGATGACATCACGCCTGTCATTCAGTGTTAACAGTGCAGAGAGGAGGGAGGAGGAGGGACGCCGGCGCAGCGATCAGGTGAGTATATCTTTTTTTTTTTCTTTTTATTTTTGCTTCCCTGCTCCCCCCACCAACGAAGGGAGCCCCGAACCTGGCCGACCGCAACCCCCCCCCCCTCCCCCGCCACCGACGCCGCCATTAAAAAAAAAAAAAAAAAAAAGAGGAAGAAAAAAAAAAAATCATCAGAGGTTATGCGCGCAGCGGCGGGGGGCCCTCGGAGAGAGGGGGGCCCGGGGCACATGCCCCCTGTGCCTTCCCCCTTAATCCGGCTATGTGCCCTTGATATACATTTTTACTTGTGTTTTAACATGCTTTAAAAAAAAATGCGTCCAAACGCCATTGGGTGCGTAACCTCAGGAAGAGTCCACCCTACAGTCACTCGCTGCTGGAATTTCCATACCAAGTTACATGTTTAACACGATTATTTCCAGATTGCTCAGCATAGAGCTGGTGCCACGGCCTTATCTGTGTGGAGTTTGTATGTTCTCCCCGTGTTTGCGTGGGTTTCCTCCGGGTGCTCCGGTTTCCTCCCATACTCCAAAAACATACTGGTAGGTTAATTGGCTGCTATCAAAATTGACCCTAGTCTGTGTGTGTGTGACAGTCTCTCTGTCTGTCTGTCTCTGTCTGTCTGTCTGTCTGTCTGTGTGTGTGTGTGAGTGTATCTATGTTAGGGAATTTAGACTGTAAGCTCCAATGGGGCAGGGACTGATGTGAATGAGTTCTCTGTACAGCGCTGCGGAATTAGTGGCGCTATATAAATAAATGATGATGATCGTGTCATAAACCACCTGAAACTCCGAAGCTTGTACTGAGCCTTTCTTCACCACTTATAATAAGGACAATTTGGTCACCAGCCACAACCAGTAATATTTTGATGTGTTTGACAATAAATTTTCCACAGTATAGGACATATAAAATCAAAATAATTGTTGCCAAAACTAGATATATTTATCCTCCATCAGAACTCAAATGATCAGACCTTTACATACTTGTGTAAAATGCCATGTAGCTTATTAAGATCACTTGATAAGAACAAGTACGTACCAAACTTTCTCTGGTTTCCTGAATTGTTCCTGAGATCTGATCTGAAATCTAGATTATCTGAGGGCTTCTAAAGACTTCCTTGTAGTCCGGCTTGCTGTCTAAAAGTGCTAAGTAACCTTTCAGGTCTAGGGTGTGTGGAATTCTTTAGTCTAATCCTTTACACCATTCCATACACCCTAGACCTGAAAAGTTACGTAGATTCACTTACTAGAGTGTTCTGTCAGGAAATATACCAATAGTCAATATCTAACAATATCTTCAAGCAATCTAAATACTTACACAAGCTGCCTACATTTCTTTACAGTATGATTTAAATTATTTAACCCTCCGTTATTGTTGCCTTTGTGAACCCCGCTTTTGTTGGAACACATTATATTTCCTTTTTGTAGCATATTGAGATAAATATCTTTTTTTTTTTGTGTTGTGCTATATATAAATGGTTTGGGTGTGGGTGCTGTTTTATATCTTTTTTTTTTTGTTTGTTTTTTAAACATTTTATTGTTTTGTAAATCCCTTGTGAGGAGATGTTTTATTGCTGAAGGAATCAGCCTGTGTATATCTGTTAGTTGTCAGATACTACCGATGTTTGAAAAGGAAGAGGCTATGTATAGAAGCTCTTCCTTCTTTACGGGAACCACGTTTATGACATTATTGAGGTTCCCCATGAGAGGTAAACAGGGGAACGCAGCTTCCCATACATAGCATTCCATATTGCTGTGTAGGAGTAAGATAATGCCTGGGAACTGCTTGCTATGCTTCCTGGCTGTTACACAGGGACCAGCGGTTATCAGTGACGGCACAGTCCCCTCTGCACAGCAAGATGTACAATCTGTCACGTGCTGTTGTACAAAGAAGTTAAATAGCGATAAAGGGGAGATCTGTTTTCATTTATCTGTGACATCTGATTTGCTTCACCAACTACAACTTGCAGACATATTCCAGGTGTGATGGTTCAGGTCCATCTCTAAACATCTAACAACTGTGGGAAGAAGCAGTGTATCATAAGATCTACATAATTAGAGCAGAACAGCAGCTCATCTCTTCACAGGAGTTTAGTTGAAGAGGATTGTTCTTTGGTGGTTTTATTTGCGGTTTGGAAATCCTGACACTGACTTAAACCCACATAAAAGAACAGGTTTTGAAACCGTGCGGTTTGAAGCGGTCATCCCCCAAATTTTTTTTAAAGGAAAGCATGCAAACTGCCTGATTTATTAAGCTGTGGTTTGCCTAACCTTTTCTAGAGATGGTTTCCACAGACGAAGTAGCTTAAACTGATGATTGAGCTATCTGGTCTGTCAGGACTTGGGAAAAATTAAGATTTTAAAAGAAAGACTCTCTTACATTATTTTCCAGACCGGCATACTCCACATCGGGCCCAATCCGGTAGGGGGACTCGAAGGACACAGGGATTGGTCCCAAATAAATACTTTCCTGTCATCTTATTCTGTTCTTGATCCGATGTAGTCAATGTGAGTTAAAAGAAAAAAAGAAGCACTCATAATCTCTTTTCAACGCCAAATGAACTAATTTCGGGTGAGCCCGCCTATTTACTAGCAAGGCAGCCAATCAAAAGCGCTCTTACACAGCATAGCCAATCACAGATGTCTTCAGGAAAGTTACACGTTTATTAAGAAGGCCTTTGGGGTAGTACTAAGTAAAAGTTTTACATTTTGACCACTTACACCAGGGCCAACCTAACACCACTGGGGGTGGGTGTCCTCAGTAGGCTTAGTCCTCATTGTGCCTAATATTTATTTATGTATATTGTGTATTTAAACTGTATTCTATTATAATCTTTTGGTGAAGGTGCTATTTTATTAGAAATCGCCTGTTGTGTTTATTCCTAGATCTAGGTGTAAAAACATAATGTTGAATTGAAGAGCAAGTCCGTCAGATCTTGGAGCCTGTATAACCTTCAAAGGAGGCAAGCTTGGAAAATGTGCACCCTTTTACCTTAATAAAAATAGGTGAAGGTGTGCCAAATTATATAAAACCTCAGGTCTTCCAATCAGACTTGAGCAAATTGATCTTTCTGAAGTTGAAATTTGTATGACTTTCTTGCATTCGGTTCCATCAAATAATTCATTAAATGGAAAGGACAAGATTCAGATGATAAAGAAAACACCTCTCAGAAATCACTGGTGTGCAAATCAGAAGGAACCAATCACAATGCAGAAGTCACCATCACATGACCAGTTTCAAACTCATTCTGATTGTATGAAGAGAGAATGCAGCGGAACGAACCATGTTGCGCTGCAAAGTGTGGAGATGCAAACATTTTCTTGCATGCAAGGCGAATAGCTGCACACCCGTACTGGACTGTTCTATTTTACGTTGTATCTCAGAGTGTGCCAATCACAACTTGTGCATTTTACATTAACCTCCCCACCCCTCGCATACAAAATGGATTTTGCAGGTACTGATGTTGCATCCAGCAGGATTTGCTTCTAACTTTATTCTAATTGAAACATTAAATTGTCTGCAAAACCCTTTTTTTCACTCAATTAAAGATGGCAGTAGCTGTGGTTAGGATTATTTGAATATAAATTAAGCTAACTGCAGCACTAAATTGTCTGCTTTATAAAAAAAAATTCACTCAAATTAGTATTGCAGTAGATGTGGTTAAAATTATATTAACTTAACCAATATACTCAATATAATGAAACTTGACATATAAACTACAGGTAGTGGGAAAAATATACCATTTGGGTAAAGGAGAGACACCAAGCATATTGAAAGCAAGGCCTTCCACAATGGAATAGTTTTGGTGCAGTCATTCCCTTAGATGTCAAGTTCAATGCTACAAACAAATGAACATATCAGGGCAAAACTTGAAAGGTAATTGCACCTTTGACACAAAGGATTACAAAGTTCAGGTTAAATTACACTAATCCTGAGACTGAACAGAAAGCAAATGACAATGGAGAGAAAAAACTGGTCTACCCAGATGGGCAAATTGATGTTTCCTATAAGCACAAACCTACTTTTTTTTAACTCTAGAGTAAAGTATTAGTTTATCATCATACAAATATTAAACCATGAACAGCAATATATACATATTGACTGTATATTAGACTTCACTTACTATTAGTCCTTTGTTTTCAGCTGTTACTTGTTGTTCTGTAGTGTTTGTGACTGTTCCTGACTCCGGCTGCCCTGACCTTGACCTGGAATTTGGAGTATTTTCTGGATACTGATTTTGGTGCTACATCAATGTATTGGTGAATGTGCCCTGAATTTGGCTTTCCTTTCTGTGTCTCTGAATTAGATCCTACTTTACCCTGCAGATTGTTAGGTCTGGTACCCTGCATCCCTTGCTATTGTGTTCAAGGGCAGCACGGTGGCTCAGTGGTTAGCACCTCTGCCTCACAGCACTGGGGTTATGAGTTTGATTCCTGACCAGGTACTTATCTGTGTGGAATTTGGCGTAGATACTACTGATTTTGAGTTGTACAAGTTTTAACATATGTCCGACTCAATATAAACTCATAATTACACTTTTTTTTGCCTATCTCTTTCCCTGCATATGTTCAGTGTGCAAATGTCTCCAAATCTTAATGAGGTCCATTAATGTACAATAGTGGTTTTACTCGCTCTTTAAAGTAAATGAAGATAAATAACCTAGTTGGTGGTGAGGTATTAATATGGGTGGCGAGGCATTAATAGAATATACAATCCCTAATTACGAGAGGAATTCTTAAGAACTTTGCTTTTAAAATGTTCCTTAGCCAATTGGATTCCTAGAGTGTCTCCTCCAGCATTTTATGACTTACTCATTCAAAGGAACCCATAGCCAAACCATTTTCTGTCTGCTAATAATTAATGACCCATGGATAGTGGCTCAGTGAACCAGTCCCAGGAGAGATGTTAGGTGAGAGTGTATCAGATAAGGAGTGCAGCATTGTGATCACATGATACAACTCACTAAAACCTTTTAGAGCAACTTTACAAGCTGTTTTATGACAGCATTGGAAGTTTATTATGCAAACATGTAAGAGAGTTTAAGAAAAGTATTTCATGTCATTGTTTGCTATGTTATTTAAGTGAGGATCTATATGGGAGTAGCCAGTGAGAAGCTGTTTTTTTATGCTCCGGACAGCCAGAGGCAAATTGTTCTAATTAGAGTCGGATTAAGGCAATGGGGGGTTCTAAGGAAGATACTAGTTTGGGGCCCCTCTGGCATCCTTGAGTAAATTAGACTCATCAATAAAAAAAACAAGAACATTAAAACAGGGTAGAGCAGGGTTTCCCAAACCCAGTCCTCAGGGCTCCCTAACAGTGCAGGTTTTCCATATCTCCTTGCTGGAGCACATGTGTATTCATTACTGACTGACACATTGTAACAGATCCACAAGTGGTCCTAATTATGTCACATGTGATCCGGAAAACCTGCACTGTTGGGGAGCCCTGAGGACTGGGTTTGGAAAACCCTGGGGTAGAGTAATCAGGGCCTAGGTTGCCTAATGGATGGTTCGGTTCTAGTTCTGATATATGGGAGGGAGATTGGGGATCATATGTGTTAAGGAGTAAAAGGGTGATAAGGGGATCATATATGACAAGAGAAGAGTGTGGGGGGCATGTGGGACTAGGGGAGAGAGGGACTAGGACAAGAGGAGAAGGGGGGAGGCATAATGTGACCAAGAATCAGGAGAGAGGGGTACGGCAGGACCATGCAAGTCTGAACTACATGTCAAATGTACATTACGCAGCACATAATGTATATTTGACATGTACTCACCTATGGGGTGGGGGCCCCTGGAGAACACACAGCCCAGGGTCCCAGATAATCTTAATCCGCCAGACATATGCCATGTGCTCAGAGGTCCTCTGGCTCCACCTCCTCAGCATGCTGGTGATAACCTCTGCGCGTATGGTACGCTCGCTTCAACGGCGCACTTTGGTTCTGGAGAAGGGACAGGTGCCAAGGCTCCATGCTACACCCCTGGTGGCAGATGCTGCGTATGTCCTGCGTCGTTTCAAAGGCGCACATCCTCACTGGATTCCTCTTGGGTTATAGCGGGACAGAAAACCTGAATAAAAAGCAGTGTATTTAGCAGTACAAGAAATTGGGGGGGTTTGGATAGTGTTTATTTGTCATAAAGTATTAATGTTAAATATAATCTGTTAGTTTTCTGTGTGGAATTACAGGTATCAGCAGACACTGCCAGCAAACAGCATGCTGGTACTTGTAGTGTCAGCACGACCAAGCAGTTAATGGCTTGCTGGGACTTGTAGTTAGACACAATAAACTAATATTTTTCTAACTTTAGTACTTTACCCCGACCTCCACTGGCCAGGGGGTTGCGAGAAACCTCACTGCTATTCAACAATTTAGCGCAGAGCTATTTTTTTTGTGTGTGAGGGGGAAGGCTGCATTTTTTCTCTAGGGAATTCAACCCGACCAGCGGTAACCAGCCCAGGCTTTGAGCGTTGGTGCTGATTTCAATTTGGGAATTGTTTTAAAAAAATAATTGTTTACTATTTTACAGTCTTTAATCGCCAGTTATTGTCATCAAGATGATTATAATATCTGGCGCATGTAGTGTTCATCCGCATTGAAGCATATCAAAGCCATTGACTAGTGCGTGTCATGGGGGACCTGATGATTGGATTCCCATTGTCTTAGAGCATTTTTTTTTTTACTATGCCGAGCTTCTTGGATTGGCCTTTACGGCTGCACTTGGTGGAGGAGAAAAGTTCTTATGATGAGGACAGGTGACAGACTGGGTGTGCTGGTGGTGAGGATACAGCACGAAAATACATTTAGAACACAGGAGGAGAAGCGAATAGATCTGCTGACAGCTGGGTCATGTGCAGCTGACAGCCTGGAGGCAAGTGTGTGTGTGTTTGTGGAAATGTGTTAGTCTCAGTTTTGTCATTATCCTTTCACTATTGATATGAGCAATACTTTGTGACTCAATTTTACTGCAAAAAAAAGTTACGTTTGCAGGCCTATTGTGGAAAGTTTTTTGGTTTTGTTCCAAAATCAAGCATTTGGAAACCACCCCTCTAAAAATCCTGCATTTTCCCCTGGTTGTGGGTAATATTCTGCAGACTTATGAATGTTTACAAGGGGGTGATTGGATACAATTTTGCAGCCTTATGCTTGCAGACTTAGGTTATGTTTTGTGGTCTTGTTACTGTTAAAAGAGATGGGTCATTTGATTAACTTGCCTATCTGTGGCTTACCTTGTTCTGAGTCATCTAAATAAAATTAAGCGTTCCTTGGCGCCTGAAATCTTAAACAATTTAATAGTAAAAAGAGGGTGCATATGCATCCTAAACAGTACCCAGCTAACACATCTTGATTAAAATCAAAGTTTTATTTCATTCAAGAATAAAAATAGGAAAGGATTGTTTAGCTGTCATGCATTGTGATTAATGTACAAAGTGAGATTAGCAAATAATGCAGTAATGTGGCAAAAGGAAATATCCTCTCTCCTCACTATAGGAAGCTGCAGAAAGTCAGATATACAGTTTAACATAAACTTAGAGGTGTAGAGGTGCAGGAACTAAAATAGGAAAGGAATGTGTAGCTGTCATGCAGTGTTATTGATGTTTACAGCAAGAAACTGTGCTGAGAGAACTGCAGGTGGCATAAATAGACAGACACAGTCTGTGAATTCTCCGATGGGTTAAATATCTTGGTAGGGAGAGGAAACACACTACACTGTTCACATGTTAAAAAAAATCAATGAACCTGGCATTCACTAAATGAATCACTATAGCACTAGCTAGAGGGATACGGCATCTATGAATGAGTGTCTCTTTTATCATTACTACACAAATCACGTAATTAACTGAACTGAACACACCCGAACTTAGCAGATCCGAGTACCGAGCCAAGCAGGAAGGGGTAGCACAGTTCTTGGCAGTCTCTAGTGCAGTTGGGCAGCGTCATAGGTAGAAAAGAAAGAGGAGGGGTAGCAGTGTTCTTCAAAGTCTCCAGTGACATTCAGGAGAACTCCATTGCTAATTGTCATTGCTGAAATAGAAATGATAGGTCTGGCAGGCTTGGTCTTCTAAATCTGCAGTCACATTGTACTGTGTTATATAGGTAACACACAAAGAGGAGAGTTCCATTGCTCCATTGTTAATTGTCATTGCTGAAATAGAAATAATAGGGCTGGCAGGCTTGGTCTTCTAAATCTGCAGTCTTTGTTTGAAAGTGTATGAAAATAATATTGTGACCTGTGAGGTGGTTAAAATTGACTACAAATGACTTGAAATTAGTTTTATTGAGGTTAATAATAATGTAGAGGGAAAAAAAGGCAAAAAAATGGAATTTACAAAAAAAACAAAACTAAAACCAAAACACGAAGTTAATCCAGATCCAAAACCAGAACGCGGTGGTTAGTGAACATCTAGTTAGTAATTACTAGAAGATTAATTGTTAATTTTCAGCTCCGAAACAGACAGCTGTAACTATGTGTGACATAAGCTGACACTAGTTCTATATCCAACAGGTAATCTTGTCAGTGCTGGGAGAGTCCCGGTGATGTCACCACCTACATTTTTCACATTCAGTCAAAAACCTTCCATTCAGATAAGAACATTCATTTCTTGAACATTAGCCAGAGTACATGAGTTAAAAGAAGACTAACTATTTACAATTAGCCACAAATACCAGATGACATTCAATTATATACAAAAAGAACAAGAATAAAATACCATATCGACAACAGCAAATTCTAGTTGAAATGTTTGATCCCAGTTAAAACGACATTATTAAAAACTATTAATAAAATGAAAGCTAGATAAAAAGGAACATAACTGAGAAGTCATTTGTCACAGCCTGAAAATTCTGCAGTGTTTGCAGTTTCTAAAGAGTTAGATAACTCAGTTATTCACTGTGCAGCTCTGAAAGCAAAACAGGAAGGAAAGAGCCCAGACACGGTGGCTAAGTGGTTAGCACTTCTGCCTCACAGCACTGGGGTCATGAGTTCAATTCCCGACCATGGCCTTATCTGTGTGGAGTTTGTATGTTCTTCCCATGTTTGTGTGGGTTTCCTCCGGGTGCTCCGGTCTCCTCCCACACTCCAAAAAAAAACATATTAGTAGTTTAATTTAAGGATGAGCGGACTCGGATTCCTGGAATCCGAGCCCCCCCGAACAGTGCGGATCCGAGTCAGATCCGAGCACTGTCCGGGTATTCCCGCCGATTCCGAAACTTAAAACGAGGCTCTGAGTCATAATCCCGCTGTCGGATCTCGCGATACTCGGAACCTTTAAATTCCCCGCTTGCCGCCGCCATCTTCACTCAGGCATTGATCAGGGAAGAGGGAGGGTGTGTTAGGTGGTCCTCTGTCCTACTATTTCTCGTGCTGTGCTGTGCTGTGTCCTCCTGAGTCCAGTGGTGCTTTTGCCAGTGCTCTGTCCTGCTGAGTCCAGTGGTGCTTTTGTCCTGTGCTCTGTCCTGCTGAGTCCAGTGGTGCTTTGGCCAGTGCTCTGTCCTGCTGAGTCCAGTGATGCATCAGTCCAGTGCTCTGTCCTTACTGAGTGCTCTGTCCTTACTGAGTCCAGCGGTGCTTTTGTCCTGTGCTTTGTTCTGCTAAGTGCATATTTATTTTAAAAGTATTAAAAATTCTTCCATAAAAAGAAAAAAAAAAGAAAAATTCTACAAAAATCCTTTAAAAAAAATATAAAAAAAAAATCAAAAAAGTCATTGCTGAGTCCAGTGGTGCATCAGTCCAGTGCTCTGTCCAGGGGTGGATCTAGACTTTATGTTTAGGGGGGGGCGATTTTGCATAATCACGCCCCTCCTTTGCTCCGATTGGCTGGCCTGCGTTAACTATGCCTTCCGCCCGCGATTGGCCCCGCCCCCTCCTGTTGGGACCACTCTGATTGGCTGGCCCGCATTTAGCCCCGCCCCCCACTCGCGCTTAGCCCCGCCCCTCCTGTTTTAATCGGCATCTGGGACCTAGCTTTTTGCTGCTAGGGGGGGCGAATGCCCCGATCGCCCCCCCCTGGATCCGCCACTGGCTCTGTCCTTGCTGAGTCCAGTGGTGCATCAGTCCAGAAACTGAGGGAAACAATCTCTCAGTGGCTTAACCCACTTAGACTCTCCTGGCAATTTGTGGTGTCAGACAACGCCAGTAACATTGTGCGGGCATTACATATGTGCAATTTCCTTTGTGGCTCCATTATCCCAATTAAAATGATTTTTACCTGTTCGTGTAATGATGTTATAAACACTACACTTGAAAGCTTGAGCCTTTAAATGAAAAAGTCACTCTTCATTACACGAAGATTTGCAACAGGGACAGTTTTTTTGTTCACAAAGTCAACAAATAACACTTCGACGCTGTCTGTCTTTGACATACTTGATGGGATCTCAATGATGAATGCTCTGTACCATGGTCGTCAAAAACAAGAGGTAGTGACGCGCTCGAACTACACCCTCTATATGCTGCAGAGGATGTAGGAGCAGCCATATGTGTAGTGGAATTCAGACCAGTTGAGGGTGATATATTGTGGCCCCGGTACCAAATTGGGTACCGGGGCCACTCCACTACGCAGTCCACATAGATGCGTATCAGATATTAAACTACATTCACTGTTGCTGCTGTACCCAAAAATAGGTACTGCAATTCCAAACTACGTTCACTGTTGCTGCTGTACCAAAATATAGGTACTGCAATTCCAAACTATGTTCACTGTTGCTGCTGTACTAAAAAATAGGTACTGCTATTTCAAAATACGTTCACTGTTGCTGCTGTACCAAAAAGTCAAATATTGTACCTAAAATCAATATTGTGAGGTGTGAGGTGTTCCGAATAGACTGGAAATTAGTGGAAATGATTGTTATTGAATGTTATTGAGGTTAATAATAGTGTAGGAGTGAAAAATAAACAAAAAACTTGATTTTAACCCTTTTTATGCTTTTTTAAAAATAAATCAGAACCCAAAACCCTAAATCAGAACCAAAACCTTTCGTCGGGTGTTTTGGCAAAACAAATCAGAACCCAAAACCTCAAGCTAATCAGAACCCAAAACCCAAAACACTGAAAGTGGCCGGTGCACACCCTTAGTTTAATTGGCTGCTATCAAATTGACCCTTGTCTCTCTCTCTCTCTCTCATGCTGTCTGTGTGTGTGTTAGGGAATTTAGACTGTAAGCCCAATGGGAAAGGTACTGATGTGAGTGAGTTCAGCACTGCGGAATTAGTGACGCTATATAAATAAATGATGATGATGAGGAGAGAGTCAGCGCTGGAGCACGGTGTTACTGAAACCAGAGAAGGTAAGAGGCAGTGAGTTAAATCCTAATTTGTTCAAATTCTGCAGAGTGTATTTACACTGCAGAATTGGAACGTCATTGTTCCATCGTTGAACGAGATTTACAGTTCGGTTTGACAATCTTGAGCAGCCATATGAAGTGCTTTGGAACGATAATCATTCATCGTTTCAGGGTACACACTACTGTGATATTGGGCCAATTAATCGTTTATTGTCTGATTGGCCCGATCATCGGCTGAAAACACAGTATTGTGTACCCAGCCTTAGGTTCGATTCCCCTGCAGTGCACCATCGTTTTGCCAAGGTCCAAGTTTGCTCCTTTTTTTTGCTATGCTTCTAACTTGAAATAAGGCCCAGTGAGTTCAGCTGTCATTGCTGTTGCCATCTCTCTTCCTCCATTGGGGATCTCCGCTGTCTCCTTGGTGGCAGAAGCTGGTGCCAAACATGTAGAACAAGACTCTGTGTCCAACAGCAAGTGTGTTACTAAAGACAAAACATCAGACTCACAGCTTCTCCAAGTGAATAACTACGAGAGTACCCATGCAGCAAGAAAGCAAAACCTTCTATAGACCCAGAACAGGATGGAGGTTCAGTTATCATAACTGGTGAAGATCAGTCATGGTTGAGAGCAGATGAGTGTTTTAAGATTTCTACAGTGTCTGGTTCATTTTTCATGCGATTTTTTTTTTGCTCCATACATTTCAAACCAGCTGCAAGTGGCAGTATTTGGGGGTAGTGGGGTCTGCAGCAAGTGCCTTCCCTGAAGACTAGCAGGCTGTGGAACTTCAGTTTCAGGTATGTTCTATCACATTTCCAGCACTTCTGTACTGTATTAATGTAATAATGAAGTCAAGCAGGAACCCATAGTCTGAGGGTTAAATAGTGAAATGCGTATGGCTGAGGCAGAACTAATGAGCTGTGGGTCCCAGTGCAGGGAGATGGGGAGGAGGGAACCAAGGCCCCTGACCCTCTGCATCTGCCATGCAGGGGGCCCCATTATCTCCATGGGCCCTGTTGCACTGCACCTGCCGCACCAATGGTAGTTGCGCCATTGGCGTAGGGTCCCCCAAAGGCACATTAATTCAGACTAGTGTCAAAATTAGCTCTATATAAAACAAAAAATAATATGTTTACTTTTTGTTTTTATTGTGTTAGGCAAAGTCCGTCCAAATTACTGCAGCTTTTGCTGAAAGTTACCAAGCCCCAAACGACAAAACCAGTCACCAACAACAACCTGGCGCTAGCTAACTAGATACTGGGACTAAGTAGAAAAGCAGCTTCACTTTAGGGTTTTAGAGATCTAATAAAAAGATATATATTAAATAACATAACAGTGCTTTCTGTTAGTCCACATAGATCATAAACATATTGTCACATAAAAACAATTTATTTCTTACACATTTATAAATACATTTAAAATACAATAAAAACAATTAAACATAACGACACTTATTACCAATAAGGTGATATCCAGAAACTTCACATTGCAATCACTGTACATGCTAGTAAAATGTAACCCGAATGTGTTAGTCTTTAAGAAATTCGTGAATGACAGAATAGACAATATATCCCCCTTCCAAAAAACATATCAGTCTATGGACCTGCCATAGGACACGAGGGTCGCTCCAAGTGGGCCATCCCAGATATATTTTTCTTCAAAACGGCCCACATATAGATTTGCAAAACTCAGAGCAAACCTTGTGCCCATTGCAGTGCCGAGAGTCTGTAAATAATATTGTGAAGCAAATGTAAAATAGTTGTGAGATAGAATAAACTCAAAAGGGTCCAAAATCACGACGCGTTCCTCTAAGTGTCATGTCGTGCTTTAGATAAATTTTCACCGCTGATATACGTTTTGATGTGGAATATTGCTATATAAAGACTCTACATCATATGTCAAGAAAAAATACCCAGATTTCCATTATACATTTGTAACTATATTAAGGAAGTGAGTGGTGTCTTTAAGATGTGGTCTAAGGGACGTAATGTGAGGTTGACAAAATGAATCTTCATATAAGGATAGAGTAGCAGTAATAGACCCAATATCTGAGATAATAGGACCTCCTGGAGGGATTTGTGTATTTTAGGAAGGTGGTAATAGGTGAGGATGATTAGAGTGTGTAGGAAATGCCCTGTGTCCCGAGATATCACATCATCATACTGAACCCTATCTAACAATTGTTTCAAATATTTAGTTGTAGGTGTTTAGTTTAGTATAAAACCTTAAACTGTCTATGGGCCTCTTTCAGATAATCGGAGGTGTTCTGCATTACAACACCACCACCATTAGCTTAATTATCACCTCCTTATCTTCATGTGTTCTCCTTCTTGTGGAGTTAAATTATCATTCCAATGAACAGTTTTGTTTTTGTTTTTACATAGATTTCTAAAATACACATAGAAGCTTTCTATAAAAGGGGTTTTATATTGTGAAGGATAGAAATGTTCATTAAGGAACATGGTTTTGTCCAGGAGACTGAAATAAGAAGTTTCTTAAGTTAAGATCCTTAATGAATCAGGCCCCAGATTTTTTTCTTAAAAATCTTAGTAGTATGTTCATTCCCTTTGTCAAATATTTCTATCTCACATTTCTCATTTTGCAAATCAATTGCTTTTTCTCCTATATTTTCTATCATTAATGAGTCAAACATATCTACCCCTTCTTGATCAAAATCATCTAAAATAATGGTGTATCCTATGACATTCTTGTTTTTCAGTTGTTTTTGTGCAAAATACCTCTTACAGCATAGGCCGCTCACAAATCTATTACACAGGCGCCTGTGCGTTCCAGACAGAAACCGGAAGTGAGGCATTTGGAGCACTCCTGCGTTCCAAGAACACAGGAAGGAAGCCGCTGGGCCGCAGCCACCCCGACCGCTCATCCAGCGCTACGATCCAAAATCTAGAGCAGCAGCCAACCCGCCCACCCAAGGTATACTGTACACAGAACTGCTCTTTTTAGAGCTTAAGAGCAGAACGCTACTACATCATCACCCATCCACCTAAACATTTTCCATAGCACCCACAACACATTTCTGTCCATTTAACTAGTTGTTTACTCCCCACATAATTTATCTCCCGTTCCACCTATACATCTGCTTTTTCATATTATTCACACACCGCATCTCCCTTTTAAAGGGAACAAAACCAAATTTATATTTTAATTATTAGCTTGCACCACACCTCACCATCTAGCCGCACACCATACTATTCTAGAATAAGCAAGCATATGCACTAATTAGCAGTTTTACTGCAGAGCTCGTAACCAAGAAGCTTGGAACCGGGCACCTTAATCCCCCTGCCCGTCCCACCCCCAAGAGTTTACTACTCTGCATACCCATATAGTCGCCCCAGTATACACGGCACTAGAGCTATAAACTAGGCAAAATAGCTATAAACAATACTGCAAAAGGAGCTATAAACATCTCCCATTCCAGAAGAGCCACCGGACGGTGTATACTGTCTCGCCTGTTCTCTCTCTTTTCTCCTCCTCCCCCCCACCCTCTCTCCCTCCCAATCCCCATCTTATCTCCCCACAGGTCGCGCCACGGAAGAATCCTCAAACATATGCCTATTGCATCAGAAATCAATACCTCATAGATCAGTACATTTCTAATACACAGTATCAAAAATCTGGACATTTGCAGTAATATAAATTGGCACACTGCGCCAATATTTAAATATATACAATAAGTTATTTATAAGATATCCAGCAACACGGGTCTTGTTTAAAAGAAGCCATTTTTAGGATTCTCAGACCTCTAGTAATTTGATTCATAACTAAATATTTTTGTAATGTTATAAGATCCCACTAATGTTTTGTTTCAGCAAGAAACAGAGATTCCAATTCATTAAACAGTTTTAGCATCTCATTTTCATTTACACTTTTTGATTCATTATAAATCTGTTGATATATTATTGTTAAAATATGACTGACGTTGAGCTGTTTTTAAAAGAAGGAAACCTCAGGTAATTTGATGGAGAATAGGGCCGCCTTGTACCGGGCCCGGGCTCACCAGGGGGCCCGTCGGCACACTCTTACCAGGGGGGCCGGCTATCTGTAAAAAATGATATATATATATATATATACAGTGCTTTTTTTGTAAAAAAAAAAGGTGCCGGAACTCACGTCTTATTAATCTTTTATGAAAAAAAATTATATATATATATATATATATATATATATATATATATATATATATATATATATATACACACACACATAAATTTACTCCCTTCCTTGCCCCTCACACACTTGACAATTGTAAAATAAAAATAATAACTCCTACCTCCTCCTGGTTGGCTGGCAAGGCTGCAGTCCAGATGACTGATGGAGTAAACGCAGAATATCTAGAGGGGAGGCCCCATATGTTAATTTAATAAAACAAACATAACAACTGGACATCACTCATCTGTTACACACTGACATGTCCCCTGCTGCGGCTGCCTACCAACTTTTCTCACATATGGTAGCTAGCTATTCTCACCCCTATTCTGCACCCTGGTTTTTTTGTGGCCCTCTCTTTCCACCTCCCTCCTTTTTCTGTAGCCCTCTTTCTGCTCCCCTTCTTTATTCTGTAGCCCTCTTTCTGCTCCCCCTATATTCTGTAGCCCTCTTTCTGCTCCCCCTTTATTCTGTAGCCTTCTTTCTGCTCCCCCTCTATTCTGTAGCCTTCTTTCTGCTCCCCCTCTATTCTGTAGCCTTCTTTCTGCTCCCCCTCTATTCTGTAGCCTTCTTTCTGCTCCCCCTTTATTCTGTAGCCTTCTTTCTGCTCCCCCTCTATTCTGTAGCCTTCTTCTACTTTCGCCCCTTCCCGCTTTCTGTAGTCAATACTACTTACCTTCTTTGCATACTTATTTTCACTCTTCTTAGTTCGATCGCTGCTCCTCCCGCTGCCCTGCTTCCGGCACACACACACACACACACACACACACACACAGATGCGGTGCTGCACTGTAGCAGCACCGCAGAGAAAAAAAAAAAGTAAAAAAAAGTTTAAAAAAAAAAGGTGCCGGAATGCCGTTCCCAGCGTTCAATGGGAAAAAAAGCACTGTATATATATATATATATATATATATATATATATATATATATATATATATATATATATATATATATATATATATATTGTGGCAAGAGCCCGCTACTGCAGAAGCACCTGCAAACAACTTCTTCCTTTTTATGTAGTTTTATTGTCAGGATGGTAAATGTTTTGACACCGTATACTTGCACAGCAATCATGGAGACCCTAAACGCTTACTATACATAGTCCAGCTCTCTCTCAGGTCCAGCCAGCTTTTCCAGCGTTGGTCTCAGTGAACAAATGGCACAAACAAGCTTTTATACCTGATACTCCTCCCCCAGCCTTAGCTTGATGGACAGGCGACACACCCACCTTCTCTTTAAGAGAAAACGCCCATCACTGGCTCTGTTTCAACTAACAGTCTGTTTGCTGAGAGGAAGCAGCTTTTAAATCATGTAAGTTAACCAACTTTAAACTACACATAAGTCTTTACTTGGTTTAACCTGAATCTAGGTGCATAACTGCGCCAATGTCTTACTCTGCTTGTATGTTTTCTTTGCATATTGTCAGATAAATGCCTCCCTTTGTTACAATATATGTATATATATATATATATATATATATATATATATATATATATATATATTAGGGCCCCCCTTAACTTACCTTTCAATCGCCTAAGTCTGACCCCATTCATGGAAGAGGGGACCAGGGAGGGAGCCGGATCGTGACCACAAAGGATAAGGTTTTTTTCATTTTTTTTTTCCTACCAGATTTTTTTTTTCATCGCCTTGGGCCCCCTTTCCCCCTGGGCCCCCGGGCACCTGCCCATTGTGCCCAGTCGGAAAGATGGCCTTGGTTCATGGGGGGGGGGGGGCCCTGCCTGCTTCATTGTGCTGGGCCCCACGATTTCTGATGGCGGCCCTGAATGAGTATAGAGTCAAGTTTATTAACTCTTATGTACACAGACTAATTAGTCTAATCAGCAGATTAGAAGGTAATGGTATTGAAGGTAATGATAATAAATCAGCAAATATGTTTTATAAGTTGTAATCTTAGCACCCTTAAGCAGATGGCGTTTAGCTTGGCATTTGCACTGATTGGCTATTAGCTATTAATTACGTGCACCTCTACTCCAAGAATGTGCCTCCTTAAAACACAGTGTGTTAAAGTCAGCTATCTCTGAGGTTTGGAGACACTAATTCTCTTATCAATGTTTTCTAAATAACCACTAGTACAAGACAGAGCGGCCTCGCATAAGCACATTCCAAGAAGGACGAAATATAAACATATTCATCTCTTGCAAAACCTACTTCATAAAAAACAGAATCATATAAGTACGTTAATGGGTGATCTGCTTCATTTTGTAACCCAGATTCACCACATTTGCCTGCCTCACTCTGTTACCTATTTCAAAATTCTCAGGAAATGCTGGACATTAAGCCTGTTGTCTGGATTTTGATCTTTTTCCTTCCTTGCTTGCATAAGGCACTAAGTAGTATAGGAAGGCATCTCACAATTACATAACTGATCAATAGGACCATAAGTCCTATTACTATATATTGTGCTATACCTACATCAATTGAGATAATACTGCACCTAGCCATGGGAAAGGATCCCATTAGCCTCAGTGTGTAACCTTTCCTCACACAAAATACAGCCCACTTGGAATCAGAAATAAGATCCCATAACTTATGCATTGGGCTGCTTTGCACTATTTAAAATATTCCCATTTGTAAGATAAGTTACACTTAAGTTCTGGATGTTAACATAAAATATTATGTCATTCTTTGTATTATTTTGTTTTGATAACATTACTGATACATTAGCATAGCTACAATCAGAAATTCTTACATCCTTATTATTTAAAGTGAACTTAAATGCTCTCTTCTGTTTGTCAAATTACTCGATTTATAGGAGTCAGGAAACCTGCAATGTGCATCCAAAATAAAGATGATTCCTCCAAAAGAGATTGTTAAGAATTCCAAAAGTCCTTTATCAGATTAAGTCCCAAGACATTCATTGTCATGTTCATTGCTTTGATTTTCTTCACAGCTGGGACCTTTTGGTACCCCCCAGTGCAACCTGGTGCTGACTGACGCAACTCTAGTCTGGGGTTTATTATGTCTAAGTTGGTGCACCTGGAATTGTTGTTGCAAAATGACTGGACGTATCTGCAAGGATATCTTCCTTTTCTAGTGGTGTAGGGGGAGCAGTTACCTTCTTACACTGTGACTCATAGATCACGTTCCCTTGTCTCCCACTTTGGCTGAAGTTGAAAATGTCAGGAGAAACCGGTAAGAACCTTCCCACTGATCAGACAGTCCCCCTTTTCTTACGAACACTTTTATCATCACATGGTTAGCTGGATTTAGTTCATGACATTTGTCAATATCAGATAGATGAGTAGAATGTAGCACATAATGGATTTGCTTTATTTGTCTGCCCATTTGAGTCAAGTACTTAATAGTCAAATTATTTCCTGTAGCTATGTCTGGCAAAGAGTCCATTGCAACATTAGGGAGTTTAACAAAAAGAGTTTTATAAGCCAAAATATGCAAGTGTCCTCTAGGTGATCCTCATGCTGTGGACAAGCAACTCCAGTTTATGTAATAATTTTAGTCAATATAGTCTTTACAGTCTGATTATACCTTTCAACAACTCCATCTGCTTATGGATGATATGAGGTGGGTAATTGTTGTTTTATGCCCATTAGATCACACATCAGTTTAAACACTTTACCTGTGAAATGTGTGCCTTGGTCTGAAGTATCACTTGTGGTACCCCGTACCTGCATACAAACTCCTGAACTATCTTCTTTGCAGTTATGTTTGCTTTGGCTGTGGCCACTGGGCCAAGCTTCTACACAACCAGAGGATACATCTATACCAACCAAAACATATTGTAATCTTCTGATCACTGGGAGTTGAATAAAGTCAATCTGGATTACCTGGAAGGGTCCCTCTGTAGCTGGGAGGTGTGCTGGTTCTGTGGGAACAGTGCCAGCTGGAGACCTCATGTGGAGAACAAACTTGTTGCGTAGTAAGTAGCATTAGCTCATCAGTAATTACAGTAACAGTCATTGTTTTACATTTTTGTTCTTTTAACTTATTTTCTGCTGCTGAATTTGTTGCTTTGTCAGCTCTGACATTACCTTTGGACACCACATCAATGTTTGTGGTGTGTGCTTGACATTTCAGAATGCTTACAGCTTTTGGTAGCCATAATGCATTCATCTGTTCCTGTACTACCTTAGCATGCGCAATAGGTGTATCAGTTGATGTGAGAAAGTTTCTCATTTGCCATAAGAGCCCCGAAATCATGGACTACACCAATAGCATACCTGGAGTATGTGTATACAGGGCCGGCGAAATGCAAGGTGGGGTGGGGCACCATGCCTGTGAGGCTCTCCCCTCCGCTTGCTATCCCCACTTGTCCGCCGGCACACCAAAAAATAAAAATAGAATAAATCCCGGAGCCCTCCTCCCCCTTCTCTCCCATCTACTCCCTCCGGGTGCCCGGAGGCTGTTAAATGTCAGTGTGTGTGGTGGAGGATACTGGGCGGTCTGCGGCCGCTGCATATACTATTACCTTACAACATTTTTAAATAACTATCTACATGCTGGATGTTCCTCACCATCTGGGGGCTGTACAGCCTATTACTACAGCGCATGGCCCCAACATCCATTCGGGTGGCCCTTCCTTCCACACTGTTTCTGGATCCGCTTCCCGTGCACTACCGCCCCGCTGTTTGTCAGCAGCAACAAGGACAAGAGGAACTGGCTCAGCAACAGGTAAGCGCTGGGGGGGGGGGGGGGTGGCTGGGCATTCTTATATGGGTTTACTTGCTCATAAAATGTATACTTTTATTAAGCTGGCCATATCTGATTGCCAAATTCGATCAATGTTACCACAAAAAAAGAGGAAACATTGCACAGATTCAGTTGTTCAACAAGAGGGGTGAACAATCAATACCAATGGCACAACTGTGTATTTATTTAGTATAATTAATATTTAGTGCTAAACTCATATGTGACTTGTTGTAATAGGAGCTTAAATTCTCACTTCCACAAATAACTGCCCAAAGAAAATCATACATACTCTAAATTACTAAGACATCAAACTAGTGAAAGGAATAGAAATAGCTTTGTGGCATCACTTTATACCCTGTTGGGAAGTTATCTGAAGACTTATATGTTACTCATTTGTCTGTATATTATGATAGGAGCCCGCTGCTGTGAATGGCTCCACACAACAAGTAATTCATATTCTTAATACTGAGACCCTAACCTAGTGGGAAAAAAAAGGAAAAGTTTTGCTGATTCACATTATACCCTGGAACAGACAGTGTACTTAGAACATTAATGCCAATCATTTTAGCTTCCAAACTGCCGGATTTATTATCTAGCAGTTTGGAGGATTAAAATGCAAATCGTCTGCGATGTGCGGGTTTGAAACCCCTAAATCACCAGCATTTTAAACACTGGTGATTTAGCAGGTTTAGTGAAAATTGCTGCTATTCTAAAGGTATGTTGTGCCCCTGCAACTAGGGATACCTGGGTAAAAAAAAATATGTATGTGTCCCTAAAATAAATAAATCCCCCTTAATTGAAAATTGTCATATGTGTGCCCTCTTTATTAATACAAATGCTAATAGTGTCCCCTTTCTTATTTGTAATTTGTATATATGCCCCCATAATTTATAACAATAATATTTTTGCTCTAGCAATAATAATAAATAATGGCGCCAAATTTTACTGCAGTGGGATAAGAAAAAAAACCAGAACCAACAAACCGGACTGTTACCTAGAGCATCCCAAAGCGAAGGAGTTAAGAATTGGCTAGTCCACCTATTTTATAGACAGCAAATCAGGAGCGGTCTTATGGAAGTGTCTTATGAAAGATCACTCCTGATCTGTCTATATGTTCGGGACCCCCCTAGATGCTCAGACCAATGCTAAGTAGCACAGCCTGGTCAGAAAGGGGAGGAAGGGTTTTTTTTGTTTGGTTTTTAACAGAATGATAGCCAAGATAACTGTGATTTCAACTATCTCACCAGTCACAACCACCTCGTTTTTATTGTGTAACTGCAGGCTAATTTATCTGGCGCTTTCTATTTTTTTCAGCAAACAAAATCGGGATTTGAAATTGGTCGTGTTAGAAAACAGCTATTTTGCAGGGATTTTTCGCTGGTGCGGCATTGATAAAGTGGCGATTATAAAGTTTTGCTGGTTGATAAATTTCCCCCTATGTGTTTTCTGTAGAGTATAATGAATTTACAATTTCATGACTAACTCCCTACAACAAATGAGTATCCTATATATTGAGACCCTATACTGAAAGAAACAATCTTTGGGCATCACTAGTGAACATCCTTTATAAAATGCTGGTATAATATGACCTTGAATTCCCATTTCCATTAAACGCTCCCCAAAATAAATAATACATATTCTCAAAGTATGGTGTAACTGTCTCCACATTGTTACAATCCATGTGAATAATAACATATTCTAAATACAGAGACCTAGCGAGAAAACAGAAAAAGTTTTGGGGCAGAGTACTTGGACACTAATATGTTACCCATATGTAGTCTGTAGGGTATAATACGAACTTAAATACCCACTACTATGAATGACTGGCGACAGCAAATGACACACATTCTAAATACTGAATCTAGTAAAAGAAATAGGAATAGTTTTTTTGGTGCATCACTTTTACCCTAGTGCAAGTACTTGGTATATATATTCTTGTGTGTTATTAGTAGAGATGGGCGGGTCCGGTTCTCCGAGAACCGAACCCACCCGAACTTTGGGTATCCGAGTACCGAGCTGAGCAGCTCGGTACTCTCCCGCCCATTCCGAATCCAAATCGAGGCCGAACGTCATTGTGACGTCGTCGGATCTCGGGACTCGGTTCTCGCGATACTTCAACTTTATAAATACACGCCTCCACAGCAATCCATCGCCATTTGACAGAGGGAGAGAGCAGGGTGTAGTCATAGGCTAATTAGAGCAGGGACAGAGAATACCATATTGTTCTTGCAATTGCTCTAACCAAAATCGCTAGTGCAGAGAGGAGGATAGAGGTTTATTATTTTTTCTTCATATTTGGCACTCCCCAGCGCTTTTGGGGTGTCCCCCATAATTGTGCATTAATATTTCTGGCTGTCAAAAGTCATATCTGTCAGCAGTATCTACTCAATAATTTTTAGCACTCCTCAGTGTTTTTGGGGTGTCCTCCCTAATTGTGCATTAATATTTCTGGCTGTCAAAAGTCATATCTGTCAGCAGTATCTACTCAATAATTTTTAGCACTCCTCAGTGTTTTTGGGGTGTCCTCCCTAATTGTGCATTAATATTTCTGGCTGTCAAAAGTCATATCTGTCAGCAGTATCTACTCAATAATTTTTAGCACTCCTCAGTGTTTTTGGGGTGTCCTCCCTAATTGTGCATTAATATTTCTGGCTGTCAAAAGTCATATCTGTCAGCAGTATCTACTCAATAATTTTTAGCACTCCTCAGTGTTTTTGGGGTGTCCTCCCTAATTGTGCATTAATATTTCTGGCTGTCAAAAGTCATATCTGTCAGCAGTATCTACTCAATAATTTTTAGCACTCCTCAGTGTTTTTGGGGTGTCCTCCCTAATTGTGCATTAATATTTCTGGCTGTCAAAAGTCATATCTGTCAGCAGTATCTACTCAATAATTTTTAGCACTCCTCAGTGGTTTGCGCTCAGAATGGATTCAAAGCAGTCCACATATGATCTAAATGAGCAACCAGGTTCTGTCACCAGTCCTGATGTTAGTGTTCCCAGTACGTCATCTGGCCAAGGCGATGTCAAACAACAGAGTGTTTTCAAATTAGTGCAAAAAACAAAAACCAAAAAAAAATTTACTGTATTGAAGCGAAAAAGAAGTGTAACTGAGCAAAAGTTAAGTGACGATAAAAAAAAAATTGCAAGCATGCCATTCTACACACGCAGTGGCAAAGAGAGAATGAGGCCTTCACCTTTGGCTATTAGTGGCAGATCCCAAAAAGTTACCCAGGCTACAATTGGTGCACAACTACTGTTACGCGTCAAAGCTGAGCTGCAAGATACCAGTGAGGCATTACAGGAGAATATTTGCTCTGATTCACAAATGACAACAATCCCTGTGGAGAGTCCATCCAACAGTGGGATGTCTAATCGTGAGCATTCTGCTGATGTGTGCCTTAATAGCCCGAGTGTAGCCGGTGATACCCAAATTGAGGATGCCACTTTGGAATTAGAAGAGGATGAGGGGGAGATTTGTGTAGGCGACGAGGGCGCTAATGAGGATGTTGATGAGGATGAGGTTGTTTGTGTAAGTCCTGCACCAGTGGCAGCAGTTCTGGCACGTGACAAGAAAAAGGCCATTGTCATGCCTGGGCATAAAACAAAAAAATCCACTTCTTATGTGTGGAATTATTTCTACCCAAATCCAGACAACAATTGTATAGCCATTTGTAGTGTATGTGAAGCCACAGTCAGTCGAGGGAGGGACCTTAACCATCTTGGAACCTCGTCTATGTTACGCCATTTAACGAGAGTTCATGGCAAAGTGTTGGGAAAAGCTGAAAGTTCTTCCCAAAAGAATACAAGCACTCCCTCATCAGCTAAGACCCTCCGCTCACCGACATACCGACGGCTACAAAATACACCCACCACACCATCCTCATCAATATCCTCAGTAGCGCTCGGAGTTAGCCCGGCATCCCACTTAAGGCTGGATGACTCCGGCACTATTATTGATTCCTCTGAAGAAAGCGTTAGTCCTGCTGCTGCTGTTGCTGCTGCTGGGGGTGAATCGTCATCCCAGAGGCAGGTGAATAAAATGAGCAGTCCTACATTTCAGCAATTAACTGTGAAACAATCATTTGCGAGGGGAAGCAAATATGACAGCAGTCACCCAGTCGCCAAGCGAATCACAGACGCCATGGCTGCAATGTTAGTGTTAGATCTGCGTCCAATCTCCACAATAAACGCAGCTGGTTTTTCACAGTTAATTGAGGTTTTGTGTCCGCGTTACAGAATTCCATCGCGACACCATTTCTCCCGTAAAGCTATTCCACAACTATACCAAAAAGTGTGTAAAAATGTAGAGATTGCGCTGAAAAATGCCATTCTGCCCACTGTTCACTTAACCACAGATATGTGGACAAGTGGAAGTGGCCAAACCAAAGACTATATGACTGTGACAGCCCACTGGGTTGGTCATTCACCTTCACCAGCAGGAACAGCAGCAGCATGTACACCACTACGTAACATTTGTCACAGGCAGGCCACTCTTTGTATCACCGGCTTCACTAACAGGCATACGGCTGACAATTTGTTACGCAAACTGAGAGATGTGATTGATGCATGGCTTATACCACTCGGACTCTCCCCAGGGTATGTCATTTCAGATAACGCCAACAATATAGTGCGAGCATTACAGCTGGGTGATTTCCAACATATTCCCTGTTTTGCTCACACCATCAACTTGGTGGTGCAGAGCTTCCTACGAAATAACCGTGAGGTGCAGGAGATGCTTTCGGTGGCCCGTAAAATTTCAGGCCATTTCAGGCATTCAGCCACAGCATGTAGGAGATTACAGCAGCTCCAAGAGCAGTTTAACTTGCCCTGCCACCAACTTAAGCAAGAGGTGGTAACTCGGTGGAATTCCACCCTGTACATGCTTCAGAGGATGGAGGAACAGCGCAAAGCCATCCAAGCATATTGCACAAGTCATGACATTGGGAAAGGAGGGGGGATGTATTTCACTCTTGCACAGTGGGGAATCCTTTCAGTGCTGTGCAAGGTGCTGAAACCATTTGAAGTTGTGACATGTGAGGTCAGTGCAGACTCTGCTAGTTTGAGCCAAGTCATTCCTTTAATTAGACTATTGGAAAAGCAGCTTGAGAAAATGAAGGAGGAGCTGAAAGCAAGCAATTCAGCAAAGTATGTTGGCCTTGTCGATCAAGTACTTAATTCGCTTCACAATGATCCTCGAGTTATTAAGATCTTGAACTCGGATCAGTACGTTTTGGCCACTGTGCTTGATCCAAGGTTTAAAACCTACATTGAGTCTTTACTTGTAAATGAGCGAGATGTGAACTTTTGCAAGGAGCTATTGCTCAGCAAGTTGGCCGCTGAACTGGGCCTCGGCTTGACGACGTGTCCTCCTTCACTTTCTCAAGCTGTTGCTCGTAAAAAATTAAATTTCCAAAAAAGAAGCAGGGAAGACACAGGGGGCAGACGAGAACAATTTAACATCTGGGCTGGTTTGAAGGATTTTTCAAAAAAAAGTGTCACTTTGCCCATAAGTCCATCCAATATGAGTATAAACATGCAAAGGATGGTGGAGGATTACTTTCAAGAGGTAGTTGATATGGAAATGTCAGACAGTCCCTTTCCTTACTGGGAAGAAAAGCAGGCCATTTGGAAACCCATGTACAAACTTGCTTTGCAATACCTAAGCTGCCCACCCTCCAGTGTGTACTCTGAACGAGTGTTCAGCACAGCAGGGAACTTAGTCAGTGATCGCCGTAGAAGGTTACTTCCCAAAAATGTGGAGAAAATGATGTTTATAAAAATGAACTACATCTTCCACGAGGAAGGCCTTCACCATCCAAGACATCCAAGCACTGACTGTTCTCTAATGGCGGATTCAAGCGGCGATGAATTGATAGTCTGTGATGATGACGTACACACTGATGAGGGTGAGGATGAAGCTGAAGATGATGCCGATAACATCTTTTTAAAACTTTCTATGTAAGTGTAGGGTGCAATCTACCCCCAAAGAGGAAAGGGACTTGTGGCATTTCCATATCACATACCATCTTGAAAGGCTGCTGTTAGGGCAATTTATCCTTAAGGGTAGGGTGTCATAGACAGAGTGACCCTAAACTGGCTTTGTCCATTTTTCATAATATTGTACAGTCTATAATGGCTGAATTTTTTAGTATTTTATACAAGTGGAGGGGGGCCTAGAGAGACAGAAACCAAACTGTCTTTCTCCATGTCAATTAATATTGTACAGTCTATAATGGCTGAATTTTTTAGTATTTTATACAAGTGGAGGGGGGCCTAGAGAGACAGAAACCAAACTGGCTTTCTCCATGTCAATTAATATTGTACAGTCTATAATGGCTGAATTGTTTGGTATTTTATACAAGTGGAGGGGGGCCTAGAGAGACAGAGTGACCCCAAACTGTCTTTCTCCATGTCAATTAATATTGTACAGTCTATAATGGCTGAATTTTTTAGTATTTTATACAAGTGGAGGGGGGCCTAGAGAGACAGAAACCAAACTGGCTTTCTCCATGTCAATTAATATTGTACAGTCTATAATGGCTGAATTTTTTGGTATTTTATACAAGTGGAGGGGGGCCTAGAGAGACAGAGTGACCCCAAACTGTCTTTCTCCATGTCAATTAATATTGTACAGTCTATAATGGCTGAATTTTTTAGTATTTTATACAAGTGGAGGGGGGCCTAGAGAGACAGAAACCAAACTGGCTTTCTCCATGTCAATTAATATTGTACAGTCTATAATGGCTGAATTTTTTGGTATTTTATACAAGTGGAGGGGGGCCTAGAGAGACAGAGTGACCCCAAACTGTCTTTCTCCATGTCAATTAATATTGTACAGTCTATAATGGCTGAATTTTTTAGTATTTTATACAAGTGGAGGGGGGCCTTGAGAGACAGAAACCAAACTGGCTTTCTCCATGTCAATTAATATTGTACAGTCTATAATGGCTGAATTTTTTGGTATTTTATACAAGTGGAGGGGGGCCTTGAGAGACAGAAACCAAACTGGCTTTTTCCATTTCTTTACATATTTAACTATAAGTGTAGGGTGTAATATACATTCAAGACGATGGCTGCATTGCCAATATGCATAGATGGAGAGGAAGACAATCTGTTTTGTGTGTAGAATAGGCCTACCAACGAAGAATTAAACTGTTTTTTTGGATGATTTATTACCTCAACAATTAGATTACTTGTCTCTAAAACAGTTGGAGCACTAAATTGGGTTAATTTAGGCCCAAAAACATGGATTTTCCCAAAAAATAGCAAAACAAAACCAAACAAAACCAAAACCAAAACCAAAACACGCAATGGCGGTTTTGCAAAACCAAAACCAAAACCAAAACACGACGGTAATCCAGATCCAAAACCGAATCCAAAACCAAAACACGGGGGTCAGTGACCATCTCTAGTTATTAGTAGGGTATTATATTAACTTGACTTCCCAGTTCCAGGAATGACCCAGCACAATAAATGAGGAATGAATATAATTGAGGAAATAGACAATTGTGAATAAGAGGGTTATTTATGATTATTAATTATGATGAAATGGTTCTTTTGATGAGACTGAGGGAGGTAATGAGAGGGTTAATGAATATGCATGAAATTAATTAATAATGGGGATGAGGGAGTTAATTATTATAAAGGGGTTACTGGTTTTGAATGGGGGTTGTAATGATGCTGAAGGAGTTAATGATTTTGAGGAGAGGTTAATTAATGATGATGGGGATGATATTGTGCGGCGGTCACAAAAATGCTCTTTGTATTGTGGTTACCAGAATGCTCTCTGTATTGTGTGGCACTCACTAGCATGCTCTCTGTATTGCCAGAGGTGTGAGATATATATATATATATTACACACACATACATACATACATACATACATACATACATGCATATATACATACATACAGGGCTGCCTAGAGAAATTCATGGCCCCAGTACAGCAACTTCATGTGTCCCCCTTTATAGTCAAGCATGGCAAAAACAATGTTGTGCCACCGCAGAGCGTCGGCGCAACATTTTTTTTACCATTCAAGTGGTCGTACAATTGGGGGCGTGGCAGTGCATCATTGGAGGCGTGTCTAGCAGATGAAAAGCACCAGGCCACCCTCTTACAGAAAAATGCATTACTCACACATGCCCCCTTGCTCAGCAGCTTTGCTCACATATGTCCCCTCTGCCCACATGCTTTAATCACACTTGCCCCCCCATCTGCCCAGCACCTTTAGTCACACATGCCCCCTCTCCAGCACACCTTCTTACCTTACTCTCCACTGCACAGCATGGGAAGATATCCAGCAGCCCGCCGAGTACCATGTGACCACTGCAGTCACATGACCTGGCGTCTGAAGATACCTGAGCTGAAGGGCATTTAGCTACTACCGATCCCCCCTGCACTCAATAAAAAAAAAAAAAAAAAGTACTTTTAAAATAAAAAAATAATTTTCAAAGATAGGTCTCCAGTGGGGACTCGGGCCACCAAGCAGGCCCGGGCAATTTGTAGCCGCCCCCTCCCCTCTCGGCTATATATATATATATACATATATCACTTTATAAGGCTAATATCATATTAACAGTGAGGGACCAGCAAAAAAAAACGTTATGCCGCACAGTAGTGCCCCAGTTCACGTCATACCTCATAATTGTGCCCACAATTCATACTTTGCCACAGTTGCCCCCAGAAACACATAGCATGCCACAGTTGCCCCCAGAAACATAGCATGCCACAGTTGCCCCCAGAAATACATAGCATGCCACAGTTGCCCCCAGAAATACATAGCATGCCACAGTTGCCCCCACAAATACATAGCATGCCACAGTTGCCCCCACAAATACATAGTATTCCACATTTGCCCCCACAAATACATAGCATGCCACAGTTGCCCCCACAAATACATAGTATTCCACATTTGCCCCCATAAATATATAGCATGCCACAGTTGCCCCCATAAATATATAGCATGCCACAGTTGCCCGCATAAATATATAGTATGCCACAGTTGCCCCATAAATATATAGTATGCCACAGTTGCCCGCATAAATATATAGTATGCCACAGTTGCCCCATAAATATATAGTATGCCACAGTTGCCCCCATAAATATATAGTATGCCACAGCTGCCCCCATAAATATATAGTATGCCACAGCTGCCCCATAAATATATAGCATGCCACAGTTGCCCCCATAAATATATAGTGTGCCACAGTTGCCCCCCACAAATACAAAGTATGCCACAGTTGCCCCCCACAAATACAAAGTATGCCACAGTTGCCCCCCACAAATACAAAGTATGCCAAGTATATGTGCCCCTCGATTTGCTGCCCTTACTTACCTTTGTAGACTCATCTTTCTCCAGAAACCTGGGAGCTGATTCAATAAAACAGCCGGTGATGGGCGAAACGGAGCTTCTGCGTATGCGCAGAAGCTCCGTTTTGGCCATCATCGGCTGCTTTAAAAAGTGGTACAAAAGTGGTACGCGAGCCACGTCTGGCACGCGTGCCGGGGGTTGCCGACCCCTGCTCTATGCTGTCTGTATTATATATCTATCACTAATACTGCCCAAATTAGTGTGACGATGAACGGGGCACAGTGTGACGATTAAAGGGGGCACAGTGTGATGAGTGTAATACAGGTGCAGGGTGTGATGTTGAAGGAACACAGTGTGATCATGAAGGGGCACAGTGGGATCATAAGGGGGCACAGTGTGATGGAGGGGACAAAAAGTGTGATGAAGGAGGGTGCACAGCCAAACTAATTTGCCAAAAATGTAAAATCTTATCACAAAGAATACATATTCATATAGCAATTCATGTTTGCTGTTTAATATATTTATTTGTAATAATCTCTTTATTAAAGTTTATTTTATGATTTGTTTTAAAAGAAAAAGTAGTATTGAAAGAAGAAATAATTTATGAAAGAGGAGGGCGCAAATTTATTTTTTGCAGGGGGGCGCCAGACATGCTAGCACCACCCCTGTGTGTATATGTTTGAAGTTTTGTTTTTAGCAAGTTGGCAGGCTCTTGTAAGTGTAATATGTGCTAAATGTGAAGGTGGTAAAGCCTTGGCTACCATTACCAAATTGTCAATGACTACTGTGTATCCTGACTGTAAAACACCTTGCTCAGATCTGTTGTAACTCCCATCAACCTACAGAGTAGGATCAAGTTTATCCAACTGGGTGCCAACAATATCTGGACTTGTTCAACAATTTTTAAACAATCATGATGTTTACTCCCACCCCACCCTTGAGAGTGGAAACTCTTAGAGGGTGGAAGTTGGGAGTGAAAACTCTCATCATTCTCAGGGAGGGGCAGTTGTAGTAGGATTAAACAGTGCACATCTTTGCAAAATGACGTTAGAGGAAACCAGAAAACTGAGTTCCCATTATGTAAGACTAGCAAGGGAAATATGTTGTGTCTGTTTACCAGTTAGCACTGCTTCTACTGCATGTGTGTTACAATTCCTAGTAAACTTAGCAAGCAGCCACGAAAGTATAATACAAATGTCTTTATTCCAGCAAAATATATAAGCAAGGATTCAGTTCCAGGAACATGCAGGTTTTCATAAACAGGTATAACTCCCAACATAAGCATGAACAGGTGTGGCAGGAAGGTACACAGAAATAACAAGTTCCACAGAATGCTAATATAGTTTGAATGCAGGGATAAGAAGGGTGAGTTACCCAATTTCAGGACGCAAAAATCTTGTCCAGGAAGCAAACAGAGTCCATGCAAAGTAAATGTCACAAGCAAACTTGCATAGTCCGGTAATCAGGCCAAGGTCTAAGGTAACGAGAGGTCAAGCAGTATCCAGTATTCAGGCAAGGTTCGGGGTCACGAGCAGACAAGAATAAACGGTAAACAGGCCAAGGTCACAATGGGAGATCAAATATCAGCAGAATCAAACTGGAACAGGGGGAACACAAGCAGCAGCCAGGTATACAAGGATGAACTGCACAGAGCACAGCTTGAGGCAGGTATTTAAAGCAGTGCGACAGGTGCAGTTCTAATTAGGCATAATGCAAGGTGATTAACTCCTTCAGGCATGTAGAAAAGTTCAGGAACAGAACAGCAGCACCTCTGGTGGTATAAGGAACTGCTGCTAGATACAAATAACAGGCAGAGTTGTAACATAGCCCCCCCTTTAAGGAGCGGATTCCAGATGCTCCATACAAGCTCCCTTCAGGTTTTCCTCCTCTTTTTTTTCTTTTTATGGGATCTTCCTGAAGACACAATTGGGCTCTTCTCCAAAGGAGTACAGAGAAGACCCAATTCCTCAAAAGCAAAAGAAGAATTGGTACTCCACTAAGTCTCTAGCATCTTCAATGAATTCACTTTCAGAGTCTGAATCCCAGCCAAGGGTCGGGATAGGACTTTTTATTCTATTAGAAGATGGCGATATGCCCAAAAAGCCAGTCACCAAGGTTGATGCTTGTGGAGACTGAGGTGGCATAGAGAGACCCCGATCAGGTCACTTGACTGGAGATGAAAGATATTTCTGACAGACTGCATTTACAAAGTCCATGGTGTTGTGGGTAATGGGATCATCAGATTTAAGAAGGGAAAAAGCCCAAGTCTGCGGCTCCCCTCTGAAATTCATGATAATCGTACCAACTTGGTTAAATTGGTCAGAGAAATATCCTGGAAATTCTTCAAATTGCTTCATACAAACTTGAAGGACTAAAGCAAATTGTTTCAGGTCTCCGTCAAAGAAGGCTGGAGAAGGGTCTGAAGATTCAGAAGAAGCTTTTGGGCGTTCAGGCTCAATAGCAGACTCTGAAGAGTTCACAGCTTGTGCAGCAGTCTCTGGAGAGTCCCCGGCTGGGACGGCAAGTTGGGCACACTTGACGGGAAGCCTGGACTGGGCACAGCACACCGACTGGATAGCACTGTGAGATGCCTCAGAGCAGACAGCACTGTGAGATGCCTCAGAACAGACAGCACTGTGAGATGCCTCAGAGCAGACAGCACTGTGAGATGCCTCAGAGCAGACAGCACTGTGAGATGCCTCAGAGCAGACAGCACCAAGTGGTAACTCGGGCTGAACCGCATGGACAGGCAACTCGGGCTGAACCGCATGGACAGGCAACTCGGGCTGAACCGCATGGACAGGCAACTCGGGCTGAACCGCATGGACAGGCAACTCGGGCTGAACCGCATGGACAGGCAACTCGGGCTGAATCGCATGGAAAGGCAACTCGGGCTGAACCGCATGGAAAGGCAACTCGGGCTGAACCGCATGGACAGGCCACTCTGGAGCAGACTGTAAGAGCAGCACCCCCCCTGGAGCAGACTGTAATGGCAGCGCCACCTCTGAAGCAGACTGTAAGGGCAGCGCCCCCTCTGGAGCAGACTAAGGGCAGCACCCCCTCTGGAGCAGACTGTAAGGGCAGCGCCCCCTCTGGAGCAGACTGTAAGGGCAGCGCACCCTCTGGAGCAGACTGTAAGGGCAGCGCCCCCTCTGAAGCAGACTGTAAGGGCAGAGCCCCCTCTGGAGCTGAAGACTCGGGAGTAGAGGCAGCGGCTGAAGACTCGGGAGTAGAGGCAGCGGCTGAAGACTCGGGAGTAGAGGCAGCGGCTGTCACATATATAATGATGGCAGTGACACAGTAAGCCCAGCCTGTCACAGATATAATGGTGGCACAGTGACACAGTAAGCCCATCCTGTCACATATATAATGATGGCACAGTGATACAGTAAGCCCATCCTGTCACATATATAATGATGGCACAGTGACACAGTGAGCCCATCCTGTCACAGATATAATGATGGCCCAGTGACACAGTGAGCCCATCCTGTCACATATATAATGATGGCACAGTGATACAGTAAGCCCATCCTATCACATATATAATGATGGCACAGTGACACAGTAAGCCCATCCTGTCACATATATAATGATGGCACATGACACAGTATGCCCATCCTGTCACAGATATAATGGTGGCACAGTGACACAGTAAGCCCATCCTGTCACATATATAATGATGGCACAGTGATACAGTAAGCCCATCCTGTCACATATATAATGATGGCACAGTGACACAGTGAGCCCATCCTGTCACAGATATAATGATGGCCCAGTGACACAGTAAGCCCATCCTATCACATATATAATGATGGCACAGTGACACAGTAAGCCCATCCTGTCACATATATAATGATGGCACAGTGACACAGTAAGCCCATCCTGTCACAGATATAATGGTGGCACAGTGACACAGTAAGCCCATCCTGTCACATATATAATGATGGCACAGTGACACAGTAAGCCCATCCTGTCACATATATAATGATGGCACAGTGACACAGTAAGCCCATCCTGTCACAGATATAATGATGGCACAGTGACACAGTAAGCCCATCCTGTCACATATATAATAATGGCACAGTGACACAGTAAGCCCATCCTGTCACATATATAATGGTAGCATAGTGACACAGTATGCCCATCCTGTCACATATATAATAGTGGCACAGTGACACAGTAAGCCCATCCTGTCACAGATATAATGATGGCACAGTGATACAGTAATCCCATCCTGTCACATATATAATGGTAGCATAGTGACACAGTATGCCCATCCTGTCACAGATATAATGATGGCACAGTGACACAGTAAGCCCATCCTGTCACAGATATAATGATGGCACAGTGACACAGTAAGCCCATCCTGTCACAGATATAATGATGGCACAGTGACACAGTAAGCCCATCCTGTCACATATATAATGGTGGCACAGTGACACAGTAAGCCCATCCTGTCATATATATAATGATGGCACAGTGACACAGTAAGCCCATCCTGTCACATATATAATGATGGCACAGTGACACAGTAAGCCCATCCTGTCACATATATAATGGTGTCACAGTGACACAGTAAGCCCATCCTGTCACATATATAATGATGGCACAGTGGTACAGTAAGCCCATCCTGTCACATATATAATGATGACACAGTGACAGAGTAAGCCCATCCTGTCACATATATAATGGTGGCATAGTGACACAGTAAGCCCATCCTGTCACATATATAATGGTGACACAGTGACAGAGTAAGCCCATCCTGTCACATATATAATGGTGGCATAGTGACAAAGTAATCCCATCCTGTCACATATATAATGGTGTCATAGTGACACAGTATGCCCATCCTGTCACAGATATAATGATGGCACAGTGACACAGTAAGCCCATCCTGTCACCGATATAACGGGTGGTACCAAGATGGGGTGGCAGAGTAAGCTCATCTTGTTACTCCCCCTTAATGTGCATAGGCCTATACCTGTTTTCCTTTTTCTGAGAAATACATACTGGAAGCATCTACAGTATTTATGACCTAAAAAATAAAGTGATGCATAATACAATTGTGTTTTCCAAATTTAATTTACTTTCTTTGTACAGTGGAAATAAAGTATAAATCCATAATACATGACAACTGTTCACTAGAAGCAAACATCACCAAATAGTGACTGAAATTGATTGGGAGGGTCAGAACTGTTCAGCCAATCACAGGAGGCCAGCTAATATTTCTGAAGCCTGGCTTAATTTATGGGGTACTAGTTATCGGTGATAGTCACCATTACAAATGTTGAAATCCCGAAACTACTTACCCAGGTACAATTACAATGAAGACCTCATCACCGACTGAGTGGAAACACAGAATAGACACCCTCTCTTCCGACCTCTTAAGGTAGTAATTTATGGCTGTTTTTCATGTAGCACACAAATATTTGATAACTTATTTGTACACTGAAATTTAAAGTTGATATTTGAGTGCTACATGAAAACAGACAGTATTTTCCTTATGTGCAAAATAATAAACTAATTTACACCCCTTGTATTGTAACATGGTTTTGTCCAGAAAACTTAAGTAAGAAAACTAACTCAAATTCTTGCCTAAGATCCTTAGTGAATCAGGCCCTACATCATGGTCCAGACCTGTAAAGGAGTTGTTATAATGTTTTCTTTATCATGTTTTTTAATGATGCTGTCCTGACAGCAGAGCCGGATTTACACCTCATGGGGTCCTTGGCAAGATATCGGTTTGGGCCCCCCCCTTCACACACACAGTGGCCCCTCACACACACGCAGGGCTGCCATCAGAAATTGTGGGGCCCAGTACAAACGAAAGAGTCTGCCCCCCCCCCTTCCCAATGTATAGTGCGGGGTATATTACATTGACTCAATATTAAGCCACACTTAGTACCCCAGATCATATTATGCTACACATAGTACCCCCAGATCATATTATCATACACATAGTACCCCCAAATCATATTATGCTACACATAGTACCCCCAGATCATATTATGCTACACATAGTACTCCCAGATCATATTATCATACACATAGTACCCCCAGATCATATCATACACATAGTACCCCCAGATCATATTATCATACACATAGTACCCCCAAATCATATTATCATACACATAGTACCCCATAGTTGCCAACTCCCGGAAACTTGTAACAAGTTTCCGGGAGAGGGGGGCGTGACTGGAGGGCAGGACGAGGCCAATCGAGTCATTTTGGCCCCGCCCCCCCCGAAAACGTAATTTGCGTCGCGGGGGCGGGGCCAAAATGATGTGTTTGGCCTCGTTCCGCCCCCTCCCGCCCTCCAAAATGGTGTGATTCACAGAGAATCACGTCAAATGACGCGATTCTCTGTGAAATCCGGGATGCGGGAGAAATGCCATCTCCCCCGGGAGCCCGGGAGACTGACCCGAATTTCGGGAGCCTCCCGGACTTTCCGGGAGAGTTGGCAAGTATGTAGTACCAAAGTGGAAGCTGCTCAAATCAATTTATAGGCCATAACAGGTGCTTGAAAGGGTGGGGTTATCCTGCAAGGAACATACACACAACATTTTTTCCCCCAGCACACTGCTATAGCCAGCAACAGATCTGCCATTTCTACTGTAGATAAAAATGCAAAAGTCTTTGTTGCACACATTTGCAAATGTATGTTTAAGCCATCCTGCCACACCAAGGCGCTTTTGCTAATAGGATGGTCCTACTCTAAACAATGAGAGTCCCATATATTTGGGCCATACATATGTGTTTTTAAATTGAGAGCCAACTTGCCAAAGAGCTACCCCAGAAGCCTCCAAACAGCAATTCAGTGCCAGTACCCCCCTCTCAGCTACTGACACCAACATGCCTCTCAGACAAATACAAAAGTGGGAGCTGCTCAAATCAATTTATAGGCCATAACAGGTGCTTGAAAGGGTGGGGTTATCCTGCAAGGAACATACACACAACATTTTTTCCCCCAGCACACTGCTATAGCCAGCAACAGATCTGCCATTTCTACTGTAGATAAAAATGCTTTTGTATTTGTCTGAGAGGCATGTTGGTGTCAGTAGCTGAGAGGGGGTACTGGCACTGAATTGCTGTTTGGAGGCTTCTGGGGTACCTCTTTGGTAAGTTGGCTCTCAATTTAAAAACACATATGTATGGCCCAAATATATGGGACTCTCATTGTTTAGAGTAGGACCATCCTATTAGCAAAAGCGCCTTGGCGTGGCAGGATGGCTTAAACATACATTTGCAAATGTGTGCAACAAAGACTTTTGCATTTTTATCTACAGTAGAAATGGCAGATCTGTTGCTGGCTATAGCAGTGTGCTGGGGGAAAAAATGTTGTGTGTATGTTCCTTGAAGTATGTAGTACCCCCAGATCATATTATCATACACATAGTACCCCCAGATCATAGTAAGCCACACATAGTACCCCCAGATCATATCATGCCCCACATAGTACCCCCAGATCATATTAAGCCACACATAGTACCCCCAGTTGATATCACACCACACATAATACCCTCAATCAGGGCCGGATTTACCGCTAGGCAACCTAGGCACCTGCCTAGGGCCTAGCGGCTCTCGGGGGGCACAGCTGGGGGGGACAGGAGCAATTAAAAAAAAAAATAATAAAAAAAAATCGGCCCCTCCCCCGACTCGCGCCCCCCCCCCCCCCGCGACTCGGGGGAGGGGGGGTCTGGTGCCGCGAATCGGGTCCCGGCAGCCTCTTCTCCTCTCAGTGTCTCAGTGATAGAGAGAGAGCAGGAGAGGCTGCCGGGACCCGACAAGCGATCACGTGACTTTTTTTTTTTTTTTAAATCTGGACTGACCGAGGAGGAGCAGCGCGCCGGAGAAGAAAGGCAATAGAAAGGTAAGTAAAACAACGGCGGGACAGAGGTGGTGATGGTGAAGGGGCACAGAAGTGGTGATGGGCACAGAGGTGGTGATGGGCACAGAGGTGGTGATGGTGAAGGGCACAGAGATGGTGATTGGCACAGAAGTGGTGATGGTGAAGGGCACAGAGGTGGTGATGGTGAAGGGGCACAGAATTGGTGATAGTGATTGGCACAGAGGTGGTGATGGTGATTGGCACAGAGGTGGTGATGGTGAAGAGCACAGAGGTGGTGATGGTGAAGGGCACAGAGGGGGTGATGGTGAAGGGGCACAGAATTGGTGATGGTGATTGGCACAGAGGTGGTGATGGTGATTGGCACAAAGGTGGTGATGGTGAATGGCACAGAGGTGGTGATGGTGAAGAGGCACAGAGGTGGTGATGGTGATTGGCACAGAGGTGGTGATGGTGATTGGCACAGAAGTGGTGATGGTGAAGGGCACAGAGGTGATGATGGGCAGAGAGATGGTGATTGGCACAGGGGTGGTGATGGTGATTGGCACAGAAGTGGTGATGGTGAAGGGCACAGAGGTAGTGATGGGCACAGAGGTGGAGATGGTGATTGGCACAGAGGTGGTAATGGTGATGGGCACAGAGGTGATGGTGAAAGGGCACATGTGATATTGTGAAGGGGCAAAAGTGACAATGAAGGGGCACAGTGTGATGATAGAGGGACAAAAGTGACAAGAGCACATACTTGGATTTATGCGTATTATTTTTGCAAACAACTTAAGTAAGTATTTCTGCCCTGACTTCAATATTTATTATGTTGTTTTGACCCAACTACTTAAAAAAACGGGACTGCTTGGTAATTATTTAGGGGTGCCTTTTTCTGCAGCAGGGTGGCCTTGCTCTTTTCACATGTTAGGTACGCCCCCAAAGATGCAAGCCACGCCCTCACCTCCTTTGGCGGCGTGTATCTACTTAACTATAGGGGTATATGGTAGGTATGCGGCAGCACATGCTTTCACTTCTACAAAACTATAGGGGTATATGGTAGGCATGCGGCGGCACATGCTTTCACTTCTACAAAACTATAGGGGTATATGGTAGGCATGCGGCAGCACATGCTTTCACTTCTACAAAACTATAGGGGTATATGGTAGGCATGCGGCAGCACATGCTTTCACTTCTACGTAACTATAGGGGTATATGGTAGGCTGCAAAAATATAGTGCTATGGATTGTTTCAGGGAGGAGGCCCAAAAGCAGTATCCTGCCTAGGGCCCTATGAGGTCTAAATCCGGCTCTGCCCTCAATACATATTATTTTTGTTACATTTACATATGTGCATAGTGTAGTAACCCCCTGTGTGCTCACCTGCTACTCAGCGCGCCAGCCGAGACAGGAACAGCAGCTGTCAGCACAGGCAGTCCCACAAGCCGGACATCACAGAAGAATACAGCCGCCGGCTCTATCACAACCCCGCCCCCAGTGACAAGAAACAGTTCTCAAAATAAAAGACCTGACTCGCGGCACCCCAGGTGGGCCCCCAGGAGCCGCTAGGCCCTAGGCAGGTGCCTAGGTTGCCTAGCGGTAAATCCGGCCCTGCCTGACAGGAATTGTTTTTGCCTACAAGATGTCATGCAAAGCATACTCTGCTCTGTCAGATTGTTTAGCAGTGCACTCAACAAAATTCTTCTGCACCTGTCACATGAGCAGTTAAACAGCTGCTGGAAAGCTTGGGTTCTACGGAGAACTTTTCACTTCTTGTTCTGGCAATAAGAAATATTTAAGGACTTCTTTGTCTAGCTGTTTTTCTGCTGTGTGAGAAGCCCTAGTGTGACACAGCTTTAGGGCCCCTTACGGGCTGGTATTTGAGAGTGGTGAACAAGCGCTTGCTCTTGCACCCGCCACTGTTTTCTTGCAGAGAACACAAGAAGATGGAGCAGACAGTGTTGGGGATAAGGTGTGCGACAATGTAAGTTCTCACAAGTGCAAGGGCTGGTGGGTATGGGGTCATTGCAAACAATGGGTTCTGTTCCCATGCTTGTTTACATAGTTTTACAAGTATTGAAAGAATGTCCGGGAGACACCCGAATTTCCGAGAGTCCTCCCGGACTCCCGGGAGGGCAGGCAAACCTCCTGGTTCCTGGACGACCATTAGTTTAGTGGCGGGAGTGGGGATTATGACGTAATTTGCACGTCAACCAAACAAAGGGGGGAATTTATTAGCCACTGTGTCTCACAGGCGTTCTGGAGCAGTGGTCCTACAGGGATGGGGTGCAAACATCCCCTAATGTAAGGAATAGTTCAAATGATCAAAGTGTGGACTGCACTTGATATACACTAGGGGTGTGCACCGGCCACTTTTGGTGTTTTGGGTTCTGATTAGCTTGAGGTTTTGGGTTCTGATTTGTTTTGCCAAAACACCCTCACGAAAGGTTTTGGTTCTGATTTTGGGTTTTGGGTTCTGATTTTTTTTAAAAAAAACATAAAAAGTGCTAAAATCCATATTTTTGGTTTTTTTTTCACTCCTACACCATTATTAACCTCAATAACATTAATTTCCACTAATTTCCAGTCTATTCTGAGCACCTCACACCTCACAATATTGTTTTTAGTCCAAAAGGTTGCACCGAGGTAGCTGGATGTCTAAGCTAAGCGACACAAGTGGGCGGCACACACACGTGGCCCATCTAGGAGTGGCACTGCAGTGGCAGACAGGATGGCAGTTTACAAGAGTTTGCTAGAGGTGCAAGATGGAATTGTCCTTGGGCCCTCCCACCCACCCTGATGTTGTTGAAATAGGACATTCGCACTTTAACAAACCAATCAGGAACAGTGAACGTAGTTTAATCTCTGGTACTAATATTTCTGGACTGCAGGAACAGTGAACGTAGTTTAATCTCTGGTACTAATATTTCTGGACTGCAGGAACAGTGAACGTAGTTTAATCTCTGGTACTAATATTTCTGGACTGCAGGAACAGTGAACGTAGTTTAATCTCTGCAGGGGCAAACGCAGGATTTGAGGAGGGGGATTTCCACGCCACAATACAAGTGTGCGTGTCCAGTATGTGTAGGGGCATGGCTACAAACACACACCGTGTCAAACACACAGATATGTAAACTGTCCCATACACAGACACACACAAACATGTAAGCTGTCACATACACACACATATATAAACTAGAGATGGTCACTGACCCCCATGTTTTGGTTTTGGATTCGGTTTTGGATCTGGATTACCGTCGTGTTTTGGTTTTGGTTTTGGTTTTGCAAAACCGCCATTGCGTGTTTTGGTTTTGGTTTTGTTTGGTTTTGTTTTGCTATTTTTTTGGAAAATCCATGTTTTTGGGCCTAAATTAACCCAATTTAGTGCTCCAACTGTTTTAGAGACAAGTAATCTAATTGTTGAGATAATAAATCATCCAAAAAAACAGTTTAATTCTTCGTTGGTAGGCCTATTCTACACACAAAACAGATTGTCTTCCTCTCCATCTATGCATATTGGCAATGCAGCCATCGTCTTTGAATGTATATTACACCCTACACTTATAGTTAAATATGTAAAGAAATGGAAAAAGCCAGTTTGGTTTCTGTCTCTCAAGGCCCCCCTCCACTTGTATAAAATACCAAAAAATTCAGCCATTATAGACTGTACAATATTAATTGACATGGAGAAAGCCAGTTTGGTTTCTGTCTCTCTAGGCCCCCCTCCACTTGTATAAAATACTAAAAAATTCAGCCATTATAGACTGTACAATATTAATTGACATGGAGAAAGACAGTTTGGGGTCACTCTGTCTCTCTAGGCCCCCCTCCACTTGTATAAAATACCAAAAAATTCAGCCATTATAGACTGTACAATATTAATTGACATGGAGAAAGCCAGTTTGGTTTCTGTCTCTCTAGGCCCCCCCTCCACTTGTATAAAATACTAAAAAATTCAGCCATTATAGACTGTACAATATTAATTGACATGGAGAAAGACAGTTTGGGGTCACTCTGTCTCTCTAGGCCCCCCTCCACTTGTATAAAATACCAAAAAATTCAGCCATTATAGACTGTACAATATTAATTGACATGGAAAAAGCCAGTTTAGTTTCTGTCTCTCTAGGCCCCCCTCCACTTGTATAAAATACCCAAAAATTCAGCCATTATAGACTGTACAATATTATGAAAAATGGACAAAGCCAGTTTAGGGTCACTCTGTCTATGACACCCTACCCTTAAGGATAAATTGCCCTAACAGCAGCCTTTCAAGATGGTATGTGATATGGAAATGCCACAAGTCCCTTTCCTCTTTGGGGGTAGATTGAACCCTACACTTACATAGAAAGTTTTAAAAAGATGTTATCGGCATCATCTTCAGCTTAATCCTCACCCTCATCAGTGTGTACGTCATCATCACAGACTATCAATTCATCGCCGCTTGAATCCGCCATTAGAGAACAGTCAGTGCTTGGATGTCTTGGATGGTGAAGGCCTTCCTCGTGGAAGATGTAGTTCATTTTTATAAACATCATTTTCTCCACATTTTTGGGAAGTAACCTTCTACGGCGATCACTGACTAAGTTCCCTGCTGTGCTGAACACTCGTTCAGAGTACACACTGGAGGGTGGGCAGCTTAGGTATTGCAAAGCAAGTTTGTACATGGGTTTCCAAATGGCCTGCTTTTCTTCCCAGTAAGGAAAGGGACTGTCTGACATTTCCATATCAACTACCTCTTGAAAGTAATCCTCCACCATCCTTTGCATGTTTATACTCATATTGGATGGAGTTATGGGCAAAGTGACACATTTTTTTGAAAAATCCTTCAAACCAGCCCAGATGTTAAATTGTTCTCGTCTGCCCCCTGTGTCTTCCCTGCTTCTTTTTTGGAAATTTAATTTTTTACGAGCAACAGCTTGAGAAAGTGAAGGAGGACACGTCGTCAAGCCGAGGCCCAATTCAGCGGCCAACTTGCTGAGCAATAGCTCCTTGCAAAAGTTCACATCTCGCTCATTTACAAGTAAAGTAAATGTAGGTTTTAAACCTTGGATCAAGCACAGTGGCCAAAACGTACTGATCCGAGTTCAAGATCTTAATAACTCGAGGATCATTGTGAAGCGAATTAAGTACTTGATCGACAAGGCCAACATACTTTGCTGAATTGCTTGCTTTCAGCTCCTCCTTCATTTTCTCAAGCTGCTTTTCCAATAGTCTAATTAAAGGAATGACTTGGCTCAAACTAGCAGAGTCTGCACTGACCTCACATGTCACAACTTCAAATGGTTTCAGCACCTTGCACAGCACTGAAAGGATTCCCCACTGTGCAAGAGTGAAATACATCCCCCCTCCTTTCCCAATGTCATGACTTGTGCAATATGCTTGGATGGCTTTGCGCTGTTCCTCCATCCTCTGAAGCATGTACAGGGTGGAATTCCACCGAGTTACCACCTCTTGCTTAAGTTGGTGGCAGGGCAAGTTAAACTGCTCTTGGAGCTGCTGTAATCTCCTACATGCTGTGGCTGAATGCCTGAAATGGCCTGAAATTTTACGGGCCACCGAAAGCATCTCCTGCACCTCACGGTTATTTCGTAGGAAGCTCTGCACCACCAAGTTGATGGTGTGAGCAAAACAGGGAATATGTTGGAAATCACCCAGCTGTAATGCTCGCACTATATTGTTGGCGTTATCTGAAATGACATACCCTGGGGAGAGTCCGAGTGGTATAAGCCATGCATCAATCACATCTCTCAGTTTGCGTAACAAATTGTCAGCCGTATGCCTGTTAGTGAAGCCGGTGATACAAAGAGTGGCCTGCCTGTGACAAATGTTACGTAGGGGTGTACATGCTGCTGCTGTTCCTGCTGGTGAAGGTGAATGACCAACCCAGTGGGCTGTCACAGTCATATAGTCTTTGGTTTGGCCACTTTCACTTGTCCACATATCTGTGGTTAAGTGAACAGTGGGCAGAATGGCATTTTTCAGCGCAATCTCTACATTTTTACACACTTTTTGGTATAGTTGTGGAATAGCTTTACGGGAGAAATGGTGTCGCGATGGAATTCTGTAACGCGGACACAAAACCTCAATTAACTGTGAAAAACCAGCTGCGTTTATTGTGGAGATTGGACGCAGATCTAACACTAACATTGCAGCCATGGCGTCTGTGATTCGCTTGGAATGCACAATTAGGGAGGACACCCCAAAAGCACTGAGGAGTGCTACAAATTATTTAGTAGATACTGCTGACAGATATGACTTTTGACAGACAGAAATATTTATGCACAATTATGGGGGACACCCCAAAAGCGCTGGGGAGTGCCAAATATGAAGAAAAAATAATAAACCTCTATCCTCCTCTCTGCACTAGCGATTTTGGTTAGAGCAATTGCAAGAACAATATTGTATTCTCTGTCCCTGCTCTAATTAGCCTATGACTACACCCTGCTCTCTCCCTCTGTCAAATGGCGATGGATTGCTGTGGAGGCGTGTATTTATAAAGTTGAAGTATCGCGAGAACCGAGCCCCGAGATCCGACGACGTCACAATGACGTTCGGCCTCGATTTGGATTCGGAATGGGCGGGAGAGTACCGAGCTGCTCAGCTCGGTACTCGGATACCCAAAGTTCGGGTGGGTTCGGTTCTCGGAGAACCGGACCCGCCCATCTCTAATATAAACACACACATACATAAACACACAGGCTCAAGCACACAGATATGTAAGCTGTCACATACACACATACATAAACACACACATACATAAACACACAGGCTCAAGCACACAGATATGTAAGCTGTCACATACACACGCATAGATAAACACACACATACATAAACACACAGGCTCAAGCTCACAGATATGTAAGCTGTCACATACACACATACATAAAAACACACATACATAAACACACAGGCTCAAGCACACAGATATGTAAGCTGTCACATACAAACACATACATAAACACACAGGATCAAACACTCAGACATGCAAGCTGTCATATGCACAGACAAACACAGACTCACACACATACACACATTCTTACCTTCTGCTGCTGCCTCCTGCATTACACCCATGCTGGCTGTGTGGGAGGAAGGGGCGGAGCCAATCTGCTGGCAGAGAGCTGTGCTCACACAGCAGGGGACTGACTGGGAGATGATTACAGGCAGTAGTGGCTGGTCCCGGGAGAGGGGCCAGCTACTGTAAGCATACGGCACCCCAGGTAGGACAGGGGTTTCTGGGGACTAGGAAACCCCCCCTGGGTGCGCCCCTGCTCTGGTACTAATATTTCTGGACTGCAGGAACAGTGAACGTAGTTTAATCTCTGGTACTAATATTTCTGGACTGCAGGACTATCTCTGATCGAGATCGTGGAGGAAATTGATGAGGAGGGTGTTGCTGGTGTGGATACAACAGGACCAAGGCATTTAGGTGTCCCTGGACTGCTGACGGTCCTAGCCACAGGTCCTGAACTAAACACTGAATTATGAAGGTTCTTCAGGTGACGTATAAGGGAGGATGTCCCTAGGTGGCCAAGATCCTTACCCCTGCTTATTTGAGCTTTACATAAGGCACATATGGCCATACATTTGTTGTCAGGATTGGGATAGAAATAACTCCAGACCAGAAGAGGTGGATTTTTTGGTCTTCTGCCCAGGCATGACGATGGGCTTTTTCATCCCATGGACAACAACCGTTTCCCCCCCTGGTGCCTCATTTAAGATAACCACATCAGCATCCTCCTCGTCAAGTTCCTCCTCAGCGCCAGCTACATCAATATCCTCCTCCCGGTGTACAACACTGACACCTTCATTTGCCAAATCTGTAACTGGACTGTGGGTGATCCTTCCAGCATATGCAGAGGGCGTGCTGCAAATGGTGAAAGGAGCCACCTCTTCCCGTACAGTGATGGGAAGGTCAGGCTTTGCAACCACCAACACTCTTGGACTCGCCTTGGGGATTTGTGATGCCATCTCTTTAGAAGGCAGAGTTGTTTGCTGTGTTGTTGATGACAGCTTAAGTCTCTTAAATTTTTTAGAGGGGTGGGGAGGAGGAGGGCTTTGATCCTTGGGTGAAGCTGAACCACTAGTCATGAACACGGGCCAGGGCCTAAGCCGTTCCTTGCCACTCCGTGTCGTAAATGGCATATTGGCAAGTTTACGTTTCTCCTCAGATGATTTCAATTTTCTTTTTTTGCTAATTTTAGTGAACTTTGGCTTTTTGGATTTTACATGCCCTCAATTAGGAGATTGGGCATCGGCCTTGGCAGACGACGTTGATGGCATTTCATCGTCTATGTTATGACTAGTGGCAGCAGCTTCAGCATTAGGAGGAAGTGGTTCTTGATCTTTCCCTACTTTATCCTCCAAATTTTTGTACTCCATTATAGTTTAATCTCTGGTACTAATATTTCTTGACTGCAGGAACAGTGAAAGTATTTATATATTGCAGTAGTAATATTTCTTGACTGCAGGAACAGTGAACATATTTATATATTGCAGTAGTAATATTTCTGGACTGCAGGAGCAGTGAGCGTATTTATATATTGCAGTACTAATATTTTGGACTGCAGGAACAGTAAACGTATTTATATATTGCAGTACTAATATTTCTGGACTGCAGGAACAGTGAACGTATTTATATATTGCAGTACTAATATTTCTGGACTGCAGCAACAGTGAACGTATTTATATATTGCAGTAGAAAATTTTTAATACTTTTATAATTTTTTTATATATTTTTTAAATTATTTTTGTATAATTTTTTTAAAAATTTTATTTTATTTTTTTATAATTTTTTAATAAATTTTTAATAACAATGGACTCAGCAGGACAGAGCACAGGACACAGCACCACTGGACTCAGCAGGACAGAGCACAGGACACAGCACCACTGGACTCAGCAGGACAGAGCAGAGGACAAAGCACCACTGGACTCAGCAGGACAGAGCACTGGACAAAGCACCACTGGACTCAGCAGGACAGAGCACTGGACACAGCACCACTGGACTCAGCAGGACAGAGCACTGGACACAGCACCACTGGACTCAGCAGGACAGAGCACTGGACAAAGCACCACTGGACTCAGCAGGACAGAGTGACAGGACACAGACAGGACACAGGAGCACCACTACTACAACCTTCCCTGATCTGAGCCCGAATGAAAATGGCGGCTGCAAGCGGGGAATTTATGACATCCGAGTCTCTCGAGATCCGACGAGTGACTTGGACGTCAGAGCCTCTGGTTCGTTTTTTTTTGCCGCCAGAAATACCTGAACAGTGCTCGGATCCTGTCGGATGCGCACTGTGCGGGTGGGCTCGGATTAGCGCAATCCGAGCTCGCTCATCTCTAATATACACCAAACATTATATTAGATAATAAAATGAAAATAATAAAAAAAATTGTATATATAAACACTTATGTCTGATAGGTATGAACATATATAATTTATTTAGAAAACAATTAACATTTAAAGTTCAAAAGCACGAATGGAAAACTATATCCCGTAGTGACCTTTAGTAGTCGTCACACATTTTAAATACCTCTTGTAAGCAAGAAAAACTGATTCACGGTAGATACTCAGGGGTGTATTTACTAAGCTGCAATGAGCCAGAAATATAGAGAAAACAGCTGTTTTCTTTAGAGAATGGCCATCACAGTTCTTCTTTCAATTTATTAAGATGTCAAATCAGAGATTTTTCCTGCCTTAACCTGTTTAAAGCAGGTCATAGATTACTATAGGGACTGCAATGTGATCCAATTTAACAAGCTTTGCTTTTCACTGCCAGCCTCGCGACATTAACCATGCAATGTGCAATAGCCACACAGGGGTCAGAGAGTTAGGCTGATGATAAAGGAGTTTTTCTTTATTTTAGGAAGGTGAGGGAGGGGCTCGCCAAGGCTCGCCAATGTGCCCTGGCATAGTTAATGCCAGTGACAGGACATTCTGTATCACTGCAGTATGCAGCAATACAAGATGATACTTACTGATGCCCACTACCCACCAATTCATTAGACACAGGTGAATTCATTAGCAACCTCACAGGCGTTCTGGAGCAGTGGTCCTACAGGGAAGGGGTGCAAACCTCCCCTAATGTAAGGAATAGTTCAAATGATCAAAGTGTGGACTGCTCTTGATATAGACCAAACATTATATTAGATAATATAATAAAAAAATAAAAATTGTATATATAAACACTTATGTCTGATAGGTATAAACATATATAATTTATTTAGAAAACAATTAACATTTAAAGTTCAAAAGCACAAATGGAAAACTATATCCCGGAATGACCTTTAGTAGTCGTCACACATTTTTAACACCTCTTGTAAGTAGGGATGTGCACCGGACACTTTTGGTGTCTTGTGTTTTGTGTTTTGGATTCGGATTTGCTTGAGCTTTTGGGTTCGGATTTGTTTCGCAAAACACCTGATGAAGGGTTTTGGTTCGGATTTAAGGTTTTGGATTCGGATTTATTTTGAAAAAAACATAAAAAGTGTTAAAATCAAGTTTTTTTGGTTTATTTTCACTCCTACGCTATTATTAACCTTAATAACATTCATTAACAATCATTTCCACTAATTCCCAGTCTATTCTGAACACCTCACACCTCACACCTCACAATATTGTTTTTAGTCCAAAACGTTTCACCGAGGTAGCTTTCTGGACTGCATAGTGCAGTGGTCCCGGTACACAATTTGGTACCGGGGCCACAATATATCACCCTCAACTGGTCTGAATTCCACCAAAAAAGTATCTGGACTGCGTAGTGGAGTGGTCCCCACAATATAATAAAAAACCCTCAACTGGTCTGAATTCCACCAAACAAGTATCTGGACTGCGTAGTGGAGTGGTCCCCACAATATAATAAAAAAAACCTCAACTGGTCTGAATTCCACCAAAAAAGTATCTGGACTGCGTAGTGGAGTGGTCCCCACAATATAATAAAAAAAACCTCAACTGGTCTGAATTCCACCAAACAAGTATCTGGACTGCGTAGTGGAGTGGCCCCGGTACCCAATTTGATACCGGGGCCACAATATAATAAAAAAAAAAACTCAACTGGTCTGAATTCCACCAAAAAAGTATCTGGACTGCGTAGTGGAGTGGTCCCCACAATATAATAAAAAAACCCTCAACTGGTCTGAATTCCACCAAACAAGTATTTGGACTGCATAGTGGAGTGGCCCCGGTACCCAATTTGATACCGGGGCCACAATATAGCAAAAAACCCCTCAACTGGTCTGAATTCCACCCAAAAAGTATCTGGACTGCGTAGTGGAGTGGTCCCCACAATATAATAAAAAAAAACCTCAACTGGTCTGAATTCCACCAAACAAGTATCTGGACTGCGTAGTGGAGTGGCCCCGGTACCCAATTTGATACCGGGGCCACAATATAATAAAAAAAAAACTCAACTGGTCTGAATTCCACCAAAAAAGTATCTGGACTGCGTAGTGGAGTGGTCCCCATAATATAATACAAAAAACCTCAACTGGTCTGAATTCCACCAAACAAGTATCTGGACTGCGTAGTGGAGTGGCCCCGGTACCCAATTTGATACCGGGGCCACAATATAATAATAAAACCCTCAACTGGTCTGAATTCCAGGGAACAGATGGCGGACACCGGATGGACGTCTAAAACCAACATAGCAGTTAAGGGCGCAGTTCCTCTTTTTTGTGACTGCACAAACAATTAACGTAGTAATAGAAATGACAGGGTTTTTTTGTTTTAAATAGAGAAAGAAAGAAGGTAGTACTAGAAATGGCAGTTATTCGAATCCCCAGGAGAGTCTAAGTGGGGTGAGCCACAGAGAGATTATTTCCCTCAGTTTCTCTAACAGGTTGTCAGTGTTGTGCCTCTTCTTAAAACCTGTGATACATAACTACACACACTCGGCAAAGCTTTTACAAATTATCTGCGGCACAGGAGAGTACCACTGGACTGTACTTTAATAGCAGTACCTATTATTTTTGGGAACAGCAACAGTGAATGATCGTAGTTAGCCTTTTAAATAGCAGTACAAGCTAGACTTTTTAAAATTTTGTAATATTTTTTTCCAATTATTTTTTGAAATTTTTTTTTTTTTAAAAATAATTTTTTATAATTTTTTTTATAAAAATAAATTTGTTTTATTTGAACTTTTGGATAACCTGGAAATAACAATGCCCTTAGCAGAACAGACCACAGGACACAGGAAATACAGAAAGAAAGAAGGTAGCAATAGAAATGGCAGTTCCTCTTTTTTGGAACTGCACAAACAGTGATGAAAATGAGGGTGGAGCTGTTGGCATGTCACGGTCCTCTTCAGAGGACAATCGCCTGACCAGCAGGTCTTTGCACCGCTGTAGACTTGTGTCCGCCGGAAACAGAGACACAACATACGCTTTAAACCGAGGATCGAGAACGGTGGGCAGAATGTATGCCTCTGATTTTAAAAGACTGACCACCCTTGGATCCTGACAAAGCGTACGAAGGGCTTCATCCACAAAAGCTACATGCTTGGTGGAATCGCAATGGTTTACCAGCTCCTCCCTCACATTCTCCAGCTGCTTCTGCAAAAGCCTGATCAGGGGAATCACCTGACTCAAGCTGGCAGTGTCGGAACTGACTTCTCGTGTGGCAAGTTCAAATGGCTGCAGAACCTTGCACAACACGGAAATCATTCTCCAGTGCGCTTGACTCAGGCGCATCCCCACTCCTTTTCCTATGTCGTAGGTGGCTGTGTAGGCTTGAATGGCCTTTTGATGCTCCTCCATCCTTTGCAGCATATAGAGGGTGGAGTTCTAGCACGTCACTACCTCTTGTTAATTTAGATTGCAAGGCTTATAAATACTTTGAAGATAAAAAAAAGCAGGCTGCACAGACTGTGGAGCTAGAAAGTGAAATTAAATGGACCACGTTACTTTGGTGGCTATAAACTAGAAATTCAAATATACAAAGAAATGGACAAAGGCAGTTTGGTATCTGTCTGCATCAGATCCCCTCTCCACTAGGAGTAAAATAGAAAACTATTCAGCCGTTATATAATCTAGAATATAAATAGAAATTGAGAAAGGCAATTTGGTATCTGTCTGCATCATAATCATCAACATCCTCCTCAGCGCCAGCTACATCAATATCCTCCTCCCGGTGTACAACATTAACACCTTCATTAGCCAAATCTGTAACTGGACTGTGGGTGATCCTTCCAGCATATGCAGAGGGCGTGCTGCAAATGGTGGAAGGAGACACCTCTTCCCGTACAGTGATGGGAAGGTCAGGCTTCGCAACCACCAACACCCTTGGACTCGCCTTGGGGATTTGTGATAATTTCTCTTTAGAAGGCAGAGTTGTTTGCTGTAATGTTGCTGACAGCATAACACTCTTAAATTTTTTGTAGGGGGGGGGGAGGAGGGCTTAGTTCCTTGGGTGAAGCTGGACCACTAGTCATGAACACGGGCCAGGGCCTAATCCGTTCCTTGCCACTGCGTGTCGTAAATGACATATTGGCAACTTTACGTTTCTCCTCAGATGATTTTAAGTTTCTCTTTTTGCTACTTTTACTGAACTTGGGCTTTTTGGATTTTACATGCCCTGTACTAGGAGATTGGGCATCGGGCTTGCCAGACGACGTTGATGGCATTTCATCGTCTATGTCATGACTAGTGGCAGCAGCTTCAGCATTAGGAGGAAGTGGGTCTTGATCTTTCCCTACTTTATCCTCCAAATTTTTGTTCTGCATTATATGTAGCACAAGAGAGTGTACCCCGAAGCCACACACACTCGGCAAAGCCTTTAAAAATTATATGCGGCACAGGAGAGTACCACTGGACTTATACTGCTGAATCAGTGAACTTTGTAATATAGCAGTACCACTGAACTTATACTGCTGAATAAGTGAACTTTGTAATATTGCAGTACCACTGGACTTATACTGCTGAATCAGTGAACTTTGTAATATAGCAGTACCACTGGACTTATACTGCTGAATCAGTGAACTTTGTAATATTGCAGTACCACTGGACTTATACTGCTGAATCAGTGAACTTTGTAATATAGCAGTACCACTGGACTTATACTGCTGAATCTGTGAACTTTGTAATATAGCAGTACCACTGGAATTATACTGCAGAATCAGTGAACTTTGTAATATAGCAGTACCACTGGACTTATACTGCTGAATCAGTGAACTTTGTAATATAGCAGTACCACTGGACTTATACTGCTGAATCAGGGAACTTTGTAATATAGCAGTACCACTGGACTTATACTGCTGAATCAGTGAACTTTGTAATATTGCAGTACCACTGGACTTATACTGCTGAATCAGTGAACTTTGTAATATAGCAGTACCACTGGACTTATACTGCTGAATCAGTGAACTTTGTAATATAGCAGTACCACTGGACTTATACTGCTGAATCAGTGAACTTTGTAATATTGCAGTACCACTGGACTTATACTGCTGAATCAGTGAACTTTGTAATATAGCAGTACCACTGGACTTATACTGCTGAATCAGTGAACTTTGTAATATTGCAGTACCACTGGACTTATACTGCTGAATCAGTGAACTTTGTAATATAGCAGTACCACTGGACTTATACTGCTGAATCAGTGAACTTTGTAATATAGTAGTACCACTGGACTTATACTGCTGAATCAGTGAACTTTGTAATATAGCAGAACCACTGGACTTATACTGCTGAATCAGTGAACTTTGTAATATAGCAGTACCACTGGACTTATACTGCTGAATCAGTGAACTTTGTAATATAGCAGTACCACTGGACTTATACTGCTGAATCAGTGAACTTTGTAATATAGCAGTACCACTGGACTTATACTGCTGAATCTGTGAACTTTGTAATATAGCAGTACCACTGGAATTATACTGCAGAATCAGTGAACTTTGTAATATAGCAGTACCACTGGACTTATACTGCTGAATCAGTGAACTTTGTAATATAGCAGTACCACTGGACTTATACTGCTGAATCAGTGAACTTTGTAATATAGCAGTACCACTGGACTTATACTGCTGAATAAGTGAACTTTGTAATATAGCAGTACTACTGGACTTATACTGCTGAATAAGTGAACTTTGTAATATAGCAGTACCACTGGACTTATACTGCTGAATCAGTGAACTTTGTAATATAGCAGTACCACTGGACTTATACTGCTGAATAAGTGAACTTTGTAATATAGCAGTACTACTGGACTTATACTGCTGAATCAGTGAACTTTGTAATATAGCAGTACCACTGGACTTATACTGCTGAATCAGTGAACTTTGTAATATAGCAGTACCACTGGACTTATACTGCTGAATCAGTGAACTTTGTAATATAGCAGTACCACTGAACTTATACTGCTGAATAAGTGAACTTTGTAATATTGCAGTACCACTGGACTTATACTGCTGAATCAGTGAACTTTGTAATATAGCAGTACCACTGGACTTATACTGCTGAATCAGTGAACTTTGTAATATAGCAGTACCACTGGACTTATACTGCTGAATCAGTGAACTTTGTAATATAGCAGTACCACTGGACTTATACTGCTGAATCAGTGAACTTTGTAATATTGCAGTACCACTGGACTTATACTGCTGAATCAGTCAACTTTGTAATATAGCAGTACCACTGGACTTATACTGCTGAATCAGTGAACTTTGTAATATTGCAGTACCACTGGACTTATACTGCTGAATCAGTGAACTTTGTAATATAGCAGTACCACTGGACTTATACTGCTGAATCAGTGAACTTTGTAATATAGTAGTACCACTGGACTTATACTGCTGAATCAGTGAACTTTGTAATATAGCAGAACCACTGGACTTATACTGCTGAATCAGTGAACTTTGTAATATAGCAGTACCACTGGACTTATACTGCTGAATCAGTGAACTTTGTAATATAGCAGTACCACTGGACTTATACTGCTGAATCAGTGAACTTTGTAATATAGCAGTACCACTGGACTTATACTGCTGAATCTGTGAACTTTGTAATATAGCAGTACCACTGGAATTATACTGCAGAATCAGTGAACTTTGTAATATAGCAGTACCACTGGACTTATACTGCTGAATCAGTGAACTTTGTAATATAGCAGTACCACTGGACTTATACTGCTGAATCAGTGAACTTTGTAATATAGCAGTACCACTGGACTTATACTGCTGAATAAGTGAACTTTGTAATATAGCAGTACTACTGGACTTATACTGCTGAATAAGTGAACTTTGTAATATAGCAGTACCACTGGAATTATACTGCAGAATCAGTGAACTTTGTAATATTGCAGTACCAATGGACTTATACTGCAGGATTGTTTTTGGCTATTTTTTTTTTAAAAAAATAATTTTATAATTACTTTTTTTTTTTTTATTTTATATAATTTTTTTAACATTTTTTTTTTAACTTGGGAATAATGGGGAAATTACAATGCCCTTAGAAGGACAGAGCACAGGACACAGCACCCCTGGACTGAACAGGACACAGCACAGGACCCAGCAGCACCACTGAACTCAGAAAGACAGAGCACAGGACACAGCACCACTGGACTGAGCAGAACACAGCACAGCACAGAACTGAACAGCACAGCACAGAACTGAACAGCACAGCACGAGATATAGCAGGACAGAGGACCACCTAACACAACCTCCCTCTACCCTGATCAATGTCCGAGTGAAGATGGCGGCGACTAGCGGGGAATTTAAGGGATCCGAGTATCGCGAGATCCGACAGCGGGATTATGACTCAGAGCCTCGGTTTCAGTTTTGCAATTGGCGGGAATACCCGGATCTGTCTCGGATCCGGCTCGGATCGGCAACATTCGGGTGGGCTCGGATTTCAGATATCCGAGCCCGATCATCTCTACTTGTAAGCAAGAAAAACTTGTTCTATCGAACCAGATGCAAACTAGGATATACAGTACTGGGCCTGATTCATTAAAGAAAGTAAGGCAAAAAAAATGTGTAGGTTCTCTCTTGGACAAAACCATGTTACAATGCAACTCGTGCAAATTAGATTTTTCACGTAGCACACAAATACTTGATAGCTTATTTATACACTGAAATTTAAAGATGATCTAGGACATACCATACCCCAAATATAAGCCTGGTATCGCATTTGAAATTTACATCCCCCTCCAATGCAACATGGTTTGCCAAAGTGCAAAGTTACTAATTTATTTGCTTTCCTTTCCTTAATGAATCAGGTCCACAGTGTGTGTGTGTGTGTGTGTGTGTGTGTGTGTGTGTATGTATATATATATATATATATATATATATATATATTTATTTATTTATATATATTTGTCACGAATGCCCAGCTACATTCCAGATACAGCAATCTGAACTGCTGCCCATGACCTTAGTCACTTAGCAATGAATATACCTTTTCTGCCACCACAAAGGATTTATTATGATGTCCTTACGTTCACCAAAACCACTTATTAAGGTTTCACACTTAAATCACATACACATGTAGCAAGAGCCTCCCTGGACTTCGTAAGTTCACAAAGAATCACGGAGAGTACGCCAGATAAAATATGTTTAATCTGAAAAATGTTTCCAAGGCTTATTTACAAAAAGGTAATAAACAGACATACAATAGGTTGCACAAATGAGTTTCCGAAAATGAAATAGGAAATAAAACCAGAATCCCTACTTACAAGTTAAGGAATTGGCGTGTGAGGAGTACACATTGAGAAGAATGGCACATTTCAGTTGTGGTAGACCCTCCTCAAAGAAATAGACATTGTACTATTGATACAAGGGGTTTTTAAAGCCATTCTTGCTTTCTCTTCACCCCCCCCACCTAAGCAATTTTTCCCATAAGTTAGATCAATGCCAAAAATGACACAGGGCTTTCAAAGTAAACTATGGGTGTCCGAGACCTGCCATTTTCACATGACCTGAGTGCTCACCTCTGTTGTTCGGCCTGGCTAACTCCTTTGCATACACAAACTTCTCCGAGATTTTATCTGTCGGCCTGGCTACTTTCTCAAGACCATTGACACTTGCCTAGGTCAGACTCAGGTCAGTTAACAAAATACACTTGGAAAGGTTACATAAAATATTCAGAGTGTTATACATAAATTCAACAGAAAATAACAATCAGTCATTAGATATACTACATAATCGTCACAGTGAGGAACAGACAACAACCACAGATAAACAGCCTCATCATTGAAGACAGAAGAGCCACCATTTAAAAACTTCTTCCCTGCATGACAAAGAAACATCAGGTAAATAGCTTTTGCACCTGAAATGTCTCTCACTCTCTCCATGTCTTTATTCCCCCCTGCGTTAAATAGCATAAGTCGCAGTTATACCAGACTTCTTATTAGTTATCAGTTACCTCTATACCAGGCTATGAGAAGTGACTAATCTCTGCTTCCTCTCTTTCATCAACAGGTAATTACTTCTACCTTATTTGCACCAGTATCAGAATTAAGAAAGTGCATTTTTAATTCTAATGGTATGCTGCACTTTCACTGTTTGTTTGTTTAAACCTTTTATTGCTAGTGTTTGTTGGGGGAGGTTATTGAGGCCCTGATTGAAGAACACTGATCACATGTGTCTGTTAACCATATCTATTCATTGCAGAATGGCTACATAGTTAGTGTGTATAGTTCTAAGTGTATAGTTACAAGTGTAAACAAATTTAAATAGCATAATTCGGACTTATACCGGAGTTAAACAGGAGAAGAACATTCTGTCTATTACCACAGCTACACAAGGATAACAGTAAGTATTCACCTGAAACACCATAATCTACCCCTGATGTTTCCATCTCTCTCTGGCTGCAAGCTTCACACAACATGTAGACTGTTTTGGACTTTGATCTTATTTTCTACTCAGCTCATGAAAGTTTGTTTTATCTGTCAGTCTATTTTTCCTGTAACATGCCCTCTGTTTAATCAGCTTGCTGTACTACTTGCTCAGCCACTCCCTACCCATGCTACAGCTGTTTCAGTCCTCTATCTCATCATTACACTATCAATTCTACTCAAGGCTTTGTCTGCCATCACAAGTAGGAAGAAATAAAACTGAGTTTGAACAACTGTCCTCTTTCATGACCCTGCAAGAACTCAGCTACTCCATCACCTTTTCTTTATTACTCTCCATTCAACACTTCTACCCACTCCCCCACATGCCTCCCTACATCATTACTCCATGCTAACCGGATAGCCAGGATTTAACTACATCTACTGCAGCCTCACTCTGCACTACTTCTCTGATTGCACAGGATATTGCAACTAGGTAATTCTTTTATTTCCCTCAATTTTTGCTATTTTACTCATAAATCTCAATGTTTGCCAAATTATTTTTCTTCCTCTCCTTTCATGGCATTTATCTTTAGGACTATATCATCCCTCCTGCAACACACTTCTGTCCACATTGCCCCTTCATTAATTCACTCACCTCTAGTTAACACTCATGAACTGCTATCCTATTTAAATTCAATAGTTATACCAGCCTCACCCTGTCGCCAAAAAGACACACATCTTACAATCATCTTTCCTATCTTTCTTCCTCCCTGATTCTATTAACTGGTGATACATCACCTAATCCAGGTCCCCCTCACTTCTCCCAAACACATATATATGAACGCTATAGAAATTCAGTAAACCTCAAGCGCATCACCTGTCTCCCCTCTCTTCCGAAGTCCTTTAAATGTGCCCTTTAGAATGCACGCTCTGTTTGTAACAAAGTTACCTCCATACACGATCTCTTCCTCAATCTCAACCTTCTAGCAATAACAGAAATATGTATCACGCAAACAGACACTGCCTCACCTGCAACCCTTTCACATGGTGGTCTCCATTTCACCCACACCCCCAGACCTGAAGGCAGACAAGGAGGGGGGATTGGACTACTGCTCTCCCCACAGTGCACATTTACAGTTCTACCAAATGTCCCATCACTCACGTTTACGTCTTTTGAAGTTCATACTGTTATGATTTTTAACCCATTCTCTATGCATGTTGCTGTCATCTATCGCCCCCTGGACCACACAAACAATTTCTTGAACACTTCTCTGCATGGCTCCCTCACTTTTTATCCTCTGACATCCCCACCATCATCATAGGTGATTTCAACATCCCTATTGCTACTCCATGTTCCAATGCTGCTTCCAAACTACTCTCTCTAACATACTCACTTGACCTCTCCCAGTGGATTGAATTTGCTACTCATCAGGATCACCACTGTCTTGATCTTGTTTTCCCTAGACTATGCTCAGTTTCTGATTTTCTTAACACTTCATTCCCCCTCTCGGATAATCACCTTATTAGCTACGTGCTCAGTCCCAGTTCTTACCCTTCCCAGTGTCAAACTCTTCCAAGCCTACTCATACCTGCCTGAATATTTACTCTATTGATTTTCAACAGTTTCCCACCTCTATTCAACGCTCTCATCTATGCTTAGGCTTCTAACTCCAAACGCCATTTTAACACATTTAAAATCTCTTCTAAACCCTCCCACCCCAAAACCTCCAACTACCATCAGTGCCCAGGATCTTGCTTTCTATTTCAAGGACAAAATAGGTAAGATCAGACTTGAAATGGTATCATCTCTCCCGACAAGCAGTCAGCTCAATTCCTTTGTAGCACAATCTGACACTCTCTCTTCATTTGATCGTACAAATGAAGAAGAAGTTTCTACTCTTTTCTCATCTTCCTACTCGACCTCCTGTCCTCTTGATCTTATACTCTAACAAATTGGTAGGTCCCTGTCTCATGTGCTCATTTCACCTCTAATATCTGTAATCTCTCTCTCTCTCTACTGGTAATTCTCAATCACTATTCAAGCATGCAGTGATTACTCCTATTTTGAAAAAACATAATTCTGACCCAAACTCTCTCTCAAATTATCGCCCCATCTCTCAGCTCCCGTGCCCCTCCAAGCTTCTCAAGAGAATAGGCAACACTCGCCTCACACACTTTCTTACAGCACACAACCTACTGGATTCCCTTCAGTCAGGCTTTCGCTCTCAACACTCCACAGAGACTGCGCTGACCAAGGTTGTCAATGATTTGATCACAGCAAAAACTGAAGGCCATTACTCTCTTCTAATTCTCCTGGTTCTCTCTGCTGCATTTGACATTGTTGACCACTCTCTCCTCATACAAATGCTACAATCCCTAGGTCTTGAAGGCACTGTCCTATCCTGGTTCTCATCCTACCTATCTAAATGCTCTTTCAGTGTTAATTTCTCTGGATCCACCCCAGCTCTGCTTCCTTTATCGGTTGGAGTACCACAAGGCTCAGTCCTAGGTCCTCTGCTATTCTCTATCTACATCACTTCTCTTGGAAAACTAATAAGCTCCTTTGGATGTCAATATCATCTCTATGCGGATGATACACAAATCTATCTATCCTCTCCTGATCTTTCACCATTTGTGTTGTCCAACGTTACTGACTGTCTTTCTGCCATTTCATCTTGTATGTCTTCTCGCCAACTCAAACTCAATCTTTCAGAAACTGAATTAATAATATTCCCACCCAAAAACAGAAGCTTTCTGCCTGACATTTCTATCTCTGTTGATAACATGACCATAAATCCGACCCCAAAAGCTCGCTGCCTGGGTGTAATCCTTAACTCACAACTATCCTTTGTTCCCCACATTGAAACTATATCTAAATCATGTTACACACATCTAAAGAAAATTTCCAGAATACGCACATATCTCACACAAGACACTGCAAAACCTTAATTCATGCACTCATCATCTCCCGCATCGACTATTGCAATTCCCTCCTTACTGGTCTTCCCAAAATCAGACTTACAATCTATTTTGCACACAGCGGCTAGATTGAAATTCCGTGCAAACCATTCTTCCTCTGCTGAGCCACTCTGTCAGTCTCTACATTGGTTGCCTGTTTTTCAACAATCCAATATAAAATTCTTCTACTAACATATAAGGCTGTCAACAAAATTGCACTAACATACATCTTCTCACTTGTCTCAAAATATCTCACAACTCGACACCTCCATTCTGCACAGGATCTGCATCTCTCTTCCACTCTCATCACATCCTCCCATTCCCACTTACAGAACTTTTTTCGGGCTGCATTCATTTTGTGGAATTCCCTCCCTCGCACAGTAAGACTTTCCTCTAGTCTTCAAACCTTCCAGCGTTCTCGGAAAACCCACCTCTTCAGACAAGCTTATGATATTCCTCAACCACCATCTTAATCTCCCTAGGTTACCCTATTATCACCCTCTACACAGCTAACACAAGACAACAACCCTCTGACCAACATTGCTACACACACAGCTAACTCAATACTTTTTACCTTTGCATTCTAGCTGGTCCAATGTGCAATATGATGTAGCACTTACCCTTGTGTTTCAAACTACCATTGTCACATATATTGTAAGCTTGCAAGCAGGGCCCTCTTACCTCTCTGTCTGTATGTATTACCCAGTATTGTTTTATTAATGTTTGTTCCCAATTGTAAAGCGCTAGGGAATTTGCTGGCTCTATATAAATAAATGTTGATGATGATGCTTTGACTGTGTGTGTGTCCCTACTCTGCCCCTCTTTCTGGTACATAAAAAAAGGTGTCCCCTCGTCTACTTAATTAACAGCCCTTGTATTATTCTAAATATTTTTTATCTATTTGTAGAGTTTTGTGATTAAAGTCAAGGGTGTTTACAAACTTTTCAGAAGATAACCTGTAACACTATGAAGATCCAGACAGCAGCCAAGTCAATTAATCACAAGGTCTAAATGTGAGTAAATCTGAATTACAAATAATGTTCTCCTTGGTAAGCCAACTAATTGTGTACATTTTTAATTTGGATTTATCTTCCATATTGCTTATAAATTTTTTTTTAGTTTATCTACCAATGAACTCAAATCTGTTTGCTATGACAAACAGAATTTTAGGGTTAGGGTGCATTGTATATGTATACAATTATATTGAGCGGTTAGTGTAAATGAACACCCCTGTTAATTCAAATTTTGAAGGAGTTTCACAGTTTTAAGTTCACACGTTTACCATATTACTTAATACATTACAGTAATAACTATATAGAAATTGGCACATACTTAATAGGTGAATTTATAATATTGTGTTTTTAACGTACAAATTCTTAGTAATAATGTTACAATCTTTTTACAATATTAATGTAACGATAATTTATATATATTTATTATTATCGATTTTACAAAATCTTTCTAAATGTTGTATCATAAAAAAATAGTTATATATATATATTGTTAATTAGTGATTGTTAGGGATATTGATTTTTAATTATTTAAATACTTATAAATTCAGCATATAAAATCCTTTTTGAACTATTTATCACATACTAAATATAATGAAAGATGGTATAGTAATATGAAGATTTTTCACTTCATTCAAAAACTGGAAAGCATTTCTTTTCAATTCCAGGTCAACTAAATTATATGTATTAGTAAATTATTTGTAACTACTTGAAACATATAAAGTTAAAAAATACGCAAAATAATAAAACTAGAACGACTCTCGCGCACAATATTGCCGTTACCCACCCACTACATTCCCCACATACAGTTTTAAAATAGAAAACAGAAAAAAATGTAAGTTTTAAAAAGGTTTTTTGTAATCAAATACTATGTGGTGTTTAGGGGATAAAGTACATTGATTACATATTTAATCACAGTCTCGTAAATAATTAGATGTCATGTAAACGTGACACCTGTTCATTAGACAAATCACAGACTTTAGTAGATTTCCAGTGTCATCTGTCTGTGCGTTACAGTCTGCACGTATTCACAAACAAACAACATGCCTCCATCTTTATAAGCTTTCAAAGTTCATGCGAAAGAAGGAAATGACTCCAGATAGACACAGGATAACCTCTGCCAGTTTGTGTTGTCTTTCAAACATTCATGTATAGTGTAATAAATGACATAATATAGGTAAATACTCGCACCTCAAATCAGCCCCTATAAAACATGGTCATGAACCCCGTCAAATCGCCATTTAATGCGACATAATAAGCCTCTAATAATATTGCCTCTGTTACAGTGAACGGATATTGCTATACACTACACAATATTGCTATTGCAATACACTAATTTGTTATTCCTGCTTTCTATTCTTCTGGTATCCACATTTGTAACCCATTGGACTAAACTTTTGGAATCAAAATAATCTTCAAATTATGGCTTCTGAATCTGTTTCACCCGTACATTCTCAGAAGGGTGGATCTCTTTTGAATGTCGATGTTTTTTTTTTCACCAAAAACAAACAGCGTGGAGAAAAGTGCTATTGGCGTTGCAACGAACACAAAACTTTGTCGATCCTGGGGCATCACCATTGAATTGACACATAGCCTGGAATTGTATTTGCACAGTGAACATAATCACCCTGCGAGGGCAGAAAGAACTGATGTTGCTAGTGCAAGACAGAACATCAGGGAACCGGGCAGAAATACGCAGGAGAGCCCGGCACAGATTATTCAAACTGTGACGGTGAAGGGTGATGGATGGCACTTTCTGCTGAAGCCCAAGAGGGCAACACCAAGTTACATTGTGAGTTGGGTAAAAGAGTAAAGAGAACAAGGCCACTTGGGGTGGTTACAAAACATAAACAGGTAGAAGAATTTTGCAACAATGTAACAATGTAGAACCTTAAAGAGATGCTGTGGAGTGTGCTGTTGTATGCAATAGTGGGAACGAGAGAAAGGGGACAGGTGGGGGTGGGGGTGGGGGGTATTGAGACCAGGTCTAGGCTCTCCGGCAGTCAGAGGTCAAGCCTAATAGAGCATTATGCGACCATCTCCCGAAACAGAGCTGCTCATAGGAAGAGGGCTGAGAAATTCTGGGTTTGGTCAGGTGGTAAATTGGGACTGAAGGGACCATTGAAGATAAACCAATCACCCCAAGTTTAGGAGAATTTATGGGTTTTCTTATTAAGGTACGCTGAAATTTTCTCCATGGATACTAAATGCCAGATTTTATTGAGAAGTTGTTGCCCTGGAGGATGGCTTGGACTTTTCCTACTTTTACAATTTTTTAACTAATATCAATGTATTTGATATTAGCATGCATGATATGTACATTGACTAATTAAAGCAACCATTTTTAATAATGAAAATACTTATTAGTAATAAAATCATACATATGCTATAAAATGTGTCTGTGCAATCCTTTAATTATACATACATATATATATATATATATATCTAATATATAAATGTCTAGTGGCGTGTGTTAGTCTGTCTGTCTGTGTGTGTGGAAAAAATAAAACCAAGCTGCAGCGCCACCTGCTGGGCAGAGTTATACACTGACCTACTAAATTCTTAGTGTGTGTGGGGGAAAAAAAATCAGAAAGGGCTGAAATTTGGTATACTAAAATGTTTTTAATTTGTTAATTTAATTTGTTAATTGTTAAAAGTGTTTATAAAGATTTAAAAAATATATATATATATTTCTTGAAGGAGAAGTGACAGTTGGGAGTGGTTGGTGGTTGCCGGGGGTGACAGTGGGGAGTGGTTGGTGGTTGAGGCCTGGGCTATGGCCCAAATGCATGACAAGAACCTTTTTAACACCTTAAGTAGCTTGATTTGACTAGAATGCATGAGTATCATGCACGGGTTAACTTGTATATATATATATATATATATATATATATATATATATATATATATATATTCTTTCATTAATTGTTTTTCAATAAGGTTACATACAACATGTTAAAAAGAATTGTGGATTTTATATATATATATATATATATATATATATATATTATGTCGAATACAATGTTGATCAAAGGTATTTTGTACATTTTGGCAATTATGCATCATATACATCATGCATCGATGCTGACTTCATGAAAAAACTAGTTTTTAACATCAGTTCCTCACAGACCATATATTTTGCCTGCTTGATGATAAGGGCATGCCTTTATAGCGAAGATCTTGCCATAGAGCAGGACCGCCCGCAATGAATTTTATTAATGTTAATTTTCGATGTATAAGTAGTTAGATGTATTATGCTGTTCAAAATCAGTACCTACACTAGTCACCAGTAGGCTTCTTCAGGAATAGTGTTTGGCATTGACGCCATATTGTAGGAGGATCCATTTTATACCCCTCCGGCTCTTTGTCATTTGCATATCCTCATGTTCTATTGGTTCTTATTCCCTTGCCATGGTTTAATATACACAACAACCTTCCCCATCTGTGGCAGATACAATCAGCCAATCATAATAACTCCTGTGGTTGCTACCATATATTAATGTAGAGCAATGCAATTTCTAATTGTGATATAAATAACATTCAGAACAATATTAAAAATCGCTAATAAATGAAAATAAATATAAAAGCCATAATTCCCAATGTCACTGTCTTTGTCAGATATATAATAGATATATAGAGAACAAATATTGAAATATAGAAATATAAAAAATATATTAAGTCCAATATTAATAATAAAATATATAATTGTAAAAGACTATTTATATAAAAATAAATAAGATTACAATTAAAAATGTCTAATTCTCAAAAATTTAAAACGTTTATTAAATCTCAATCTTACTAGGAATTACATTATTCTAATATCTTTGTCATCAATTTGTCTTTAGAAAATATTATTCTGCTTATATAGTCCATTTAAATGAATGGTGCTATTTCTAAATCTATAAGCGTCTTGGAGCCAATGTATTCAGAGCGAAAATCCATTTTGCCTCGTCTTTGGCTATTTTTACTGTTTACTCTACTCCTCTCCGTGGTCTGTCAACCTTTTTAGTAGCACTAAATTTTAAACCTGATGGATCAGTATTATGTTTTTGGGTAAAATGTACTGGAATACTATGTTCGTTAAAATTATTTGTAATATTTCTTAAATGTTCACCAATACGGGTTTTTAATCTCCTGGTAGTTCTTTCAACATATTGCAATCCACTTTGGCATTCTAATAAATAGGTCACGCCAATGGAATCACATGTCATCTTTTCTTTATTTGATAAGTCTTCTTAGTGCTATTTTATACAAATTGTTGGACTACTTTGGTACTATTACAACCTGTGGTCCTACAGGCTATACATCTAGTACAATGATAAAATCCTGCTTTATTCTCTTGTAAACAGGTTTCTTTCAGTTCTTCTTTCTCAGATCTTGTGTGACTTTCAACTAAGGCTAATTTTAGATGTTTTTCTCTTCTATATAACATACAAGGTTTCTTTGGGATAACACCGTGCAATTTTTCATCGGCCAAGAGAACATGTCAGTGTTTATGTAAGATGTTTTGCAAAGACATATTAATCATTATACTGTGTTATAAATAATATATCATCATCTCTCCTTATGGGTTTAGGCTTTGCCAGGAGAATTTGTGTCCTTTCCAGTTCTTCCATTGCAATGCATTTTTCTTCTATTAGCTCCTTATTATAGTTTTTTTCTAAAAAAAAAAATTTAAGGACATTTGCTTGTGTCTTGTAGTCTTCAATTTGAGTACAGTTTCTTCTTATTCTGCGAAACTGACCTCCCAAAATAATATATAACCACCTCGGGTGGTGATTACTTAAAGCTGGAATAAAACTGTTGCTATCTACTTCTTTAATGTGTTTTCTTGTCACTATCTGATTATTCTGTGTAAAAAAAAATTCTAAATACAGAAACACCACTTCCTCTTGACTTATAATGGGATGTAAAAATTAAATTCCCAAAAAATTAATTCAAAAAAGCCATCTGAAAGGCACCACGCAAGTAATTAAAAAAAATAGAATAAATAAAATGGCAGGAAGAATACTCTATCATGACCTGTTACATTATTTCACTGTATTCAGTAATTGATCACGAAGAAGGAATGAAATATGTCAAATCAATCCTTGTTGCGGAATGTACTTTGCCACTATCTCAAATAGAGATTACTATAGAGTCAATCAAGTTTATTTTGGAACATAACTATTTTATGTTTAATGGATCCTACTATAGACAAACAAAGGGAACTGCAATGGGCACAACATTGGTGCTGAGTTATGCAAATTTATTCATAGCCTATTGGCAAAATGTAAGAATTTGGACCAACAATCCACATAAAGATAATATTATAATGTGAAATAGATATATTGACGACATTATCTGTATTTCTAAAGGAGATCAATAATGATTTTTGTGGACTATATCAACTCTAATACTCTCATTTTAATTTTTACACCCATTATAAGTCATGTGGAAGTGGTATTTTTGGATTTAGAAATTTTTATACAGAATGAACATATAGCGACTCGAACACACATCAAAGAAGTAGATAGCAACAGTTTTATTCCAGCTTCAAGTAATCACTACCCGAGGTGGTTAAATAATATTCTGGGAGGTCAGTTTTGCAAAATAAGAAGAAACTGTACTCAAATTGAAGACTACAAGACACAAGCAAATGTTCTTAAAAATAGATCTTTAGAAAAAACTATAAGAAGTTGCTAATAGAAAAAAAATGCATTGAAATCAAAGAACTGGAAAGGACATAAATACTCCTGGAAAAGCCTAAACCCATAAGGAGAGATGGTGATATATTATTTATAACACAGTATAGTGATCAATATAAGTCTTTGCAAAACATCTTACATTAAAACTGGCATGTTCTCTTGGCCGATGAAACATTGCAAGGTGTTATCCCAAAGAAACTTTGTGTGGTATATAGAAGAGCAAAAACTCTAAAATCAGCCTTAGTTGAATGTCACACAAGATCTGAGAAAGAAGAACTGAAAGAAACCTGTTTATAAGAGAATAAAGCAGGATTTTATCATTGTACTAGATATATAGCTTATAGGACCACAGGTTGTAATAGTACCAAAGTAGTCCAACAATTTGTATAAAATAGCACTAAGAAGACTTATCAAATAAAGAAAAGATGACATGTGATTCCATTGGCGTGATCTACTTATTAGACTGCCAATGTAGATTACATAAAAAAATAAAGCTATCAAGTATTTGTGTGTTGCATGAAAAAACAGCCAGTATTTTCCTTATGTGCAAAATAATAAACTCATTTGCACTCTTTGCATTGTAACATGGTTTTGCCAAGCTTCAAAGTTACTCATTTTTTTGCTTTACTTTCCTTAATGAATCATGCCCAGTATGTCCCTTTGAAAAAGTTGCTCATTACGCGACAAAGCGCGTCAGGGTATTTAAGGTCTAATAGTAGCTTGATTCAAACTTCGAGACCTCAAGTTTCTATTTATTCACCAATTGCATCTCCTATCTGGGTTTAAGGATTGGAAAATATAGCAGCCATTTACTATCTTTCTTGTGCACTGGAAACTGTGCCTTGGAATCAGGAAAAGGTTTCTTTCTCCTGCAAGTAATTTTTTTTTAGATTCCATTTTGGTATTGTGTGCGGAGAAAGAGGATCATAGATATCATCATCATCATCATCATTTATTTATATAGCGCCAGCAAATTCTGTAGTGCTTTACTATTGGGAACAAACATAATAAAACCATACTGGGTAATACATACAGACAGAGAGGTAAGAGAACCCTGCTCACAAGCTTACAATCTATGGGACAATGGGAGTTTGAAACACAAGGGTATGTGCTACATCATATTGCACAATGGACCAGCTAAAATGCAAAGGTAAAAGTATTGAGTGGGCTGTGTGTACCAATGTTGGTCAGAGGGTTGTTGTCTTGTGTTAGCTGTGTAAAGGGTGGTAATAGGGGAGATTAAGATGGTGGTTGAGGAGTATCATAAGCTTGTCTGAAGAGTTGGGTTTTCAGAGAATGCTTGAAGGTTTGGAGACTAGAGGAAAGTCTTACTGTGCAATGGAGGGAATTCCACAAAGTGGGTGCAGCCCGAAAAAAGTCCTGTAACCGAGAATGGGAGGATGTGATGAGAGTGGAGGAGAGACGTAGATCTTGTGCAGAACAGAGGTATCGAGTAGGGAGATATTTTGAGACAAGTGAGGAAATGTATGTCGGTGCAATTATGTTGACGGCCTTGTATGTTAGTAGAATAATTTTATATTGGATTCATTGAAATACAGGCAACCAATGTAGAGACTGACAGAGTGGCTCAGCAGAGGAAGAACGGTTTGTAAGGAAAATCAATCTAGCCACTACGTGCATAATAGATTGTAGGGGTTCAAGTCTGACTTTGGGAAGACCAGTAAGGAGGGAATTGCAATAGTCGATGTGGGAGATGATGAGTGCATGAATTAAGGTTTTTGCGGTGTCTTGTGTGAGATATGTGCATGCTCTGGAAATGTTCTTTAGTTGTATGTAACATGATTTAGATATGGAGTTGATGTGGGGAATAAATAATAATTGTGAGTCAAGAATGACACCTAGGCAACGAGCTTGCATGGTGGGATTTATGGTCCTGTTATCAGCAGAAATAGAAATGTCAGTCAGGAAGCTTCTGTTTTTGGGTGGGAATATTATTAATTCAGTTTTTGAAAGATTGAGTTTGAGTTGGCGAGAAGACATCCAAGATGAAATGGCAGAAAGTCAGTAACGCGAGAAAACACAGATGGTAAAAGATCAGGAGAGGATAGATAGATTTGTGTATCGTCCGCATAGAGATTATACTGAAATCCAAAGGAGCTTATTAGTTATCCAAGAGAAGTGGTGTAGATAGAGAATAGCAGAGGACCTAGGACTAAGCCTTGCGGTACTCCAACTGATAAAGGAAGTGGAGCAGAGGTGGATCCAGAGAAATTAACACTGAAAGAGTGATTAGATAGGAAGGATGAGAACCAGGATAGGACAGTACCATCAAGACCTAGAGATTGTAGTGTTTGTATAAGGAGAGTGTGGTCAACAGTGTCAAATGCAGCAGAGAGATCCAGGAGAATTAGAAGAGAGTAATGATTTTTACTTTTTGCTGTGATCAAATCATTGACAACCTTGGTCAGCGCAGTCTCTGTGGAGTGTTGAGAGCGAAAGCCTGACTGATGAGGATCCAATAGTTTGTTTGCTGTAAGAAAGTATGTGAGGTGAGTGTGGAAATTCTCTCGAGAAGCTTGGAGGGGCACGGGAGCTGAGAGATGGGGCGGTAATTTGCAAGAGAGTTTGGGTCAGAATTTATTTTTTATTAAAATGGGAGTAATCACTGCATGTTTGAATAGTGATGGAAAAATACCAGTAGAAAGAGAGAGATTACAGATTTTAGTTAGAGGGGGAATGAGCACAGGAGACAGGGACCTACTAATTTGTGAGGGAATGGGATCAAGAGGACAGGAGGTAGAGTAGGAAGATGAGAACAGGGTAGAAACTTCCGCTTCATTTGTGGTATCAAATGAAGAGAGAGTGTTAGAGGGTGCTACAAAGGAATTGAGCTGATTGCTTGTTGAGGGAGATGATACCATTTCAAGTCTGATCTTATCTATTTTGTCCTTGAAATAGGAAGCAAGATCCTGGGCACAGATTGTAGTTGGAGGATTTTGGGCGGGAGGATTCAGAAGAGATTTAAATGTGTCAGAAAGGCGTTTGGGGTTAGAAGCCTGAGCATAGATGAGAGATTGGAAGTATGTTTGTTTTGCAATGTCCAGGGAATTTCTATAGGAGTGGTAGATACCAATATATGTGATGAAATCATTAGAGGTGCAAGATTTACGCCAGTGACGTTCTGCTTTACGAGAAAGTTTTTGTAGAGTTCGTGTTACTTTAGTGTGCCACGGTTGGCAACAAAGTCTACGCGGAGTATGTAGTGTCGCTGGAGCCACATGATCAAGGGCAGTTGCTAGGGTTTGGTGAAAATGGGATACTGCCCGATTAGGGGAGGGGAATGTATAAATTGGGGAGAGAACGTGTTGGAGAGAGGTGGAAAACTGTTGAAGATCAATAGAGTTGATATTCCTGCGGGTGTGAGGAGGCTTGGAATAGTTTGACACTGGGGAGGGTAAAGAACTGGGGGTGAGCAAGTAGCTAATAAGGTGATGATCCGAGAGGGGGAAAGGAGTGTTAAGGAAATCAGAAACTGAGCATAGTCTAGAGAAAACAAGATCAAGACAGTGGCCATCCTGATGAGCAGTGGATTCAATCCACTGGGAGAGGTCAAGTGAGGAGGTTAGAGAGAGTAGTTTGGATGCAGCATTGGAACATGGATTAGAAATAGGGATGTTGAAATCACCCATGATGATGGTGGTGGGGATGTCAGAGGACAAGAAGTGAGGGAGCCACGCAAAGAAGTGTTCAAGAAATTGTTTGTGTGGCCCAGGGGGGCGATAGATGACAGCAACACTAATAGAGAACGGGCTAAAAATCCTAACAGCATGTACTTCAAAAGATGTGAACGTGAGTGATGGGACATTTGGTAGAACTGTGAACGTGCACTGTGGGGAGAAAAGTAGTCCAACGCCCCCTTCTTGTCTGCCTCCCGGCCCGGGGGTGTGGGTGAAATGGAGACCACCATGTGAAAGGGCTGCAGGTGAGACAGTGTCTGATTGCGTGAGCCATGTTTGTGTTATTGCCAGAAGGTTTAGGTTGTTTGAGAGGAAGAGATCATGAATGGAGGTAAGTTTGTTACAAACAGAATGTGTGTTCCAAAGGGCACATTTTGAAGGACTTTGGAAGAGAGGGGAGACAGGTGATGCGTTTGAGATTTGCTGGATTTCTGTAGTGTTCAGATATATGCGTGTGGGAGAAGTGAGGGGGTCCTGGATTAGGTGATATATCACCAGCTAATAGAAGCAGGGAGGAAGAAAGGTAGGAAATATGATTGTAAGATCTTTGTCTTTTTAGTTTCTGGCGACAGGGTGAGGCTGTTAAAGTTATTGAATTTAAATAGGAAAAGAGTTCATGAGGGTTCACTAGAGGTGAGTGAAGTAATGATGGGGCAACGTGGACAGAGGTGTGTGTTGCAGGATGGGTAAGGGATGATATAGTCCTAAAGAAAATGCCATGAAAAGAGAGAAAGAAATATATTTTTGCAAACATTGGGATTTATGAGTAAAATTGCAAGAATTAGGGAATTAAAAGAATTATCTAATTGCAATGTCCTGTGTAATCAGATAATTAGTACAGAGTGAGGCTGCAGCAAATGTAGTTTATTCATGGAGGTCTGGATAGTATAGAGTAATGATTTGGGGAGCCATGTGGGGGAGTGGGTGGAAGTGTTGAATGCAGAGAAATAAAGAGCAGGTGATTGAGTAGCTGAGTTTTTGGGGAGTCATGAGAGAGGAGAGTGGTTCAAAGTCAGTATCCTTTCTTCCTACTTGTGATGGCAGACAAAGCATTAAGTAGAATTGAAAGCACAGTGGTGAGATAGGGGACTGAAATAGCTGTAGCATGGGTAGGGAGTGGCTGAGCTAGTAGTACAGCAGGCTGATTAAACCGAGGCAATGTTGCAGGTAAAATAAACTGATAAATAAAACAAACGTTCATTAGCTGAGTAGAAAATAAGATCAGAGTCCGTAACAGTCTTCATGTTGTGAAGCTTGTAGCCAGAGAGAGATGGAAATATCAGCGGTAGAATATGGTTTTTCAAGTGAATACTGACTGTTGTCCTTGTGTTCCTGTGATAATAGGCAGAATGTTCTTCTCCTGTTTCCTCCTGTTTAACTCCGGTATAACTCCGAATTATGCTGTTTACATTTTTTGTTTTACACTTGTATCTATACACTTAGAGCTATACACACTAACTATGCAGCCATCACTAGCTTGCAGCCATTCTACAATGAATATATAAGGTTAAGAAACACATGTGATCAGTGTTCTTCATAGACATCAGTGTGCTGTCTGAATCCTGAGGATAATCACCATTTTATGCAAGTAATGGAATGCTTGCACGGCAAGTAGTAATTTTCCTCCTTTCAGTTGCGAACTGTCTGGGACCTGATGTTCCGTCTGGTACCTGAAGTTCCCATAAAAATCTTTTAACTGAATATTACATGAGGCAACTTTAGTCCTTATGTAAATTTTACCATGCTGCTATGTGATACATCTATAACTACTCGGGACCTGTGGTTCCACAAACATCTCTATTGAATATCATACGAGATAACCTCAGTATTTCCCACTTGCTTCATTAGGACCATGCAGCTATTTGGTTACTAAGGATTAGAGATGCTCACTGACCCCCGTGAACTGGTTTTGGTTTTGGATCTGGATTAGCTTTGTGGTTTTTTTTTTTGGTTTTGGCTAAACTACCCTCGTATGTTTTGGTTTTGGTTTTGGATTTTTTAGAAAAAAACTCTAAAATATGCTAAAATCACATATTTTTGCTGCTTTTTTGTTCCTACGTTATTATTAACCTCAATAACACTAATTTCAAGTCATTTGCAGTCAATTTTGACAACCTCACAGATTACAATATTATTTTCATACATTTTCGGACAAATACTGCAGCAACCTGGCTGGATGGTAAGTGACAGAGCAATGACACAAACACAAAACAGTTCCTAGCACATCTAGGACACATTGGCACACAGCAGTGGCAGAAAAGAAAAATGGTGCAAGATGTAATTGTCTTTCGCCCGCCCTCCCTCCCACCCACCGTTATGTTGGATCTTAAAAAGGAATCCAAAATTCGTGAGATCCGATGACGTAACAATGACGTTTTGCCTAGTTTTCGATTCTGAGGGTGCGCGAAAGTACCGAGTTAGGATCCCCTAATTTCGGGTGTGTTCAGTTCTCGAGAAACCGAGCCTGAGCATCTCTACTAAGGATTATAGTTCCCACTAAATTTGAATTTCAGGCAAAGCATTTGTTCAACTGTTTTCCAGGGCAACTTCAACACGGTTTTTAGGCTACACACCAGACATTTGCATACGTATGGAAAACTCTGAATTAACAAGAACTGTAATCTCACCTTTGATTTCTAGTTACAGCATTCACATAATACATGAGATCATTTCCTTAAAAGCTATTTTGAGTCATAAGCTTGCCCTTGCAGTAATGCCTGGAAGCTCATAATGAGATAAATTGTAATCACTTTACAGGGATTATTCCTATAGCCTCTAAACTCAGCTCTTAGTGACATCATCAAATGTCAGAGAAGTTTATCCTATCTAGATTAAGGAGCTCTTTGTCATCCTTTCACTTTCCACCATAAATACTTATAGGTCTGTCCATAAAGATAATTTGTTTCTTAAGAAATCGGTGACCTGAGGTCATTTCGGCTTACAATGAGCTATGTACATGGCTATAAAGGTCTTTGCTTTTTCTGGTCCTCTGCAATGGAGATTGGCCCTCATCCTGTACTGTCAATGTGACCACCATTCTCTGCTGGTCTTGCAAACTGGAAATAAGTGGGCACAACCCTCTTATATGGGAGCAATTCCGAAGACCAGGAAGTGGATGTGCTCTTTGAAATATACAAAGAGGACCCACATTTTTTTTAAAGATCATAAATGGCCCTTAATGTGTCTGGTCGTTATGGCTTAGTGCACTTAAATGTTATTTTAGTAAGTGAGGCCTATTGTGCTGCTTGCACTAGCCAGTTACTCGTTGGTTTACTGCAAATTATGCAGCTAAATATGTTTGGAAATAAGTCTTATCTATCTATCTATCTATCTATCTGTCTATCTATCTATCTCATATCTATCTATCTATCTATCTGTCTATCTATCTATCTATCTATCTATCTATCTCATATCTATCTATCTATCTATCTATCTATCTATCTGTCTATCTCATATATATCTATCTATCAATCTATCTCATATCTATCTATCTATCTGTCTATCTATCTATCTCATATATATCTATCTTTCTATCTCATATCTATCTATCTATCTATCTATCTATCTATCTGTCTATCTATCTATCTCATATCTATCTATCTATCTATCTATCTATCTATCTATCTATCTCATATCTATCTATCTATCTATCTATCTATCTATCTATCTATCTATCTATCTATCTCATATCTATCTATCTATCTATCTATCTCATATCTATCTATCTATCTGTCTATCTATCTATCTATCTATCTATCTCATATCTATCTATCTATCTATCTATCTATCTATCTATCTATCTATCTATCTATCTCTCTATCTATCTATCTATCTCATATCTATCTATCTATCTATCTGTCTATCTCATATCTATCTATCTATCTCATATCTATCTATCTATCTATCTATCTATCTGTCTGTCTGTCTGTCTGTCTGTCTGTCTGTCTGTCTGTCTGTCTGTCTGTCTGTCTATCTATCTACCTGTCTGTCTGTCTGTCTATCTATCTATCTACCTGTCTGTCTGTCTGTCTGTCTGTCTGTCTATCTATCTATATATCTGTCTGTCTGTCTATCTATCTATATATCTGTCTGTCTGTCTATCTATCTATCTATCTATCTCATATCTATCTATCTATCTCATATCTATCTTTCTATCTATCTATCTATCTATCTCATATCTATCTATCTATCTATCTATCTATCTATCTCATATCTATCTATCTATCAATCTCATATCTATCTATCTATCTATCTATCTATCTATCTATCTATCAATCTATCTATCTATCTATCTAATATCTATCTTTCTATCTAATACCTATCTTTCTATCTATCTATCTATCTATCTATCTATCTATCTATCTATCTATCTATCTCATATCTATCTATCTATCTAATATCTATCTTTCTACCTATCTATCTATCTAATATCTATCTTTCTACCTATCCATCTATCTATCTAATATCTATCTATCTACCTATCTATCTAATGTGTGTGTGTGCACATGTGTGTGTATATATAATATATATATATATAGTGCAGCATAAGTGTATTAAAAGCTTTCCAATTACAGAGACATGTGTGGTAGTGAATCGACTGTAATGGATTGATGGGAATGGTTCCATATTCTCTGAAAAGCATTGCATAATACAGTGGCGCTATACAAATAAAGTTATAGATGATTAAACAACAAAAGGTTTTGGAAGGGTGAAGGAGAAATGTATCTTTCCCATCTTGTCATTAAAATGAACAAAATAGTAAAATTCAGAGAAGGTTGATGTTAGTGACTCAGGCGGAGATCAGTTATCTATAGAGATAAAGTGGATATGTTATATGTTATCTATAGAGATAAAGTGGATATGTTATATGTTATCTATAGAGATAAATTGGATATGTTATATGTTATCTATAGAGATAAATTGGATATGTTATATGTTATCTATAGAGATAAAGTTGATATGTTATATGTTATCTATAGAGATAAAGTGGATATGTTATATGTTATCTATAGAGATAAATTGGATATGTTATATGTTATCTATGGCGATAAAGTGGATATGTTATATGTTATCTATAGAGATAAAGTGGATATGTTATATGTTATCTATAGAGATAAAGTGGATATGTTATATGTTATCTATAGAGATAAAGTGGATATGTTATATGTTATCTATAGAGGTAAATTGGATATGTTATATGTTATCTATAGAGATAAAGTGGATATGTTATATGTTATCTATAAAGATAAAGTGGATATGTTATATGTTATCTATAGAGATAAAGTGGATATGTTATATGTTATCTATAGAGATAAAGTGGATATGTTATATGTTATCTATAGAGATAAATTGGATATGTTATATGTTATCTATAAAGATAAAGTGGATATGTTATCTATAAAGATAAAGTGGATATGTTATATGTTATCTATAAAGATAAAGTGGATATGTTATATGTTATCTATAAAGATAAAGTGGATATGTTATATGTTATCTATAAAGATAAAGTGGATATGTTATATGTTATCTATAGAGATAAAGTGGATATGTTATATGTTATCTATAGAGATAAAGTGGATATGTTATATGTTATCTATAGAGATAAAGTGGATATGTTATGTGTTATCTATATAGATAAAGCGGCTTCCACAGCGCCATACAACAAAATTACAGATTATATAAGTACATACGGATAAGAACAATGGGTACAGATAAGCAGAATAATAAATGCAGGAATGTAATTAACAAAACAAATTGCATGACATACAAAGCACAAGACAAAACAGGGACAGGGAGGAGGACAGAGATTGGGAAGGCACGAGACAAGGGTATAGGACCCTGCCCACGAGAGCTTACATTCTAATGGGAGGGGATAACAAGAACATAGTGGTGTTCAGAGATATGCAAGACACTGAGGCCATGATGTAAAGAGACCTAGTTGATGTCATGATAGTGTAGATGGTACAGGCTCCTGGAGGGTCCAGATATTGCAGAGGCCCAGGCACAATCATGTCTTAGGGGTCTAGAAGGTGCAGGGACCATGACTGTTTCTGGGCTTAGGAAGTGTCCGGATGTTTTTTCTCTAAAATAAAAATAAAACATCAAAGATAAAAGTAACATTTTAACCTTCTGACAGTAAAGGTTGAAGACAAAGGGCTAGATTTACTAAACTGCGGGTTTGAAAAAGTGGGGATGTTGCAACCAATCAGATTCTAGCTTTCATTTATTTAGTACCTTCTACAAAATGACAGCTAGAATCTGATTGGTTGCAATAGGCAACATCCCCACTTTCTCAAACCCGCAGCTTAGTAAATCTAGCCCAATGAGTGAGAGAGAATGACGACAACAGTCGCGGGTCCGATAGCCGCCCCTTCACCTTCATGCCTTTACCCTCAGTAGGCTCCATTCCACTATTCAGATTCGATGTTAATGAAAGAGAGACAAACATTGCTGTGACCCACTTAAAAAGTGGAGCTGGGTTTCGAAAACACATGAATGTAAACATTGGGGGGTGGGGGGGGGGGTGAAGTAAGCCTAATTTTTAGATTAAAGACAAGTTTGTTTTTATCTTTAATCCGTCATGAAAGGCGTGGGGGCACTATGCGTGTATTAACCTAGGGTGGTGTGAACCCTTAATTGAGTGGTGGGGCCTGTTTTATTTGTTTTGTGGGTGGGGGGGGGCTGCAAAGTGGAGAGATTTAAAGGGGGAGAGACAATCATCAGGGTAGGGAGGGGGAGAGATAACCAGAGGGGGTGGGCTGTGGCTGTGGTCTGCTTCCTACTCTCACACCCCTCTTCATTGTTTACACTGACTGTCTGACTGACAGGCAGCCTGTCTATGTAATAAGTGTAGTCAACAGACTGACTGACTAACAATAGACCCGCAATTTACTATACATTCTAGAACATGACAGCTAGAATCTCATTGGATGTTATGGGAAACACCTCCAATTATCCTTTTGGAAGGTGTCGGGATTATGGTCTAATCAGGAATTGGGTAAATAACACATTATTGTGGTCCTAATCCCTCCCAAATATATGAGTTATTTTTTATGTGTACAGGTATATTTCCTGTATGGAAAATACATCACACATCAACATTACTTTTCATAATCCATATTTTAGGAGACCTCTGTATATATTTGTAACCGGTGACACATGATGTGTTATTGGTAAATACCAGTCCATAAAGAAGTTATGGTGATAATGGGCCTGTTGCTGAGTTGGCCACAAATTGGTTGTAATATATGATTAAAAAAATCATATTTACACTGTGTAAACTCATAGGCATTGCAGGATGCATTACACAACATTGCCTGAAATAAAAATACATTGATTTTAACAGTCTGGGCAGAGCCGTAATGATGGCGGTGCGGGCGGTGCGACCGCCCCGGGCGCAAGCCCAAGGGGGCGCAGCTGCCCGATACCTGCCTTCGTGCCCAGAGGAATCGGCGCTCTAATTCAGCTCCCCTACAAGCAACAATCCATTCCCGGCAATGCAGTGAAACGCATGTGAAAGCAGGAAGTTCGGCATTTGGAACGCATTTGCGTTCCAAATGCTGAACTTCCTGTTGTTGGAACGCACATTTGTTGTAACGCACATGCGTTTCACTGCATTGCCGGGAATGGATTGTTGCTTGTAGGGGAGCTGAATTAGAGCGGCGATTCCTCTAGGCACGAAGGCAGGTATTGGGCGGTGGCGCCCCCTTGGGCTTGCGCCAAGTATCCTGGCAGAGTGTCAGTTTGGACATGTTTTATATGCAGGTGTGATACCTGTTGATTATAACATGAAGAGATCCTAATGTCCTGCCATTTGTAGCAGCCACTACTATTACTTTTTATATCTAAGCTTTGCCAGTGCAGCTCATACATACAGTACTCTTTATACCACCTTCTTTATAACATCGCTCTTGTTTACCATCAGGTCTATTCTCCACACAAAAGTACATTCAAATATATTATGTCCAGTATACACCAACTTTCTATACCAGCAGTTTTGTCTATATATTTAGTGGGAATTATATGGAGCACTTTATAATGTTTACTGTATGTACTGTATGTAGTATTTGTAGGGTATGTACAAACATAAACATGAATATTTTGGTGAAGGACAAACTTGGAAAACCTCTACATCAAAGTCCTGCTCTCGCCCCTGATAGTCTCCTTCCGTTATATTGACATCTGCTTGGGTTCATCATGAAAAGTACCTATTTGTGTTTTGTGATTATTGTGTTTTTGATTATTTGCTAAAACATCCGGTTGTTACAGTGAGATATAAATTAAATGCTGCTTGGTGTGAGCATGTCATCATTATTTGATACAACATAGACAGGAAATTTGTGCTTACAGCAAATTGCATGTCAATTTTATTTACACGTTTTGCAATATAATTTCCGTCCCCTGAGGTGTTGTGCAGAAGGTCTTGCAGAGAGTCTTAATCACAGATCACTCAATTTGGATTCATGATGAGCTATACAAGGTATGTTTTCCAGGTCATAAATATATAAGAAGAAAATAACCACACACAGAAACTGCAGTCTATCTGGAAGTAAGAAATAGCAGTACCCGTTCCCATATGAAATCCTGTAGCCTCGAGCCATCTGATCCACAGTTTCTGCCTGTTTACAAGAAGTTAATCTGTCAAGAAATATATTCCTCCTTAAGATGCGTGACATATGCTCTGAGTTTCCTAATCAAAAGAACCATTAGAACATCTAATTAGGTTATTCTCACATGCCCACATGTATTATTACACTATTATATCCCTGAGGTGCACACACATTTGTTGTGATCAGTGTGCTATGATTTGGTTCAGATTCGGGGACCCCAATTGGATACATACATTACAATAATTTTGATTGGCTGGCAAACATAAATCCTATATTGATAGTTCAACAATCCATTAATTAACTAAAAAAAAACACGTCATTTATAGAAACACATCTACCAATTATTACCATATATATATATATATATATATATATATATATATATATATATATATATTATAATATATACGAATTCTTTCAGTAAAGTGCTAGCCACACCCACATTAGGTTGACCACACCCACTTGTCAAATGCCACTCCCACTTAGATGGGGGGCGCCGGTGCCCAGTCTCGCCCAGGGCACCACAATGTCTAGTTACGGCACTGAGTCTGGGACATCATTGTTTATTTAGATGGTAGCACAAAACTCCACAGTGCAGACAGTCAGTGTACAACAAATTATGTCATAAACAAATCATAAATAGAAACAGAACAGGACATTCTAGGTGAACGGGGAAGATGCAGAGGTGAGACAGAGGCGAGAGAGGGTCTATTATTTCTGTATGAAGCCAAAATGTATCCATAGAAACATAGAATTTGATGGCAGATAAGAACCGCTTGGCCCATCTAGTCTGTCCATTTTTTTTAACCTATGGTAACATCAAACCCTATTTGTTCCTTTAATCTTTGTAAGGATATCCCTTTGTCTATACCAAACATGTTTAAATGACTCTATTTTATTATACTCTACCACCTCTGATGGGAGGCTATTCCACTTATCCACTACCCTTTCTGTGAAGTAGTTTTTACTCAGATTTCCTCTGAACCTACTTCCCCCCAGTGTCAGTACATGTCCTCGTGTTCTAATACTTCTCTTCCTATGAAGAATGTTTCCCTCCTATACCTTGCTAAAATCTCTTCTCTTCTCTACTCTAAACTATAAGAACTGAGATCTGCATAGGAGCGAAGGATAATAAAAGCTGTGCTGTATTCTTAACTGATTTATTCTCTGGAGGCAAGGGTTAACTATTGGTGGTACGCCCATCCGGTGTCATAGGGGAGGGGTTTCAGAGGTTATAAGTTTGATGGGTGGAGTATTATTCAGCCTTGCAGATCTGGATGTTGCCCGCCCTCCCTGATTCGTTTGGTTCCTGAGAACATTTGGAGTCGGCTGGATATTGGTCAGGACGGGTATCAGTCTATGGCAGACATGGCTGTCTGCGAAGATGGAGGAAGTTTGGGCGGAAAACGCAGTCAGTCAACGGCCAGTGGTTTGTGTGGGCGTATGTTTACGGTATTGAGCATGGTGAACCCGCCTCTCTTCAAGTGAATCGGCTATTAGTCTCGGTTTTAGGTACCGCCCCTGTGGGTTGCCCTGTGGTTGCTTTCCGTATAGCCCAGAGGTTGGGCGGGTTCGGTAGAATCAGCACGTGGTGCCCCGTCCAGGTAGATATGTGCGCACTGGGTTGTTTTGGTTTGTCCCCCGTTTGAACCCAGGGGGTGTTGGCGCCCCGGATGGAAAGTCCTATGGATATGCTAGGACAGTTGGGTTTTGCCTGGCACGCGTCGGACTGACTGCCTTATTCTCCTCCACCATAGTAATTAAATAATTTAATTTTTTCCACACTCACGTCTCGTGTCGTTACTTTAAGGTAATAGTTGAATAAATGGAAGAAGGTGTAAGAGGTTAAGATATCAGACATAAGCCTTTTATACATATTAAGATCTTTTAGTCTTTCCGGGTAAGTTTTGTGCTGTAGGCCATGCACCATTTTAGTTGCCCTTCTTTGTACAGTCTCTAATGTATTTATATCACAGTAATCTAGATGAGGCCGTACCAATGACCTATACAGTGGTATTATTACTTCTATCTGCTACTGATTACTCTCCATATACAACCAAGAATCTGGCTTGCCTTCCTCATTGCTTTGTTACATTGCTTACCTGCCTTTAAGTCACCTGAAATAGTGACCCCTAGATCCCTTTCCTCCTCGGTAGTTTCCATTAAAGTGCTATTAATACTATATATAGCCATTGGGTTTCTGAGACCCAAGTGCATGATTTTGCATTTTTTGGCTTTAAACTGTAGTTGCCACACTCTTGATCATTCCTCTAGTCTACCTAGATCATCGATCATTTATTTTGCCCCCCTGGTGTGTCTACCTGTTACATATCTTTGTGTCATCTGAAAAAGGGCCTACTTTCCCTTCAATACAATGTCACCAATAAAGATATTAAAAAGCACTGGTCCAAGTACAGATCCTTGGGGTACTCCACTGGTGACCTTTCCCTCCTGTGAGTACACTCCATTTACTATAACTCTATGTGTTCTATCCTGCAACCAAGATCTTATCCAAGATATTGAACAGTACAGAACTGAACGTGAACTAAAATAGACATTAAAGCAGGGATCCCATGACAACATTAGGCGTGTTGGTTTTTTTAACATAAATCACTGTGGCATGCTAAAAGAAGAATTTTTGTATTTACAATTTTCCCTTGTTTGTTTTTTTCTTCAGGCTGCCATTAATGATTTATGATTCTGGACTACCATAGCAACCACAGTCACATGACACATGATGTAGTGAGCAGAGAAGCTTTTGAACTCCCCTCTGAGCTTGGAATGCACTGTGACATCCCCCTTCCCCCTTTGCCATCAAATGAAATGCTGAGAGCCTGTGTCTGTGTAGCAGATTGCCTGTGTCTGTCAGTCATTTTTTTGCCAACAAGAGAGCTTTTGAAAAAGAGGTAATGATTTGTAGGAGGATGGCTAAGAATAACAAATTCTTACTTAAAGATCCTTAAATTCTTATTTAAAGAAAACTACCAGTATTTATAAATTGTAAGTGGCATTGCTACTTTAAGTTTTCAGCCTGGTGCCTTTTGGACTTCTGGAATGCCTGAATAAACATTACAATGTCTGCTTACAAGGAGCTGTAATTGCTAAATATTATTTACAATACTAATAGATAAACAATAGAGTCTAGTGTTTAGTGTTGGGTGTTGGTTTTGTTAAACAATGATGACACTGGGTACATTTTCTCAAAATGGGACTTAAAGGTTCCTCTTATAATGGAACATGCTAGCTCGACATGTTGGATCTATGCATGTTCCTGACATAAGATATTCTACTGCATGTGCAGGGATGGTGATTTTGCATATTTGAACATATCCCTGTTTTTATTGGACGCCATAGAGCATTTATTGCTGTGTCGAACAGACAGACTTTTAAGTCGCCTCCAAGCGATCAGTATTTGCACCATCATCATCACCATCAGCCAGCTTTCAGTGGGATGCCTTTCACTTCATCTAGGAGTGATATACATGGGAAGTGAATCACTAAATGCACATAAACCAATATAAATAAAAATGAATGATGGCATTTAAGGTAGTCCCAATGTCCCATTATTGTCATGAGCAGTACTGTACACTACATAATTGATGGTCAAAGACAAGCATTTGATCATTTTCAATTTAATGAAGGTGCTACTTGTAATATAGCAATCTGGGTAACGTTTAACTTTTGCAGCAGTCCAGATTTGAGGGTTCCGTCCCGCCATCCCGATCGGGACAGATTTGTCTCCCGGGTGAGAAATTTGGGAGGTATGTTGACGTTCACTGCTGCTCTGCACGGCGGTGGATGTGTTTAGGGAGGAAGGGAGGAGAGTACAGGCAGTCTAGCACTTCAAGAGCGCTAGGTACGCTCCCAGGTAGGTGGCCACGCCCCATTGTGATGTGGCCATTGTGGCGTGAAAGAAGAGACAAGATTGGGTGGTATGCTAATCACTCATACATGTATCCATACCCGCAATGAATTCCCCAACAAATTACATTGGTGCAAAAGTCGCAGGCTAAACACACAAGAACATTGGGCCATCAGGGGCACACGCAGGATTTTTAAGGGGGGGTTAAAAGAAGCGTCCGCGGCGGTGGTGTATACAATACAGCACCTCCGTGGACACTTCTTTGACAGCACCGCGGCTGCTGGATAGTACAGGGGCACTTCTTTAGCTGAGGGGAGGGGTTTCTGGAGACCCAGAAACCCCCCCCCTGCGTGCGCCACTGGCCATGTTGTGTATTGAGTGTGTAGGCAGGGGTTTCTGTATTTGGCGGCTATGGAGGTATTGAAACCATGTGACGTCCCATTAGTCTAAGGTGTACGGTGTAGCATAGCCTCTTCCGCTCTGTAGAATTGATCAGAGCATGTGAAACAGTAGTATTTGTGCAAAAGCAGTAGGCACTCCAGCTCTTCCTCTACGACAAGCTGCAGGAGCTGGCTGCCAATACATGGTGAAAGATTATATTCCCAGTCCACTGATCCTGTTATCATGCCTTCTCCAGAGAGATGAACACATGCAGATATATGTTGTAAACTGTTTGTGTCCCTGTCTTCAGTGACGCACTTCAGAGACGACAATTAATTCCCAAGGTCCGGTTACAATAGATCTGGCAAAGTTTGCAGTCATTACGGAACTAGTTCGTGTCACCCGGGATTCATATCACACAAGTATATTTTTTTTAATTAATCAGATGACACTGCAGTGATACTTTTCACAATGTCATGCTTTCATACTTTTAAAATGTTGTAATAGGAGAGAGTAACCAGTTTTGGCCTAGGATCAGGTTTCCGTCAGAGAGATGATTCAGTTGTTAATCATTAATGTATTTCCTATTAGTCTCTCCTATTAATTACTTTAGCATTTGTTACAAGCTAAGTATGTATTTTTTTAATTAAAATATAACTGTTAGCAAATTACATACTGATAAAATCACATTAAACATCAATTATTTAGATTTATTTTTTTTAACTGGTAGCTCACAAGGATGGGCGAAGACCTGGATAGGGGTAAGCGTTATTAAACGCCGGGGTGTTATAGCCACTCTGTTTCTTACCCTAAAGGGTTAAGTTGACTAATTTGTCTGGACAATATAATGAGTGGGTGGGGTTATAATTGTATAAAAGCTAGTGGGAGGAGCCATCCCTCCTCTTTTTTTCCTGAGAGACATTGCTGGATAAAAAAAATCAGATCATTATTTCACAATTAAATTACCTTTATTGAATTTTCTTCAGTTTTAACTGTTTTATTCCTCCTTTTCCTTTTCTATAGCTCCTTAGCGATCTTTGAATTCTCACTCCTTCATCTTTATTTTTCACCTCAATTCCCTTCCCCTAATTTTTAATTATTTATTTTATTTTATTTTTTTCCCTTTTCTCTTTTTCTTTTTTCTTCCCCTTTATTTCTTTTTCCTACACCCTGCTTTACCCCCTGCACTATCCCCTGTCCTCGCCGTCAAGTCCAACTACCCGCCCGGGAGGGCTCTCCTGCTCCCATACCTCCCCTGCTGTCTCTTCCCCCTACATGCCAGCATCCGTCAGCATGGGCGCGCTGTCAGTCGGCGGTCTCTGTCGGCAGGGGGTGCCAGAATCCCCTCCGCCTCTCCTATGGTTAGATTGGGTCCCAGCAACAGGGGAGAGAGGCATTTCAGAGCCTCAGTCCCCTCCAACGGCATAAGTCCCGCCCCCAAGCTGCGGTGGCCATTTTGAATCAACATCCAGCTCCTGTCTCATCATTAAGACAGGCAGTTAACACTTAAAGTCCGGCACTATTAAATACTCAACCCCTTTCAATTAACCCCTCAATGAATGATGCCCACATCTATCAGGCTGTTCCACAGATGCATCTCTGTTGTGTAAGCTGCATAAGTCTAAAACTGATCAATTAGGTAAGGGGCGTTGGGTTATGTCGTTAATATGTCGGCACACTCGGATGCTACGATTTGTCCAGGGGCTTTAGCTAAGGCTTTTTCGAAGGTCAGATCTCCTGGTAGCCAGGTGTGTTTTGTACATCTAGATGGCTCGCCCTTTACGAGATATCAATTTAACTTTATACTTAAAAAAATGTGTTGCCAGTATAGGTTTGGATCCAAATAGCTACAGCACACATTCATTCAGAATTGGTGTAGCTACCTCCGTAGAAGGGTCCTCCGTGGAGTGCATCAAGCGGCTAGGAGGGTGGAAGTCAGCTGCATATAAAAAATATATAAGATCTACTAAAATCCACCAAATTGTAATCAGCCACCCCCTTGTTAGCTACCCAGGGTTCATCCGCTCGTCACTTTTGGAAGTGGGGGCATGAAGGGATTTCCTTATTTTTCCTCAAAAGAAGAACCACATAGCATGAGCACCTTCGAGGTTTTGTAAGGTTTGTACTTTCATATGGGTGGCTCCTCGATAACCCCTTCACATCTTTCTCCCTTTCCATTTTGTTGTTTGCACGGCTATTCACCGTTTGTGTTGCTTGCCAACAGGATGCATCACAAGTTTTTATGTTTGTTGTGGATGTTTGTGGTCTAATTGAGACTTCGTTTTCTGTTGTGAGTAACTTTATGTTCACGTATAGTCATCTAATGAACCTGGGGGTATTGTTTTAATTACAGATCCCGACACGGCGCCCCTGCAAATTTGGGTCTTTGGCCATTCTTTTGGTTACTGGGCTGCAAAGCACCCAGCAGCGCAGGACTCATCTAAGTGCCCCATCCCGGTAAATGTGCAATGTATGGGTAGGAGGGGAATGTGTTCGGTCAATTTTAAGAGGATTATTTTGGATAAAATTGCTGAGAGCCAGGCCCCGGACATATTGATTATACATCTTGGGGGCAATGATCTGGGTAAAAGGTAAACCATCGGCCTAATTTGGAGTATTATTATTGATGATCTTAAACTCCTCCTTAATAAATGGCCCAGTATTAAAATTGATTGGTCGCACATCCTTTCTCGCTTACATTGGAGAAGTGCGCGTAGAGGTTTGATAATGGATAAGATGAGACAAGTGAATGGAGCAGTTTCAAAGTATTTGAGGGAAAATGGTGGTTGGTCAATTTCTCATCCTGCAATTAGGGTTTCGTGAATCTCACCTTTACAGACCGGATGGGGTTCACTTGACAGACACAGGTCTTAATTTGTTTGTTGGGCAAATCTACACTTGTTTGGCGGAGCTACTAGGGTCATATGGTGGCAGGCCACCTGTCAACTAGGGACAGGCGGCGTTTGCGTGATAGCGATGCAGGCAGCGGTTAATGCAGTGCATGAGTTTTGGTGGGCTGCAGGCATCTTCCTCCCTTTGATCCTGTCTCTTTAGGGGGGGGGGGGGTCACCTGTACAGGTGCCTTAGGTATCATTTTAGGAAACGTACCCGTGAGGCCAGAGGGGGTTGAGGTTTTCTGACTCCGTAAAGTTGTGCCGGGATTTGGGGCTGGCTAGCCATCCCTTTAAAGTATTCGGTTAAAGTTTGGTATTGACTGGTAGCTTGCCTGCATCCGCTTTTGTTGCCATAATCATCTTTTATCTTTTAATCAATCAATAAACTGTAACCTTATTTTTACCAAATTTATTCCTGTGTCCGTGTCATTTATTTCAGGTTTAGTATACAAATATTTTATATTTTAATGTGTCTTTGCGTTTTGAGCAGTGTTGAGAAAACAGCCCATTGTCGTTTATAGTTTTTTTCAAACGAGCATTATAGGAAAACACCATAAAAGACATATTTTTTGGGTGAGGACCCACTGATAATACATATTTATTAACAGTTTATTTAAATTTCATCCATTAATGCCTTAAAAAGTGAAACAAAAAGATTTTACTTATATTTCTATCAGAGGTCAACAGGAGACACAGACATCTGATGGGGATTAAGTTCCACTTTTCAGAGATAGGGCTGTGTTTGATACCTAAAGAAACTTCCCTATCTCCACACAATGTTCAGATTGACAGGTTGAGTCTAGGCTGGGTACAGACTACAGAAAATTTCTCCTGATGCAATATCGTCAATGATTTTGCCAACGACTGAAAGTCCTGATCAGCATGCCGATTCATGTGTACACACTATACACCTTCTTCTGTCATAACCATCGGCTGAAAAGATGGTGACTCTGCACACTCCATAGAGATCTTTGGACATTGCCGATCGTGAGTGCATACACACTGCACAAATAGAACAACATCGTTCCATTGTTGAACAAGATTTTTAGTCTGTTTATAAACCAAAAGAAACAATATGATGACATTTGAAATGACAATAGCTCATCGTTGGAGTGTACACACTAATGGGATATAGGGACAAACGGTCGTTTATTGTGCGATTGGGCCGATAACCGGGTGAAGAACCTGTAGTCTGTACCCAGCCTAAATCTTGCTAGTAATCCGTGTGCTCTGTTATCTCTGTGTGGGTAGGTCTGATTCCTATGTGTCATGATCTTACCTGTTCCCCGCGTTGTCAGCGTTGTCTGGCAGCTGTGTCCGCTCTGGCAGTTCAGCGCTGTCTTCCGATGGCGCCCCCGCACTTCCTGGTTCTCCCAGCGTCAAGTCATGTGACTCCTGGGCGGGGAATTCAAATCTCTATATCTATTCTGCTCTGACACGCTGCCTGTGTCAGAGCAATGTGTTTCCTGTTCCTGGCTACCTTTTCCTGTGTACCTGACTCCTGTGATCCTGCTCCCTGTGTACTCCTATGTTTCCTTAGACTCCTGTGTACCAACCTGGCTGTGACCTGACTACTCTTTGGCTTTATCCCTGGTACCGCGAATTGGACTTACCATCCCGTGTACCGACTCGGCTGTGTTCTTGACAACTCTCTGGATTTCCCTCTGGCACCGTATACCTGATGACCTCCTGTGTACCGACTCGGCTGTGTTTCTACTCCTCTGGATTCATCTCCTGCTACGCACACAACTGACTCCGTGCATCACTGGTTTCCGCTCCAGACCCTGGAATTCACGGTTAGTGCCTGTATTTGCATCACCTTGTCATATTGCCTGTTTGACTACCCATCACTTAGAGCCTTCTCCCTTACGTCAGTAGGCTAACCTGGGGGCCGCGACCTGCGGTTCTTCGGCAGCAAAGTCCACCCTACCTTGCGGTGGTTCTTGGTGAAGACCGGAAAGCTATTAGACTCCGCGCCCTAGGTAAGTCTATGTAAATACTGACTAAGGCATCAGAACCGTAGCACTATGACGTTTATTCCTGCCTAATTACTGATATCTTCTAAACCATGTGTGAAGTTCCCTGCTTCTCTGTAATAAATCAACCTGGTTCAACCACATGTCTCTGAGCTCCTGAGTTTCACACTGCACCACTCCCCAAAAGGTCACAGTGTTATCATCAGCATCCCTGCCATAAATCCTCTGCTAACACATTTGTATTAAGGATATATCTTTAATGAGTTTAAGGGGCATATTCAATTAGCATTCACGCCCGCGATTAAGCGTGGCTGCACGGGTCCCAGTATCGCAACGTTGCGGTTTTCTGTGCGCACCCCGAAATCTGCAATGTTGCGGTACCGTAATGGCACTTCACACGCGCACCCACGAATCTTAATTGAATACCCCCCTAAGTGTTTTATAGAGATTTAAGGTAATTTTAAAGACTGTTGATACTATTTCCAAACATCGGGTATGTTTTTGTTGAGCAGTTTTTCAAGCCTCTATCACACTGAATAAAGTTACAAACACTTCTGCCTTGCAAACCTTAATTGAACACAGAGAAACGTATATGGAATGGGAGTGAAGGATGCTTATTGCAAGTAATAAAAGCATACTTGTCAACTATCCCGGAATGTCCGGGAGACTCCCGAAATCCGGGTCGGTCTCCCGGACTCATGGGAGAGCAGGCAATTCTCCTGATTCCCGGCCTGCTCTGCAAATTAAATGGAGGGGGCGGCAATGTCAAACCCCGCAGGTTAAGTGTTGAAACACTTAACCAAACATTGCCGCTTTAAATTAAGAGGAAAATAAGTCGCACTGACGTTAAAATCTCTTGACAGACACCATAGTAGTCAGACTCATTTGCGGTCAGCATCCTGCGCCAATCTGCAACTTCGCTATACAGGTAAGTCTGCTTTTCTTTACATCGTTTTTTTACAGATTCGTCTTTTATTTGGAGGACTTCTCGATGTCGTTATGGTGGTAATCGTAAAAATGATTACCACCGGGTGACCCATTGCAGGTCGCTGACTAAAGATGTATGATCCTTGTGCTTGACATACCCTGGTGGCATATGGATGTTCACTTCTATGTTGGAAATATTTTTTTTTAAGGAGGGTCTGACTCCTTACATCACAGGGGAAGTATGACATGTTTTTATCTGTAATCAGCAAAGTAGGATTTGACTTGTTTCCTGTGCATCATATTCGTATTTCAGCTGCATAAGAAGTTCAATTACTTTGGAAATTCTAAAGTTGGATTCTTAAACTTCTCATTGTCTAGATCCTTCACACACCCCGCTCTGGTGCAGCCCAAGTAGATTTCCCAACACACCATGTAGGCTACAAAGATGCCACTCATCATGGGAATTATGATGAGGAGGAGGAGGAGGAGGATTGGGATGATGGACAATCTGTGGCAGAAGCACCCAGTGGGTCAAATGGAGGTTCCACACAATCAGCAACAGCACCACTTTCACCCTAGAGCTGAATACGCGCACTGACCAAGGCCACAACTAGAGCGTCATGACAGCGTGGCCAACTCGAAGAGGGGAAGTGTGGAGGTTAGGAATTTGAATAGATTCTCCAGCTTTGTAAGGTCAGGTGTGGAAGCCTTCAAACTTGGAGATGTCCTCCAGCTAGCCAGAGTACCTGAAAGCCATGTCATTGAGATGGGACCCATGTGGCCACAGTGCAGATCAGGTCCTAACTCACTTGGTTGCTCTGTGGAGGAACCCACTAAACAAACAAAGTTCAAAGGAATTAAAAGTTATATCTCTTACAAGCTGACTCCGGGGCCTCACCGTCTCTCCAGTTTACCAGCGATACAAACATTGTGACTGGTTGTACAACCGCCTCCTGCACAAAGTTACTGTAATTTCTGTACCCCACTTGCCGGAGAAGCAGGCTACAGTACGCTTTCATCCAAAAGCGTAAGTGTTGTTTGGTCCTTTGGATGGATCGTGTGGTAATTCAACCTGTTCTTTTACAGTATGATGGTTTTGAGCATTTCTTGACCTGGCAGAATGAAAAGCAATGGAAAGCAGGCAAGAGGCGTCCAAAGAAAGATGAGATGGTGGGTGCAAGCGTCCTGCTGACTTTGCAGATACCTTCGGAGCATCAGGACCTTCAGGGTGTGGAAGAGTGTGCGGATGCCTTTAAATTTTTTCAAAAGAGATGGATGAATGTGTCCTCCAATTAAGTAGTGTGGTATCTGAACTAGCACCTAAACATTTGAGAGGCTTTCGTAAGGAATTTCAGAAACTTGGAGGTGTTCTGCAAGGTCTAAGTCATTCCTACCAGCTAGACCCATACCTATGGTTCAGAGCCATTAGCCGGAGCTATCTCTCATACTGCACACACCTATGAAATAGTAGGTGAGATGTTTGCTGAACAGCCAAAGATTGATCAATTTAAGTTTCTTGATACACTCTCCCTGTACCAAGGATTGCTGTTCCAACTTTCCAGACATCCTTCACCTAAAAAAGGAGCATTTGCCAAGGTGAAGGACAGCCAGTGCATGAGTAATGAAGCAGATGGAATTTGGAAGAGGTGCCGTGTAGTGGGCTTTGCTTTGCAAGTAGAGATTAACCATTTTCACCAGAGGAGGCGGCTGGACTTTAAGCAGCATTATTTAAAGGGTCAAATTATCTTTTATCGGAGAGTGAGTCAGGAACTGGAGAAGACTCTACACATGTATAATAACTTTTGACTTAGACTTGATTTATCACTTTTGGTTTGGAATTTGAGTTGGCTTTACTATTTGCATTTGCTTTACTATTAGCATTTACCAAATGCTGGTTTGGCATTGCCAAGTGAAACTTTTCTGATAAGTCACCATTTCTTTCTACACTTATATACGTAATAAGGGGCCTTTTACAATGGAAGGGACGGAGTAGAAAGTATGAAGAAATATAGTAAGAAATTGGAACAGTTTCTAAATAGAGATCCAGTTATTGAGAGAAATGGTTTAAGACTAAGGTTATTGTTAATTGGTGTTTATATTGGTAAATTAATATGGATTACAAAGTGCTGCTACTCTATGAGAGCAAACATACATGGAGCTTTATTATATAATTCCAGGGAGGCTAAGGGTTCAAAGACAAAGTGCTTGGATGTCACGTTTTGTAAGAATGTAAACAAAAATTTTAATGACATCTAATTAATAGGAAAGGCCCACAGCAAGATTCCGAAGAGCGTTTCGCTGTAAGTTGCTTTTAACAAGGAAAAATTGAATAGGGCAGTCAGCAAATCACCCCGTCACCTAGTATACACAGGGAACCATATATGAATCGATTATAATCCCTGGTGACTAGGGAAAAATGTCTAACTAGTATCTATCGGATGTGATTCGAACTGGGATAAATGGAATATTTCAATAGATTATATTTACTACAAACGCAATTTTAGTTTGAAGCAGATCTCTAAGGGCACAATAAGGGACCTGTATACCAATTGTATAGTTACCATGAGTGAATCCAAGATGAGGTATTAACAGTTAATGTAAAGTAAGGAACACACACAGCAATTTTAATTCACAGTTCACTTATTCACATATTTCGCTGGTTTTAATAAGACAATTTTATTATAGGTTTAAATAAAAGCTAATCATTGAGATAATTGGGGTACATATATGATATAAATGAATTGATTTTGACATAAGTCTGTTTTGCGCCATATTCCAAACCAGTTTCTTTCTTCCCCTTCTCTTTATGAAGTAGACTAAGTCACCTGTGCTTGATTAACGAAATCCTGAAAACATGATGTATTGGGGTTGCGAGAGGGCTGGAGGTAAGAAACACTGCTGTAGAGCATGCACTGTTAGCCACCATTTGGGCTTTCAGTTCCGGCCCCTCGAACAAGACAAAGGGCCGCACTGATTGAGAGCACACTGCATTCCCTCCTCCTCCGTTATGTAGTGCGTCCTCCATGAGTGAGGTCATGTGATGCGGAATTCAGCCGCTAAAGCAGAGAATAAGAAGGAGAGTAGTCGACAGGGGAAGGAAAGGGGGGCACATTGGTGAAGGCTCAATGGGCTTCTGCCGGCTTGCGTCTGTTTATCACTGCTGTAAACGCTGAAAACACAAATATGATTTTTCTGGCTTCTCACTTTCATAGGTGGAGGTGTTGCCCATAGCAACCAATCAGGTTCTAGTAATCATTCTCTAGAATGTATTACATAAAAGATAGCTAGAATTCATTTTTCCTATATAGAAGGTTTAGTAAATCTACACCTTACGTCTTTCAACTTGAAATTCACACTAGTAAACAACCAGGTCAGTTTTGCTAGTGTTATATAATAAGAGACGCAGGGGTGTGTTTGAGTTTGAGAAAACAGACATGCAGATTGCTAATGTAATTACTAATTATGAGTTGTGTAAACACTTCATTCCCTTGGGACTACTCAGGACACATCCAGGGTTAAGGAAAGTGTCTTTTCTATGATTAATTAAATTGCAATAAGTCCCTGAGGGCTCTAACCATAGATACCACATAGATATTTTCCTATGTGATTATTTGTATCATTACTGGGAACAGTGCATCATTAAGACTATAAGACAGCTCCAACTTATACTAATAAGTTAATAAATTTCATATTGCACAGACGTCTAAAGAAAATGTACTTGTTTTATATTTAACATCCAAATAGAACAATTTGCTTCCATTGTTACTCATTATTCTACTGTCTATGCAGGAAAGACAAAATATTTTAAAATCCATAGCTTCTCTGCAGCATTATAGCAGCAATCTATAAGAAGCACATGTTGAACTTTAATAATTGGATGAAGGTGGTAATCATTAATTTCTGTATACTACTAATGCTTACAATGTGATTAGTATGCAACCTAACTATTATTGTAGCAACATGTACATAAGTTTAATGTATTCATATCATTTAATATAAACTATAATTTATAAATAAAGCTAGAGGTCATAAAAGAACCTGTTTATACAGGTCTAGAGGCGAGAGCCTGGGGAAAGGACACCTGGTCAATCATGGAGAGATGACCCCCACCCACCCACCTCAAGGAACAATGACCAACAGAATCAACCAATGGAGCGTCGAATTCTTGGAAAGTCATGACCCATCGACCTATGAATGTGGACCTTTAATACTGTAACTGTGTTTCTTTGTGATGTCACTGCTTTTTATGACTGTATAGTGTATAAAATGTTCAATTCTGGCTTTGGAAACCAGAGTGTTCTCATAGAAGGTTGTGTCGGTGCCGACTGCGCTACTTTGCTCTGTAATCTATTTAGTGAATAAAACTCTTGTGCTTTGAAACCACAGCGATCGCATCAGAGAATCTTTATTTCATATGATACATACGGACGTATCACAGGATGTAAGAAGAATGTTGGTATTTACAATTTTCCCATGTTTTGTTTTTCTTCAGGCTGCTATTAATGATTTATGATTCTGGACTAACGTTGTAACCACAGTCAAATAGCACATGATGTAGTGAGCAGAGAGGCTTTGGAACAACCTTCTGAGCTCTGTCTACACTGATTTCCTCATTCTTCACTCTCTGCCATCATATGACACGTTGAGAGCTATGAGCCTGTGAAAGTGTGTAGCAGACTGACTGTGTTTGGCACAAAACCAGAAAAAAATAAGCCCGCGCTCGGTATATCCCACATTATATATGGTACCAGCTGCTTGGCAACAAGCCCACGCTCGGTATATCTCGTATTGTATGTGGTACCAGCTGCGTGGCAATATAAATGCCCATATATGTATACAAGACAGAAAGAAAGTTGTCAGCGCTTATCCTTTAAACTGCATATCTGTGTGTGTCTAGCAAAATGAAAACATGAGGTATTAGTTCATATTTTGATCAAAAGACTTAAGCCTGCATCCCACGTCAAGGGTACCTCATTGTATGCAGATCCTACACTGACCTATATGCAGTGTTGGACTGGGGCATGAAGGGCCCACCAGGGGACAGCAATGCTAGGGGCCCACCAGAGGGGGTGTGGCCAACCATCAAAGAGGCGAGACCAGACACTAGAGGGGGAGTGGTCAGCCCAGAAAGGACAGCTAGCACAATAGTGTAGTATATAAAGAATGCAGTGTGTATAAAGAGTACAGTCTTGATCTGCACCTTAGATTGGGCAGAACAGTCACCAAAAATCGGGATAATCCCACTAGACCAGGCTTGACTAACCTGTGGCACTCCAGGTGTTGTGAAACAAAACCTTGAGTACCACAGGTTAGCCAAGCCTGCACTAGACTCAGAACATTTGACAGACTGTCCTACCTGTTCTTGTCACCACCTGTGGCTGCTGGTTTCTTTAGCTGCGGCTTGTCTGGATCCTGGAATGTTGAGGGGTCCTATTTGGAAAAAATAATGGGTACATTTAGAAAATTCCAACCAGCCCCGACGTTAAATCAATAGGACCCACATTTAATACTTAGGACTTCCTCCAGCCCCAACATAAAAGTAATAGTATTCCCATTTAATAAACCTATTTCCCTCCCAACAGACAGCCCCTGCAATAAATTAATCACATTTACATATAATAAATATACCTATTTCCTGCAACCGTCACTGCCATTAAATAATTAAATAATTAATTAAATAATTCATATTCACATTTAATAAATATACCTCATGCTCCTCAAACTCAGCCCCACATTCAATTAATAGCGCCCAAACCACCCCATCTTAAATTAATAGTCCCCACTATAAAATTAAATTGCCCCATCTTCACCCTACAAAGAAAAGAGCACCCATTATTTAGCCACCACCTACCACATACACATTACATTGCCACAAGCCCGTTGTGCCATCACACACATTACTGCGCCCCTTCATCACCATGATGTGCCTCCTTATAATCACACTGCACCCTCCATGCTGCTTTTGCTCCCCCCTTCTCCTGGCTCCCCTTCACACACTACCATACTGTCTGTGCTCCCCCTTCACTCTGCCATGCTCCCCCTTCACTCTGCCATGCTCCCCTTTCACTCTGCCATGCTCCCCCTTCTCTGTTCCATGCTCCTATTTCTGTTCCATGCTCCTCCTTCTCTGTTCCATGTTCCCCCTTCTCTGTTCCATACTTCTATTTCTGTTCCATGCTCCTATTTCTGTTCCATGCTCCCCCTTCTCTGTTCCATGTTCCCCCTTCTCTGTTCCATGTTCCCCCTTCTCTGTTCCATACTTCTATTTCTGTTCCATGCTCCTATTTCTGTTCCATGCTCCCCCTTCTCTGTTCCATGTTCCCCCTTCTCTGTTCCATGTTCCCCCTTCTCTGTTCCATGCTCCCATTTCTGTTCCATGCTCCCCCTTCTCTGTTCCATGTTCCCCCTTCTCTGTTCCATGTTCCCCCTTCTCTGTTCCATGCTCCTATTTCTGTTCCATGCTCCCCCTTCTCTGTTCCATGTTCCCCCTACTCTGTTCCATGCTCCTATTTCTGTTCCATGCTTCCCCTTCTCTGTTCCATGTTCCCCCTTCTCTGTTCCATGTTCCCCCTTCTCTGTTCCATACTCCTATTTCTGTTCCATGCTCCACCTTCTCTGTTCCATGTTCCCCCTTCTCTGTTCCATGTTCCCCCTTCTCTGTTCCATACTCCTATTTCTGTTCCATGCTCCCCCTTCTCTGTTCCATGTTCCTCCTTCTCTGTTCCATGTTCCCCCTTCTCTGTTCCATACTTCTATTTCTGTTCCATGCTCCTATTTCTGTTCCATGCTCCCCCTTCTCTGTTCCATGTTCCCCCTTCTCTGTTCCATGTTCCCCCTTCTCTGTTCCATGCTCCCATTTCTGTTCCATGCTCCCCCTTCTCTGTTCCATGTTCCCCCTTCTCTGTTCCATGTTCCCCCTTCTCTGTTCCATGCTCCTATTTCTGTTCCATGCTCCCCCTTCTCTGTTCCATGTTCCCCCTACTCTGTTCCATGCTCCTATTTCTGTTCCATGCTTCCCCTTCTCTGTTCCATGTTCCCCCTTCTCTGTTCCATGTTCCCCTTCTCTGTTCCATACTCCTATTTCTGTTCCATGCTCCACCTTCTCTGTTCCATGTTCCCCCTTCTCTGTTCCATGTTCCCCCTTCTCTGTTCCATACTCCTATTTCTGTTCCATGCTCCCCCTTCTCTGTTCCATGTTCCTCCTTCTCTGTTCCATGTTCCCCCTTCTCTGTTCCATACTCCTATTTCTGTTCCATGCTCCCCCTTCTCTGTTCCATGTTCCCTCTTCTCTGTTCCATGTTCCCTCTTCTCTGTTCCATACTCCTATTTCTGTTCCATGCTCCCCCTTCTCTGTTCCATGTTCCCTCTTCTCTGTTCCATGTTCCCTCTTCTCTGTTCCATACTCCTATTTCTGTTCCATGCTCCCCCTTCTCTGTTCCATGTTGCCCCTTCTCTGTTCCATACCCCTATTTCTGTCCCATGCTCCCCCTTCTCTGTTCCATGCTCCCCCTTCTCTGTTCCATGTTCCCTCTTCTCTGTTCCATGTTCCCTCTTCTTTGTTCCATGTTCCCTCTTCTCTGTTCCATACTCCTATTTCTGTTCCATGCTCCCCCTTCTCTGTTCCATGTTGCCCCTTCTCTGTTCCATTTCCCTCTTCTCTGTTCCATGCTCCCCCTTCTCTGTTCCATACTCCTATTTCTGTTCCATACTCCTATTTCTGTTCCATGCTCTCCCTTCTCTGTTCCATGCTCCCCCTTCTCTGTTCCATACTCCTATTTCTGTTCCATACTCCTATTTCTGTTCCATGCTCCCCCTTCTCTGTTCCATGCTCCCCCTTCTCTGTTCCATGCTCCCCCTTCTCTGTTCCATGCTCCCCCTTCTCTTTTCCATGCTCCCCCTTCTCTGTTCCATACTCCTATTTCTGTTCCATACTCCTATTTCTGTTCCATGCTCCCCCTTCTCTGTTCCATGATCCCCCTTCTCTGTTCCATACTCCATGCAAACGGAGCCGGCGCTGCGGTCACGTGAGGTTTTTTTTTTTGTTTTTTTTTACTTTTAAAGTTTCTAGCTCCCCCCACCAACGAAGAGGGGAGCGATTCAGGGTCGGGGCCTACCGGTGGATAGTTCGGTCCACCGGCGGGCCAGTCCGACCCTGCCTATATGCTTTAAACACTATTAAAATGCAGTTAAAATCAGATGCACTCACCTCCCAGGTATAGGGGTTTACATCTAGCAAAGGCTGGCTTGTGAGCCACACCCAAATGTGCCTTAAATAGACTTGATGGACAGCTGCTATGACAAAAAGGCAATATTTTGAAACAAAACCAGAGAAAAATAAGCCCGCGCTCGGTATATCCCACATTATATATGGTACCAGCTGCTTGGCAACAAGCCCACGCTCGGTATATCCCATATTGTATGTGGTACCAGCTGCGTGGCAATATAAATTCCCATATATGTATACAAAACAGAAAGAAAGTTGTCAGCGCTTATCCTTTAAACTGCATATCTGTGTGTGTCTAGCAAAATAAAAACATGAGGTATTAGTTCATATTTTGATCAAAAGACTTAAGCCTGCATCCCAACATCAAGGGTACCTCATTATATGCAGGTCCTACACTGACCTATAAGCTTAAAACACTATTAAAATGTAGTTAAAATCAGATGCACTCACCTCCCAGGTATAGGGAGGTGAGTGACTGTGACTGTGTTTGGTAGTCATTTTCGTTTGTCAAAAAGAAAACGTTTGAAAAGAAGATAATTATGTGGTAGGATGTTTGCTAAGAAAAATTACATCAGATTCTTAAAAGGTACTTAATTTGCTATTTAAAGGAAAAATATCAATGTGATATTGCTGCTTTAGGAGGTAACTTTTGAGAGCAGAGACATTATTGCAACAAACTAAAAACTAAAGGTACTCTTGGCTTTCTTTTGTAGTCAGTAGGGAAGGAATACCATATGGCTTATGTGGTTACTAAATATCTCTAAAAAGGTACAGTTAAAATTCAGTCAAATTTTAAGTATCATTAAAGGACAAAGATAAAGACAAAGTACAATTAAATACTATTTACAAATTGAATACAATGATTACCTCCCAGCACAATGAAACATTGTCTTGCCTCTGTTCTCTACAGGAACGCGGGCTAGCTATTGCCAAAACTTGCCCTTAAAAATAGGGTAACATGGTTCTGAGCCTCCAGGGACCAAATCTTTGTTTCCTAGCTGGGGCGTAACACAGATGCCCATGACACTGGCTCTAGGTGTAACTTTCAGTGAGACCCCAGAGGAGTATCTCACTGCAAGACGGAGCACATAGCACGGGTGATCCGGCAAAGGTGGGCAACAAGAAGCGACTCGCACCTGGTGCAGCAGTGTCCTCTCGTGTTTTCATTAACAGAATACTGTGAGAAGTATGGCTAGCAACCTTTGATGGACCAACACACCATGGCCTCCCTGCAAGAAAATCATGGTAGGCCTAATTTCCCCTCCCAAGGCCCACTGGGAAACGTGACATGACTACTGGAATGGGATATTGAGGTCCACTAAATAGCCACACGGGTGACTGGGACAACATTCACTTGAACCTTTCCAAGACGTCGATATGTGTAAAAATCATTGAAAACTCTCGTAGGATGTTTTATTGATGGTACTTGGTTTCTGTCAGGAATCAGGAGCTATCTGCTGAATTTGGAGCAACCCTGTCTGGAGGCACGTAGTCTATCGCGCCTTTGGTCTTCACCAGGGACACCCGCAAGGGAGTTTGGATTTAGCTGCGAGAGACGCGCAGGTTGTGGTTCTCCAGGAGGGCAGTCAGTGAGATAGATTGAAGTAATCGGATAGTCTGGGGAGCTGTGGTCAAACTGTGCGGACAGCGCAGTTCACTGGGAGGATCCAACGGAGTAGTCTGCCAAGCCAAAGTCAAATGCCAGGAGAATCTTACAGAGAACAAGGGATGATCCAAAAGAAGTGTCAGGGAAAGCCAAGTCAGGAACCATGGAGTCAGACCAAACAATGTGGAACCACATAAACGCCTGGAGCTAGGGAACCTACTACTCTGCCACCCTAGTGATGCCAGAACCTTCTTTAAATGGGGTATAGATTGTCGGCGGGACTGACGGCAGCAGCCGCTGCCGGGTGCTGAGTAGCGTCCCGTTGCCTAGAAGCAGCTGCCAGCCGATCGGGTCTGATGCATCTGGTTACTTGGCCGACATCCGGCAGCAGAGAAGGTGTGCCTTCCTGTGCGCACAGAGACGGCGCCAGACAGTTCCACATCGCCTTCACGTTATATACCCTGGTGTCTCCCACTATTGCTGGCGCCTGTGCGGACACGTAGGCACCCTGCCCCACATCTGGTGGTACTGTCCAAAACTTCTTCCTTTCTGGGAATCTATCCACCGAAAGTATCACTCGATACTTTCTTCGGTATCACTCGAATCTCCCTTCCTCCCTCCTTCTCCTACTCTGTCCTTCCTCGTTCGATTCCTAAGGTCCCGAAACACACCCAGAAACACAATACACGTATTTATTTATTTTTTATAAATTCTTTATTTATTAGAAAGAGGATGTACATAGATGAAAAAGACCGATTATAGCAGTATAAATATGAATTGGGTTTCATAAAATACATTGGAAATATGTCAAAAAATATGCAAGATCTATATAGTAGAAGTCTGTCCATCGGTGATTGTACTGGAGCAAAAAAAAAAACTCAATGTTTCCTTTTTTTTTTTTTTTTAAACCCAAATACACATAACATGAGACAGAGAAAGAAACAGAAAAAATGGGGTAGAAAGAAGGAAAGAAGGAGAGAATAAGGGCAAGACATGGGGAAAGGGGGATAAGGAAGAGGGGGGGGAGTATGAGAATAATTTGAGAGATGCATCTGCCCCTAAGTCCGAAGCAAAATATAAGTAGAAATGGAAATAGAAAAGGATAGTGAATATGTCCTTTTTTTTATTTTATTTTATTTTATTATATTATGTTATGTTATATAGGGGTTAATAGAGTTATTGTTATACATGTAACCTTCAATCGATTAGAGCGGGTGTGCAAAAAGAGTCTTAAATTCTTCTGTTTCCTTGAACTCCAACCAGCTAAACCAAGTGGCCGTGAAATCTGAGTATTTATCGTTTACAAAAAAAATAATATCATCCATAGACATGTAATACTCCACTCTGGTAATCCAATCCTTAACCGAAGGAGAGTATCGGGATCTCCAGTGTGTAGGTATAACCACTCTGGCTGCATTGTTTAAATGTTTTAAAAGACATTACACATATTTTTAGCACCGCAAGATGCCAAATTGCCCTCTTCTGTAAAAAGCCAGAACCGCCCCCTCTCCCATCTATCATTAACCGCATATGGCAGGTTTACCAAATGGAATATATTGCCAGCATTCTCCGCCATACACCTGTCCAGTTCAAAAATGTCTGGAGTCCCTGGACTGAATATTATGGGTCCTCCCCCTCTGACTTTCTAAGGCCTGTAGCCTTTTACTATCTCTTTGGTCATGTTCTCTTCTTCAGCTTCTTTGTTTACCCTCTCTATCTCCCTTGCCTAGTGACTCCCCCTCTTTCCCCTCTTACTCTCCCCCTTTCTCTGTCTCTATACTCTTTCCCCTGAAGCTAGCGGGCATATTCAATTAGGTCTAAAGATCGCAGCTACGCGCTCCCACTGACACATGTTACCGAAACATTGAGGATTTCCGTGCGCACCGCAAAGGGTTGCAAAGGGAAATCCGCGATGTTGCGGTATCGTATTGTCACTTTAGACACACAGACGTGCATAAGTGCTATCGCCGAACCTAATTGAATATGCCCCTAAATGTTTTTTTAATTTTTTTTTAGCAATATGTTTTCTGTGCTCTCCAAAAACTGATTCTTTTTTTGACTCAGATGTTATGTAAACGTCCCTCCCTCTGTATCTCACCTGAAAAAAATCCACAAAACAATAAAATCTTTATTAAAAATAATAATAATAATAATAATAATAATCACACGGGTGACAATGTATTGTGAATGTATTATTAGCAGCAGCAATAAAAGCCACACCCTTCTCTACATGCTAGCCCTTACCGGTTAAATAAGAGGGTCCCAGGGAGGTAAAATGCCCCTCCTACTCCACTATTACCTTTCACCTGTACAATCCTAGTTGAGTCTCTGCATTGTGCTTTCTGGGTAAGAAGCCAGTACTGGGACAGGAGTGGCAGATTGTTTCTTATCCTTATTGAGTCAATGCATTATTATTTATTATTATTTTTTATTTATAAGGCGCCACACAAGGTCAGCAGTCCATGGCATGCAGTGTTATTATTTATATTTCAACTCTAAAGAAACACATTGTTCATGTAATAGGACAGGACCGTCACCAGTAATAACTGTGACTTATGTAGTGATTCCAAGAACATGTCAGATCTGGGAGAGGAATGGGCTTGGATGTAATTCAAAACAAAAAGGAAGAAAATACCAACGTTCTCTGTTTGTGGTTTGCGAATAAAGCTGCCAGAAATATGGGAGAAAGAAAGGAGACCCCTAATCCTCTCTAAACAGATACAAAGTTATACAAAAATAAACTCCCCGGCGCTAGAATGAGTGTTGAGACAAAGGCAAAGTAGAGATAGGGTTATCAATATTTATAAGCAACAATCTTGCAAAAATAGAGCTGTTGGATCATAGTGATTCCACATTATTCTTAGTAATCAAAAAGAATATAAAACAGCACAAAACACAAAAAGACACCAAAAAGTTAGTCTAAGGCATCAAAAATTTCAAAATAACCAAAAATTTCTAAAAGAAAGTCAACTCTAATAATGGTGATGAAACCGTAAAATCCAAATAAAAAGATAAAAATGTATAGTAAGTAGACTGAAAAAATTCACTAAAAACAAACATCAGAACAATCCTCATGTAGTATACCAATGACCCCAGGCAGCACGGTGGCTAAGTGGTTAGCACTTCTGCTTCACAGCGCTGGGGTCATGAGTTCAATTCCCGATCATGGCCTTATCTTTGTGGAGTTTGTATGTTCTTCCCGTGTTTGCGTGGGTTTCCTCCGGGTGCTCCGGTTTCCTCCCACACTCCAAAAACATACAGGTAGGTTAATTGGCTTCTATCAAAATTGACCCTAGTTTCTCTCTTTCTCTCTCTGTGTATGTTAGGGAATTCAGACTGTAAGCTCCAATGGGGCCGGAACTAATGTGAATGAGTTCTCTGTACAGCGCTGAAATGACATTCCTGTAAATATTTATTGACCTTTTTTGTCTATGGGATGGATACACAGGGTCATCATCATCACCAATTACCCTGTGTATCAATCCCATAGACAAAAAAGGTCAATAAATAGTTCCAGTAATGTCACTTCAGGAAGAAATTTGGACGGTACCTTAGATATATATATTGTCTGGTAAATCGATCCAAAAAACAGTTGCAAACTTCCACCTTCGTCGTTGTAGATGGAGAAACGCCGGCCAGGTGTATTCTACTTTACACACTCCTTCGGTCGCGAGCACTTCCGGACTGTTATGCACATGTGTATTATTCCGTCATAGATATTTCAAATATGTCTAGTGTATAGTCTTGAACTCTGTACTTCCAAAGATAAATCAGTCTGTAAACTCCATGTATATAGACTTTCTCAGGGAATGTAAATGGTTTGTATGTAATCCGCAATACTCATAAAAATAATGGAGGTAGGATCTGAAATCAAGCTACCAATAAAATGAAATCCGAGTGACTGACAGGTCCTAAGTCCAATAGGATAAACCAGAATATAAAGGGTTTACTCTGGTTTTGTTTCAAAATATTGCCTTATTGTCATAGCAGCTGTCCATCAAGCCTATTTAAGGCACATTTGGGTGTGGCTCACAAGCCAGCCCTTGTTAGATGTAAACCGCTATACCTGGGAGGTGAGTGCATCTGATTTTAACTGCATTTTAATGGTGTTTAAAGCATATAGGTCAGTGTTGGACCTGCATATAATGAGGTGCCCTTGACGCTGGGATGCAGGCTTAAATGTTTTGATCAAAATATGACCTAATACCTCATGCTTTCATTTTGCTAGATACACCCAAATATGTAGTGCAAAGGATAAGCGCTGACAACTGTCTAGTGTCACGGATCAATATAGAAATACAGCTAAGGAGCCATGAATAATGGTGAAAAACATACAAGTTTATTGCTGAAGAGACTGAACAGATGATGTAGTATGGTCTTGTAGAAATTACCAGGTATACACAGTTGCAGGTAAACAGGAGGTGTGGAAAGATTCCAGGCAGCAAGTACAGGGAGATTCACAGGGAAGTACCAGGTTCACAGATGAAAACAGGTCAGCAGAATGAATGTTGAGATCCCAATGCAGCATAATAACAGGAGCAAAGCAGGAGGAAGAATCCACAGGGTGTAACAACAGGATATGATAACAAATTCCAGCAATGTGTGCTGGGAGTGACAGGTATATATGGAACACACCCAGGTGCATGGAATAATGAGTGAGGCAGTGTTAACTCCTAAGGAACTAGGAACAGGCACAATAGCAGCACCTCTGGTGATCAGAGGTACTGCTGCTAACACATAAAATAAACACAAATAGTAAAGCCTGATAGTCGAGGTTAGGAGCTGCCAGGCAAAGCAGTATGCTGCAGGCAGATCGTGACAGTACCCCCTCCCTTAAGGGCGGATTCCAGAAGCCCAATTTCCAAAAATGTCTGAATTCATCGGAATCATAGTCCAGAATGGGGGCCAGACAGAAAAGTCCTCTTCTATGGGCAGAGAGGCAAAGGAGACCATGCCAGATGGAAGTTGAAACACTGCAGAACCTCCTTTCTTTTGACGTCCTCCCCTTTTGCGGGACTTCCTTAGAGTTGGGACCTGCGCCATCTGGGTGGAGCACAAAGGTATCTCTTGACCAGGTAAGGTGGGTGGTACTGATGATACTGCTGAGGCCCCGCAAGATGGCATAGCGGGAGGTGGTGGTGAAAACTTGGTGATCACTGCCTCAACAAACAGTTGTAAGTCAGATAGAATGGGGTGATCAGACTCAACAAAAGGGTTTGCCCATTCCATAGCCTCTCCTCTAAAATGTGTTAACAAAAACAAAACTTGCCTCTTTGGGTCACTGACAAGGCTAGGTACTGAGGAAATGAGAAGCACAAAACCTCAGTAGAGCACTAAATTGAGAAAGGTGCCCCTTAAAGGTGGGTGACAGCTCAGACTTGGCACCCTCGGCAACGGATGGTTCGGACTTGGCAGCAGGCCCGGACTGGGCGGCAGACTTGGCAGCAGACTTGGCAGCAGGTTTGATAGCAGGCCCGGACTGGGCGGCAGGCTTCGCAGCAGGCCCGGACTGGGCGGCAGGCTTGGCAGCAGGCCCGGACTGGGCGGCAGGCTTGGCAGGGACAGCACTGTGAGAAGCCTGAGGGCAGACAGCACTTTGAGAAGCCTGAGGGCAGACAGCACTTTGAGAAGCCTGAGGGCAGACAGCACCAAGTGGTAACTCGGGCTGGACCGCATGGACTGGCAACTCGGGCTGGACCGCATGGACTGGCAACTCGGGCTGGACCGCATGGACTGGCAACTCGGGCTGGACCGCATGGACTGGCAATGTTTCTGGAACGGGCTGTAGATCTGGAATAGAGACAGCGGCTGGAGACTCGGCACTGGGGGCAGTGGCTGGAAACTCAGGACCAGGCAGCACGGTGACAGGAGACTCCGGCCCGGACACCATGGCAGCAGACTCAGAGCTAGAGGCAGATGATGACTCCTCGGAACAGGAGAGAGGCTGGCGCTTGCGACAGGAGACAGAGGCTGGCGCCTCGCGACAGGAGACAGAGACTGGCGCCTCGCGACAGGAGACAGAGGCTGGAGCCTCGCGACAGGAGACAGAGGCTGGCGCCTCAGGACAGGAGGCTGGAGCTGGCGCCTCAGGACAGGCGGCTGGAGCTGGCGCCTCAGTACAGGCGGCTGGAGCTGGCGCCTCAGGACAGGCGGCTGGAGCTGGCGCCTCAGGACAGGCGGCTGGAGCTGGCGCCTCAGGACAGGCGGCTGGAGCTGGCGCCTCAGGACAGGCGGCTGGAGCTGGCGCCTCAGGACAGGCGGCTGGAGCTGGCGCCTCAGGACAGGCGGCTGGAGCTGGCAGATTGGGTCTCTTCCCAGAGAACAGAAATGGTGGAGCATAAACAATTTTGGAATTCAGAGAGGAAGCAACAGGGCATGGATCAGTAAGCTGAAGTGGTCTACGGATAGGACAGTTCAGTAAGAAGTGCTCACTGCTGGCACAGTACAGACACAACTTGTTTGTTATTCTGCGCCGTCGCTCCTCTTCAGTCAGATGGGGGCGTGGGCCACCTGTGAACTGGGAATTAGTTACCCCATAGTTCTTACTAAACAGCAAATTTGTACAAGCACAATTAAGAGGTGCTGTTTGCACAGGTTCAGCAGCAGTAAAGGTGGATTGAGACAGACCAGCAGCTTCTGTATTAGGAGAGACATAATCAGACAGTCTCCCGAGAGGGTCCACAAGTAAAGCGGAAAATCTAGCAAGCTGAGAACGTAGCAAGATAATGTCCAACTGTAAAGTTTGTAGCAGTGGCAATTCCAAGATTGGTGAAACAGACATATTGCAAAAAACAAATGAAAAATTGATTGCAGAAAAAAGGTCCCAGAAATAAAACAAAACTTTCACTTGACTACTAAGCTGTTTTGTTGGCTGGTTATACTGTCACAGATCAATATAGAAATATAGCTAAGTAGCCTGAATAATGGTGAAAAACATACAAGTTTATTGCTGAAGAGACTGAACAGATGATGTAGTATTGTCTTGTAGAAATTACCAGGTATACACAGTTGCAGGTAAACAGGAGGTGTGGAAAGATTCCAGGCAGCAAGTACAGGGAGATGCACAGGGAAGTACCAGGTTCACAGATGAAAACAGGTCAGCAGAATGAATGTTGAGATCCCAATGCAGCATAATAACAGGAGCAAAGCAGGAGGAAGAATCCACAGGGTGTAATAACAGGATATGACAACAATAACCAGCAATGTGTGCTGGGAGTGACAGGTATATATGGAATACACCCAGGTGCATGGAATAATGAGTGAGGCAGTGTTAACTCCTAAGGAACTAGGAACAGGCACAATAGCAGCACCTCTGGTGATCAGAGGTACTGCTGCTAACACATAAAATAAACACAAATAGTAAAGCCTGATAGTCCAGGTTAGGAGCTGCTAGGCAAAGCAGTATGCTGCAGGCAGATCGTGACATCTAGTTTGTTTTGTATACATATATGGGCATTTATATCGCCACGCAGCTGGTACCATATAGAATATGGGATATACTGAGTGCGGGCTTATTGCCAAGCAGCTGGTATCATATAAAATATGGGATATACCGAGCGTGGGCTTGTTTTTTCTCTGGTTTTGTAATATTGCCTTATTGTCATAGTAGCTGTCCATCAAGCCTATTTAAGGCACATTTGGGTGTGGCTCACAAGCCAGCCCTTGCTAGATGTAAACCGCTATACCTGGGAGGTGAGTGCATCTGATTTTAACTGCATTTTAATGGTGTTTAAAGCATATACGTCAGTGTAGGACCTGCATATAATGAGGTGCCCTTGACGCTGGGATGCAGGCAAGGGCACCTCATTTTTTCTTCCTGACGTGACATTCCTGGAACTATTTATTGACCTTTTTGTCTATGGGATGGATACACAGGGTCATCGGTATACTACATGAGGATTGTTCTGATGTTTGTTTTTAGTGAATTTTTTCAGTCTACTTACTATACATTTTTATCTTTTTATTTGGCTGCCCCCTCTGCCCTCTCACGCTTCCCCCTCCTCTGCTCTCTGTCACGCTGCCCACTCCTCTGGCCTCTGTCCCTCTCCTCTGCCCTCTGTCACGCTGCCCCCTCCTCTGGCCTCCGTCCCCCTCCTCTGCCCTCTGTCACGCTGCCCCCTCCTTTGGCCTCTGTCCCCCCTCCTCTGCCCTCTGTCACACTGTCCCCCCTCTCTGCCCTCTGTCACGCTCATCTGTCACGCTGCCCCCTCCTCTGCCCTCTGTCCCCCTCCTCTGCCCTCTGTCATGCTCCTCTGCCCTCTGCCACGCTGCCCCCTCTTCTGGCCTCTGTCCCCCTCCCTCTCACTCTGTCCCCTCTGCCGTGGCCAGACAGAAAAAAACATTAGTGTCACTTCCTTGTCACAAGAATAATTTGGCCCTTCCACTTAAGATTTGAACACTATTCCATTCCACAATAGTTATTGAATAACTTCGCAACAGTGAGGTATACCCGTAAAAGAGGTGAATTGACGATACGATTCTAACATCCTACTCTTAGATGTCCTCTTCTGTCAAGAACGACTCCATGCAGCTTGTCACTATAGTGACAAGCTGCGTGAGAGAGAGGGAGAATGCTGGCTCCCGGTGCCGCGCGGATTGGTAAGTTTATGTTTTGTCTTGTTTTTTTCTGGCTTTCCCGCAGCACCCCTGTGACAGCTTGGGAACCGCTGCCTTTTTTTGTGTCTTTTTGTGTTTTGTGCTGTTTTATATTGTTTATGATTACTAAGGATTATGTGGAATCACTATGATCCAATAGCTCTATTTTTGCAAGATTGTTGCTTATATATATTGGTAACCGTATCCCTACTATGCCTTTGTCTCAACACTCATTCTAGCACCGGGAAGTTTATTTGTGTATAACTTTGGATGTAATTCAAGAATGCTGGAAACACATTTACTGCAACAGGTGCAGCCAGACACACTAGAGTTTCTGACAGCTAACCTTGCTCGGAGAATACACGTATTCATCATTTGTCTGCCAAGCCAGAGGAGGTCTACAGAAGTCAAGGTTGAAGAGATTAGAGAATTGTGAGATTAAAGGACCAGCAAACGGTAAAATAAAAAATACGTTTCCACTTCCCATCACACAGTATCTCCCTGACTGCTCTCCCAATTATTACCCCATATAAACAAGGGGCCCATTTTCGGTTTGTCAGTTACACTGACGAGCATTCCAAACTGGTGGGTGGAGCGTGCAGAATGGGTTGGAATGCTCAACCATTTTTATGCCTTAAAATGAATAAGCGCATAGTATGACAGCCTTATTGTACACATTTACATGGCACCAAGACACATACATTAAGACAGACAGGATAATGATAGGGACACATAGCAATAGAAAACACAAATAGACAGTATGGCCTAAGTGCACAGAAAAGGGATTTTAGGTCATACTTGCCAAAGACTGACCCGAAATTCGGGTCAGTCTCACGGATTCCCAGGAGAACAGGCAAATCTCCCGGATCCCGCTACTGCCGTCCCAAAATGACGCGATTCGTGGTGAATCGCATCATTTTGGCCCCACCCCCCGCGACAAAACTACATTTCCGTTGAGGGGCGGTGCCAAACTGACGTGTTCGGCCGCGCCCGCCCCCTCCCGCCCTCCCATCACGCCCCTCTCCCGGAAAGAACTTGCCCAAAGTAGGCAAGTATGTTTTAGGTACCCACACACATTGTAATTTTCGGAACCAACTAGGTTGTTTTTGAACTAATTGGTAGGAAATTGTAGAAAGTCTGTGCTCAAAAATACATTGGGCCTGATTCATTAAGGAGAGTCAAAGAAATTGAGTAACTTTGCAGCTTGGCAAAACCATGTTACATTGGAGAGAGGGATAAATTTAAAATGTGGGGGACAGGTTTATAGCTGAGGTAGGACATGTCCTAGATCAACTTTAAAATTCAGTGTAAAAATAAAGCGATTAAGTATTTGTGTGCTACATGAAAAAACAGCCAGTATTTTCCTTATGTACAAAATAATAAACTCATTTGCACCCCTTGCATTGTAACATTGTTTTGTCCAGAAAACTTGAGTAAGAAAACTTTTAATGAATCAGGCTCAGTGATTGCAACTAACACCTCACAAGGTGCCTTCTGTCAGTAAATCCAGACGCTAAATACAGTCTGTGTAGGTGTACAGCCAATTCTGAAAGAGATCGGCCCATTCGTTGGTTAGGCAAAGTGCCTGGATTGGCCAGTGTATGGCCAACTGAATACAGAGGACAGACATGTAGATAGATATAGATATATGGGGCTGACAGTCAGGAACACTTTTACAGAGCAGCCATACATAATGGATAAAGAGTCACATAACTGGTATAGGCTAGACTTACATATGCAAAGAGGAGAAACAATGTACAATACATATAGACGTAGGCATAGAGCAGAGGTAAGTAATCCCAGACCCCTTGTATCATCGTGGTCCCATAGCAGCAACATGAGCTGTATTAACTATTGTCAGTCACAGGGAGAAGTTGTCCGCATTATGATCCAAATTACAAACTTAAATCCATAAAATTGAGTTTCCTTTCAGGACAATACATTTCTTTCTTGTACAAACGACAGTCATTATGTAAACATGTCACCAGAGCTTACTGTATGACAAAGGGTGATTTAGGTAAATAAGTAAAACCACTGTCTAACATCCATATAAATGTAATCCTTGTGCAAGCTTGACCCAAAACAACAGCGTAAAACATAACACTCATTCTGTGCAGTGTAGGTGGAAACAAACAAAGAACTTCGGGATAATACTTCTGCAAATGAATACTATGGGTTTTGCAACAGTTAATCTCTTAAAATACAATGTAAATCCTAATAGGATTATTGAAAGGATTAGAAGCGAAGGATTTCTTTTTTCCAACAGCCACTCTTCTAACAGAGTAATCCTCTCTCTCTAACTGAACCATATCCTGTATGTTTGGTAATGGTGCACCCGTTCTGTTGTTGATGCAACTGATTTAGATTTTATTAATACAATGTATATAGTCTTGATTAACCCTGTATCTTCTCAGGTTGATTAGTGATCCTGCATTTGATAGGCCCAAAACCTCAGTATCAGCTCTAGCAACAACAATGCTGAGAGCCTGTATAGAAATCGGAGTTAATTGCACCCGTCAGACTCTGCATGCAGTGTACAGCCTGAGCTCTCTGGTTCTCCTTTTTCTCTCCCCTTCCCACTTGCAGCAGCTCCCTGGTCATTTTAGTATTCCATACATAGTGTTAGAGAGGTGCTCATGCACATAAGATCTACTCAGTCAGTGAGGGCTGCTGTATTTGGGGTGATCTACCTCTAGTATTACAAGAATAAGTAGCACAGTGACTTAGTGGTTAGCACTTCTGCCTCACAGCGCTGGGGTCATGAGTTCAATTCCTGACCATGGCTTTATCTGTGTGGAGTTTGTATGTTCTCCCCGTGTTTGCGTGGGTTTCCTCCGGGTGCTCCGGTTTCCTCCCACACTCCAAAAACATACTGGTAGGTTAATTGGCTTCTATCAAAATTGACCCTAGTGTCTCTCTCTATCTCTCTCTGTGCGCGTGTGTATCTTAGGGAATTTAGACTGTAAGCTCTAATGGGACAGGGACTGATGTGAGTGAGTTCTCTGTATAGCGCTGCGGAATCAGTGGCGCTATATAAATAAATGGTGATGATGATGATATATATACAGTGCTCAATCTCTGACTATGTAAGTCTATCAGAGCACAGGATATATTAGGGGTGATATTCTGTATCTGAAAGTACAATATCTCATCTACTTAATCAAAAATAACCTATATATTGATCACAGTGACATTATTTGTCCAACATATATGCATGCAAAATTCCATATCTACAGTAGGAAATTTAATTTACATACAGTTCATGCAAATGTCCATAATCTTCCTTTCCCCCACCACCTGCTCCCACCTCGCCCACCTCTTTAATCTTTCCCTCTCTTCCGGCATCTTCCCCTCCTCCTTCAAACATGCTCTCGTTTCCCCCATTCTTAAGAAACCTAACCTTGACCCCACCTCTCCCTCCAACTATCGACCCATATCTCTCCTCCCCTTTGCCTCCAAAATTCTCGAAAGGCTCATCTGCAGCCGTCTCTCCTCCTACCTTTCTGAACATTCCCTCCTTGATCCTCTCCAGTCTGGATTCCGCCCCCTTCACTCCACTGAAACTGCCCTGGCTAAAGTGACCAATAACCTCCTCTCTGCTAAAGCCAGGGGTCACTTCTCCCTTCTCATTCTCCTCGACCTCTCTGCAGCCTTCAACACCGTCGACCACCCCTCCTCCTCCACACCCTCCAGTCCTTTGGCCTCTCCGGCCCAGTCTTGTCCTGGTTCACCTCTTACCTTGCTGATCGTTCCTTCTCCGTCACCACCTCTGGGTCTCTCTCCCCCCCGTCCACCCTTCCAGTCGGGGTCCCTCAGGGCTCTGTCCTATACACCTCTTCCCTGGGTGAACTCATCAGCTCCAACGGCCTCAACTACCACCTCTACGCCGACGACACTCAACTTTACCTCTCCTCTCCAGATCTCTGTCCCTCCCTTCTCTCTAGAGTGTCTGCCTGCCTCTCTGCCATCTCCTCCTGGATGTCCTCTTGATTCCTCAAACTTAACCTCGCCAAAACTGAACTCATAGTCTTTTCTCCATCTCACACCTCGCCCCCTTCCGACCTCTCTATCCCCTGTCCCCCAACTTCGCTGCCTCTGTGTCATCCTCGACTCCTCTCTCTCCTTTGGCCCCCACATTCTCTCTCTTGCTAAATCCTGCCTCTTCCAGCTGCGTAACATCGCTCGCATCCGGCCCTTCCTCTCCCAAGATGCCACCAAATGTCTTATTCACTCTCTGATTATCTCACACTTGGACTACTGTAACCTCCTCCTCACTGGCCTCCCCCAATCTCATCTCGCTCCCCTTCGTTCTGTACTTAACGCAGCCGCTAGGCTCATCTTCCTTTCTCGCCGCTCCTCGTCTGTCTCCCCCCTCTACCAATCCCTTCACTGGCTCCCCTTCCCCTACAGAATCCTCTTCATGCTCCTCACTCTTACATACAAGGCCCTCGCCAACTCCACTGCACCCTACATCTCCTCCCTCCTCTCTATTCATGCTCCATCCCGTCCCCTCCAATCTGCCAATGACCGTCGCCTCTCTTCCCCCCTTATCACCTCCTCCCAGGCGCGTATCCAAGACTTTGCCCGCGCTGCCCCCTTTCACTGGAACAAGCTCCCTCCCTCCATCAGAACTTGCCCTAATCTGTCCTGTTTCAAACGGGCTTTAAAAACCCACCTTTTTCTTAAAGCCTCTCAGTCTCCCACTTAACTTCCTACCTTTTCTTCTGCCTCTTCCCCCTCACTCCCCTTCCCTCATAGTTATCCTACGTTCCTCCTTCTCTCCCTCCCTCCCCCGTGTCTCTCTTGTCTGTTTACCCTGCCCCTTAGATTGTACGCTCCTTTGAGCAGGGTCATCTCTCCTCCTGTATCCACCACTTTTAACTCTGCTCTCCAGCTATCAGCCCTCCTCCTCGAGGACCCTCTTCACCCCCCGTCCCCCCTCGCTCCCTCCTCTCCCTCTGGGAGTTTCCCTGTCATCCGTGCCCTCCCTCCTGGGCTCCGTCATATGCGGACTCTCCCCTCCCCCTACCCTAGCGTTGAGCTCATTGAGTTACTGTGATTATTGTTTACTGTACTGTGCTGTCTCACCTTGTATTGTAATTTTGTTTGTCCCTGTACGGCGCCACGGACACCTAGTGGCGCCCTATAAATAAAAATTAATATTAATAAAATAATAATAATCTTGATGTTAGTCAAAAATATGTAATATAGAGAGGTTTTTTTTCTTCCCCTTTTATATGTCACAAGGTCTTGATATACATTATGATAGAGATAGAAAATGATGTGTTAGGGGATCGATCATGCCACCATCAAAAACAAATATATGCACTTACACTGTAGTGTTGTGCAGCCAATAGATTCTTGTATGTGATTTTACCATATAAGTTATGTCTGCATTTCAGTAGAATGTCCCAATAGATCGTGGGCCTGTTCTAATAGCTTGGTTTTTGTGGCATAATCATCTGACCTCAGGTTTGGAGTCTGGCTGTGGGGAGTTTCTACCTAGCTTCATAAAACAGAAAGCATCATCTAAAGACATGTTTGCAACAAAAATCAAGATTTAGAACAGGCCCACGAACTATTGGGACAGTCTACTGAAAGCGGCCCTTTCCTCCCCCTTCCCATTACTCTAGTCAGGCGTAAGCGCCAGAATTGTGCAAGTCTGCATAGGCACATATGGGTGCTCTCAGTTTCCGGACATGCGCAATATACGCTCCTCAAACTGGCTTACCTCCCACTCTGCATCAGAACCAGTGATTCCAGCTCCTTTCAGCATTCAATGAATTCTCGGAAAACAAACTCCAGCACATCAGGCTATCTCTCTGCCTACATTCTCAGGGCCGCCATCAGGGGGGTACGACTAGTACTGCTGTGAGGGGCCCGGACAGACTATTGGGAGCGGACAGACCTCTCCTTCTGTCCGGACTTCTTGAACTGTCCGGGCCCCTCATCCTGACTGACCGTGCTGCCCCTTCTTTCCACGACGCTGCAGCTCAGCCTCCCAGGCTCTGATAGGCTGGGAACGCGGTGCAGAGACGTCATCACTGCGTGCCGAGCTCCCAGTGTATCAGTGACCGGGAGCTGCAGCATCAGGGAGGAGAAGGTAAGTTAAGTTTAGTAAAAAATTGTATGAAATGTACGTGTCATGTCAAATGCAGAAGGTGCAGTGATAGCTTGCAGTGTAGTCCTAGCAAGAGAGAACAACTCGTGGATATTGTGTGACATAATACCTTGTGCCCTACACACACACACAGACAGAAGTGTTAGGTTGACATTTAACGGATTGTACGGGCGGTCATATAAAATAATTAATAGCCGACACAGACCCGATTTATCCGATATAGGACAAGTGTGGCGCAAAGGCTATGAGAGAGCGGAGTAGTGATGTGCAAAGATCACATTAAATGGGTGCTAATTGAATGTACAGAAGGCATTACAGTACTTTGTTGTATACTTGCAATACTGTTCATTGCCCTGTTGGTTAAAATAGTTCTAAATATTAAGAGAGGACGTAGTGCCACTGACCTGTTATCTCCTTGGTAGATAAAGCAGTTTAAAAACATACAGTTGTAAGACTCAAAGCAGACGGTTCTGTAAAAAGACCATCCAGTCGCTGCTCATTATGGGCAATAAAGGGTCTGGAACCGGGCATAAGGTAGAGTCTTACTGGGGTTACACTCCCCTGGAATATGCCAAAAAGAGAGGGGGTTCCCCCCTCATAAGGGGCATGGATAAGGTTTTTAAAGCAGCAGGTCTTCCAGAAACAGGCACACTAAAGTTAGACAAGTGGCAAAAGTTGTTAAAACAACACCACAAACAACTTAAGGCAAAAGGCTATTTAGAACAATGTGTAAAGTGGAAACAATTAGCAGAAGAGATTGAGAAATGGGAAATGGAGCTACCTGTTAATTGGGTGGACTTCAGTCAGCTAGAGGATGAGATAGGACGGAGGCGGACTGGTGCTGTAACAGCACCTCCGGCAATACGTACTCCCCCTCCTCCCATACTAACGCCCATAATGTATCCAGAGTTACAGGATACAAGCATGCCATACTCCCCGTCTACATCCCCACCTACTCTTGTACGTGAGAGGAGGACAGTTAAACCACCATCCAGATATGGTTTTCCAGACAAAGGTCCATCCCCATATCAAGGGGGGGTTACAAGTGACAAAACCCTGACTTTAATAACAGAACCACAGGGCAGGGTTTGTCAGGACTGTGGATGGTGTGTACAACTCAATGAATATGAATGCCCAGTGTGTGGTAGGAGGTTAGAATTTGACGATCCTCCATGTGTTCCTAAAACAAGGGAGGGATCAGTAAAAATACTTCCAGTCTCAACACAACAAACGATTATCCCAGGGGTAGGAGCTGCAGCTCCCTTAATCAGAACAGCTACTCAGCATAGACCTTGGTCCCCCCCTGAAATAAGAGATATAATGGACAGATGTCCAGATCCCAGAAAAACACCTAGACAGTGTGCAGCATACCTGGGAAGGATCAGACAAGTGTATGAGGCAAGCTGGAGTGACATGGAACACCTTAGTAGGCTCATTTTGGGCTCTAGTGCCACTGCAAATGTGCTTGCTATACAGGAAGATCCCGCAGTACCAATACCTGAAGATCAAAAAACTGAGCCTTCAGGAACACTGTTTATCAATAGGTTGATGTTGTGGGGGGACCAGCAGCAAGCCCTGTTACCAGCAGGCACGCCTTTAAGGCAGGGTCCCCAACAGACTTGCCTAGAATGGTTTGATATGTGTCTGAGTCATCTTGAAGACTCAGGCTTTGGTACCTTGACACCAAGGGAAATGATTTTGTTAAAAAATTGTTTCATGACAGGATTAAAACCACAACTAAGGGAAAAATTGTTACAAGCTCGCCCTGAAGCAGGAAGTATGAACACAACAGCAATGCTGGAAGTGTTAAGAGCTATAGAGGATAGGGAAGAGGAAAAACGGAAGAAACAACCTACTACCATTTATGTAATGGATTCTGAAAAGACAAAGCCCAAAACCGGTTTTCTAAAACCAACATCTGGGCTGTGTTATTTTTGTAGAAAACCAGGTCACATTAAGAGAAACTGTGCAAAATATCAGGATTGGATAAAAAAGCAAAATAAGTTTCCCCTGCCGCCTCCATTGGAAGGGGCGGACAACAGGACAGAATAGGATTTTGGCATTCTGGTATCAAGGGGGGACGTTATAGACAGTCCAGGACCACAGAGTCAGGTTCAAATTGTTATAAATGACACGTATCTGCCCGAATGTTTGCTTGATACCGGAGCAGGCCGTTCAGTTTTACAATACAGTCCCCAAATAGAAAAACACTTATCCACAACCAAAATTGTGTCCACAGGGTTAACTGGCCAACCTGTGGAGCTCCGGGAAACGCACCCCTTACCAGTAATGATAAAAGGCCATGAGCAGCAGCCAATTCATGTTAAGTTTCTGGTCTCTCCCTCATGTCCTGCCAATCTCCTGGGGGCTGATATCCTGTCCAAATTACAGGCATCAATACACTATAAGGATGGACAGGTATTTTTACAGAATAATGATCCTTTATTACAAAGTGTGCAGGTATTGGCTGCCTTGCAAATACAGGATTGTAAGCCAAAAACAAACACCTCCCTTAGAAACTCACTGGATTCAGATCTGCTCCTGCAACAATTACCAGAGACCCTTTGGTCTAAAGGTAAAACAGATGTGGGAAAATTATCAATAGAAGCAGTGGTTCTACACTTACGGGGCGGAATCATACCGTTTTCATGTAAACAGTATCCCCTTATTCAGGAACAAAGAGCTGCTATAATCATACAGGTGCAGCAATATCTAGATGCAGGTGTATTACGGGAATGCCGTTCACCATGGAATACGCCCCTTTTTCCCATCCAGAAGCGGGGTCTGCCAGGTGAATCAAAACAATATAGGATGGTGCATGATCTACGAGAGGTAAACAAAAGATTGGTGATTGACACCCCTATAGTACCAAATCCTCACACACTGCTAAATGACATACCTCACATTGCCAGTTCCTTTACAGGTATAGATCTGGCTAACGCTTTCTTTTCAGTACCACTAGCAGTTGAAAGCCAACCAATAACAGCCTTTACTGTAGATGGTAAACAATACTGCTGGACAAGGTTGCCCCAGGGAGGGGCCACATCACCTTCAGCCTTTTCTGAGGCATTACATACGGTTATGCAGCAATGGCAGCCATTGAATCAACAAACAAAACTGTTACAATATGTTGATGATTTACTGTTATGTGCCATTTCAGAGCAAGAATGTAAACAGGAAACAGTACATTTATTGCAGTTTTTATGTGATGTGGGATGTAAAATCAGTAAGGAAAAACTACATGTTACACAACCACAGGTGACATTTTTGGGGCATTGCATCTCCCAAGGTACAAAACACCTAACTACAGACAGAATACAGGCGGTACAAAACACACCTATACCCACCACAGCTCGACAAATGAGAGCATTCTTGGGTTTAGTGGGATATTGCAGAGAATGGATTCCCAATATCTCCGCATTGCTTGACCCTCTATATGATACTGTGAAGGGTAACACTAAGGGTCCACCGAACCTTACAGATATACAAGTAGATGCCTTTCTACACATGAGAGACACAATTGTTCAAGCCCCAGTATTGGGTCTTCCTAACTATGCTAAACCATTTACTCTTTTTTGTCATGAAAGAAAAGGTTTTGCTCATGGTGTGTTAACTCAAGAACACGGTATAAGACAAAGGCCCCTGGGTTATTACTCAGGAAAATTGGATCCTGTAATCAGGGGATCGGCCTCCTGTGTGCGAGCTGTAGCGGCTGCTGCTATGCTCAAAGATAAGGTCAGTGATATTGTATTGGATCATCCATTGACCTTACAGGTCCCACATGCAGTCACAGAAATACTGAATCAAGCAAAAACAAAACACTTGTCTACAGCACGATTAACTAAATATGAGGTAGCTTTACTAAGCCCTAGCAACCTCACCATCAAAAGGTGTGCTGTGTTACATCCAGCTACTCTGTTACCACAGGTAGAAGAAGATTTAACAGGGGGGAATAGTGGTAATGGTGAGGACGACACTGACAGTCATCATGCACATTTTTTCCCCCACATGATTGTTTGGCTCTCATGGATTCTGAGCACCAGGGACTCCCTAATGTCTTTGAGGATCCCTCACCTAATGCAGACTTGATTCTATTTGTGGATGGCTCTAGGTCCTATCACGATGGCCAGCCCAAAACAGGATATGCTGTTACTACAGAACATACGGTGCTCATTAAGATAGCCCTGAATCCTAGCCAATCTGCTCAAGAAGCACAATTACAGGCTTTAATTGATGCGTGCGTACTGGCCGAAAATCAAATAGCCAACATCTACACAGACTCCAGATATGCTTTTGGGGTAGCACATGATTTTGGCCCCCTATGGCGCAGCCGAAATTTCCTGGGAGCCAATGGCAAGCCAATAAAACATGCAGGCCTCATAAAAACATTGTTTGATGCACTGGCTGCACCAAAGCAGGTCGCTATACTCAATATAAAAGCACACACAAGAGAACAAACAGTTGAAGTTAAAGATAATAGACTTGCAGATAAAGCTGCAAAAGAAGCTGCATTAATACCAGTCAGCATTAACTATGTAAATATCCAAGACCAGGGAAAACCAGTTGATTTGCAACTACTAAAGAAATTGCAAAAACAGGCCTCCCAAGCAGAACAGACAGAGTGGGAGATTAGAGGAGCAAAGGTAATAAATGACATTTGGGCCACATCAGAAAAATGTTGCTTACCTCGAGTATTGTACCCTATGATGGCAGCATTGGTACATGGCCCTACACATATTTCTAAAGACGGCATCACCAACTCAGTATTTAAACATTGGATTGCGCTAGGTTTTAGTGTGGTTGCCACAAAATATGTAAAGACATGTGTGATATGTGGAACAAATAACCCTGGCAATACTGTGCCAGTACCAGGCAAAGTTACACCCAAAGCCTGGTACCCATTTCAGAGATTGCAAATAGATTATATACAGTTACCTAAGTGTGGCACATATGAATATGTTCTGGTTTGTATTGATCTATTTTCGGGGTGGATAGAAGCTTTCCCCATGGCAAAAGCTACGGCTAAAAACACAGCAAAGAAACTGCTAGCTGAGCTAGTATGCAGGTATGGGGTCCCGGAAACAATCGAGTCAGATAGAGGAACACATTTTACAGGAGACATAATGCAAGCTATCATGGCAGGAATGGGTATTACACTGGCCTTTCACACACCATACCACCCCCAAAGTAGTGGAAAAGTGGAAAGAATGAATGGGACACTCAAGTTAAAAATTCAGAAAGCAATGAGGGAAACAGGTAAAACCTGGGTAGAGTGTCTACCCTTAGCCCTCTACTCTGTAAGAGTGACCCCCAACAAAAAGACTAAGTTAAGCCCTTATGAAATATTGTTTGGAGGACCTCCAAAAATGGGGTGCTACTTTCCACAACAGATGGAACAGAATTATGGGGATATGGTGACTTATATGGGAGAGTTACAAAGACAATTAACTAAAGTGCATGGTCTAGTGTTCTCTTCTATTCCAGATCCAGATAGCCTATCTGGTACCCATTCTTTGGAGCCAGGAGATTATGTCTTCATAAAAAGGCACGTCAGAAGGGCCTTGGAACCCAGATTCGAGGGTCCATATCAAGTGCTTCTAACTACACCTACCTCAGTGAAATTGGAAGGAAGGGATTCCTGGATACACGCAAGCCACTGTAAGAAGGCTACCTCACCAGATCCCAATCCTGACCACTGATTGAGGTAATATATGTGGATAACACAGAACATGTGAAAAATGCTACACAGTATGCACATATGTGTTTTCCTTTTTCATCACATGACTACAGTAATGTCTGCCACTCCAGGCTTACTTCAAGAAAATGTAACAGTTTGCACAGGTAAAGGTTACATACACCAAGAACTACCAAAAAACAATATGACTATATGTGAATGGAATATTACAGATTTCTCAAGCATAGGGATAAATGTAACTGCAGATACATGTTTTAAAAGCTATTTGAGAGATGGCACTTGGGACATGGAAGACACAATACAAAATAAAACTGGAGCTCAGGAATTTGTCTGGCCATGTGACAAATTGAGTGTAAAAATAAAAGGAGGAAAGGTGTACAAAATTTTAGGAGATACACACACTCACATAATATGGGCAGCAGAATTGAATAGTACTTTTGAGCTAAAAGGTACCAATGAAACTCAATGTTGTGAGCAGCCTTTTCTAAAATGGCTAGAAAGCTATGAGGCAAAGAAACAAATAGATCAGTGTGGAAATAGAACTGATACTATAAAGTATAACCAAACCAATAATGCTACAAACTATCAAGATAGAGTAATAGTTTGTGCCAATAATACACAGATGCAAAATTCCACCTTAGGGTTAAGGCTTAAATTTTATATCTTGCAATTACAGCCTAAAGTGGTAACAAACACAATTGTAAGGGTCCCATCTACATGTCTAATGATGGGAACAAGAAAACAAAGAACAATAATAAGGTGGAACATTACTTTCCCGGCACATAGTCAGAAGAAGTGCAAGCGGGAGTGGTATGATACCTTGTTAGGAGCTACAGGGACCGGATTAGGCATAATGAATACAATAGACACTGAGGTCATAGACACGAAACTTAGCAAAACAGGAGCAGATCTCAGTAAAATAGTTCATATGCAAGCTGATTGGATGCCCACAGTCTTTAACCCTTTGACTAAAAACATACAGTGGGATAAAGAGTTTTTGCAGATATACAACAGAACCATACTCAATAGCTGGAGTACACAAGTAAACATTACGAAATTTGTAAATTGGACCCAGTGTACGTTGCAATATTTGTATCAAAAGCAGCAGAAGGATACTGCACAAACAAAGCTTATGACTGGAAACATATTATTCTATAGGAAAATGTTTAATCTGACAAACCAAGAAAGGTTTAAGTTAGATGGAATAAAAATAAGATGTGAAGGAACCTTCTGTGCAGGGACTCTAGAAACATATACAATAAAAACAAAAGTTCAAGTATGTAAATTTATTGTTATGCCCATGATTTTGCAGGATGGTAACCTATGGATATCTGAATTTAAGGGACATTATATTGATAACAAAAACAGGTCACATAATTTAGACCTCTGTGATGACACGGACATGGGACCAGTATGCCCACAACAGACTGTTATCTTTGAACCATGTTTACTGCAGCATAATACCAGCATTTGTATATGGACATTGCATCCAAAAGGAAAAGAATATGAGACATTAATAGAGGTGGCTCCTCAGATGGTTTGTCTCATCACATATGATGAAGCAATAACACAAACTTATGGACTAGCTTACCCGTTCTCAGGGTGCTTAATAAATGTAACACACTTACGATGGCAAGGGAAGTTGCTAATGTTCTATAAAGATAAAATGACACAGGTGGACAAAATGTTCATGTATTTAACATTACCTCAACTGACCCTAAATATAGGGATGATAGTGAGGGTAATTAATGAAACCAAGTTACTAAATGAGCATCTTAAACAGGTAAATTATACCAATAATCATGCTAAAATAGTAACTATTATTGAAGGAAATGAGCTAAGAGGTATGGCTACCAAATTGAAGAAGGATTTGGAAAAGCATTGGTGGGATGTGTTCACAGGGGCATCCCCCACAGTACCTGCAATGTTAAATATGCTGATACACCCAGTATTGATACTATGTATAATCATTTTACTACTCAGCTTATGGAACTGCTTTATTGCCTACAAAATGTTTTGCTCCCCCAGACCTTTTCAGCTATATTGATACTTTATCCTTACTTTATCCTTGCCGAGCGCACTGCATATTTTTATACCTAATCTACCCCTGATTTATATTACTAAGCCCCCCCCCCCCGGATACCTCCTATGGTCATACCATAATAAGATGAATGTTTGTGGATTATAAGACTTTGACTGAATGTATCTTTACCAGCGTCTAGGGTCCAGAAGGGATTCCATTCATTGAAGTAGGCAAAGTGCAGGTGTAATCCACAGACATAAAAAGACAGGTAGCATTTTAAAAGTATGATAAAGAGGAGGATCTGTGAGAGTCAATATGGTAAAAAGTATATATATTGATCAGACTTATAAAATAAAAGTTGCTCTTCTTTTGTATTTCTGAATATGATATTCACACAAGTTTTTCTCTGTTTCTTTCTCATGTGAAAATGCTGAGCTATATGCCAAACAATCCAGATACCAGAAGGGAACATCAGTTTGGCAATACGCCCAGAGCTCATGGTGAAGGCGAAGGTTGCAGACTACTGTCCTTGGAGATAAGGAATTGCAGCGTCTGAGGAGGAATAAACAAAATTTGTATAGACTCTTCTGTTCTTACTATGTTCAATTTTCCTATGGGAACATGCAATTGTTTTTAGATAACAAATGTGCCTGCGAGCACACCTTTTATGTATAAATAAAGCCTTCTGACTAGGGGGCAGTCAGAATTTATTCTCATTCAGCCCTAAAAATCTGAGTGTGTCTCTTCTCTATCGATCGATAACCCACTTGTTTCACAGGTACCAGAGCTGATAAGTTACACTATTGGGGTGTAACTCTGACATAGGTATTCATTTTATAGGAGGGGCAGATAGAAGAGGGGACATTAACTGTTTTTTGGGGGTGGGAGAGGGGGACATTAACTGTGGGGGTGAGGGCATTAACTGTGATTGCGCTGGGAGAGAGGGGGAGCTTAACTGTGCCTTAACGTCTGTCATTGGACGCAGCCGCATCGCGTGTCATATGATGCGGCCGCCTGTGCGCCCCCCGGGCTGAAATCTGCCAGCCCGTATCTCGTTACTTGCATCTGTATCTGAGGCTACGGAACCTGTGGCTCCTTATAAATAACTAGTGATAATATTTATCCCATAACTAACCTCATTCTCCCTTCACATATACAACAAGCTTCATTCCACGGTTATTGGGATACAAAGTCTCTGCTTTTCCTCTTTACTCTGCATGATCCTTTTTATTATCCCCCTTACAAGTGTTCCTCCGTCTGTTTTTTCACTCCATTATGGCTCTCTCCTCCATTCTCTGAAATCCACATTTTATGTCGCTCCTGTTCCTATTACCTTCCTGTTGTTTTATCTGATCTCTACTCTCTTTTCATTACACAGTGTGCCTCCTTATGATCACACTGTGCCCTCCATGTTGCTTTCCCCGCTTCACCTGGCCCTCCTTCATCCCTCTGTGCCATCCTGCCTCCCCACTTCTTCATCCCTCTGTGCCATCCTGCCTCCCCACTTCTTCATCCCTCTGTGCCATCCTGCCTTCCCACTTCTTCATCCCTCTCTGCCACCCTGCCTCCCCACTTCTTCATCCCTCTGTGCCATCCTGCCTCCCCACTTCTTCATCACTCTGTGCCATCCTGCCTCCCCACTTCTTCATCCCTCTGTGCCATCCTGCCTCCCCACTTCTTCATCCCTCTGTGCCATCCTGCCTCCCCACTTCTTCATCACTCTGTGCCTTTTTGCTTTCCTCCCCTTGCCTCCGTTTTTTTACTTACCTTTACATTGGCCTCTTACACCTCTTTTGTCTTCTGCCTTCTTGCTGGCTGCTCTCTGTGCTGCTCCTCACAACATTCAGTGCGAACGGAGCAGGGAGGAGAAGGGGTGCCGATCTGACGTGATGAGGTAAGGTTTTTCTGTTAGTTTTTTCAGTACCCTGCTACCCCCACCAACAAAGAGGGCGGAGCCCCCCCCCTCCCCCGCAAAATGACACCGGTTTGCAGTGAGGGCAGATCTAACAGGGCAAATGGGAGAGTATTTGTGATATATAAAGTATGGTGTAGATGTGAAGATGTTGTGAAACTACAAGTCCCAGCATACCCTTCCAGCAATAAGCTGATAAATAATGGCAAAGTATGCTGGGACTTGTAGTTTCACAAACACCTGGAGTGTCACAGGTTAGCCAACACTGGTGTAGGTGAAGATGAGTAATTTTAATTGGATTCAGGAGTATATAGTACATGGTGCTGTTGAAAAAAGAAAATGTAAATTGTTTTGTCTACACTTTTACCTTGTGATGGTTCTCAACACCCAAATATATGGACCTATAAAATTAAATTTTTATTTCATTTTACATAACACCACAGCCATCTTGTCTATGCAATGACCACTTTTGGCCATATGACCAACTTCTCTTTGTCCTGAAACTTACAGTACCTTCCTTTTTTAGTCTCCCTCCATCCCAAAAATCCAGGAGCAATGCAGACTGCCTCTCCCTGATTTCTAACACACCTTTACTTGTTGGGGATCGAGAGAAGACAGGAAACTAGCACCGTGATTGGTTGAAAAGCATTCCGCCAATCACAGCGCAAGCTGTCCATCTGGACGTGAACCTGCAGAGGTTCTTCAGAGTGGGCACAAAGTTTTGTGTAAATTCTCAGTGACCGCAGTATAACCTTCTAATGGCCACATTTGAGAACTAATGGTTTAGAACAGACCCAAATCATTGGATGGTAAACACGATAGAAATTTTATATTTAGTAGCATATTATCCCTCTGCACTTCCACGCAGTGTAGACGCTATATTGACATAGCTACAGAAGTGAAAAAGATGTGTCTCAGAACTGTTTACGATGGGCAATAAAAGCTTAGAAATGAAGGGCTGACATGTATAAAAATTAGAGATGGTCACTGACCCCCGTGTTTTGGTTTTGGATTCGGTTTTGGATCTGGATTACCGTCGTGTTTTGGTTTTGGTTTTGGTTTTGCAAAACCGCCATTGCGTGTTTTGGTTTTGGTTTTGGTTTTGTTTGGTTTTGTTTTGCTATTTTTTGGGAAAATCCATGTTTTTGGGCCTAAATTAACCCAATTTAGTGCTCCAACTGTTTTAGAGACAAGTAATCTAATTGTTGAGGTAATAAATCATCCAAAAAAACAGTTTAATTCTTCGTTGGTAGGCCTATTCTACACACAAAACAGATTGTCTTCCTCTCCATCTATGCATATTGGCAATGCAGCCATCGTCTTTGAATGTATATTACACCCTACACTTATAGTTAAATATGTAAAGAAATGGAAAAAGCCAGTTTGGTTTCTATCTCTCAAGGCCCCCCTCCACTTGTATAAAATACCAAAAAATTCAGCCATTATAGACTGTACAATATTAATTGACATGGAGAAAGCCAGTTTGGTTTCTGTCACTCTAGGCCCCCCTCCACTTGTATAAAATACTAAAAAATTCAGCCATTATAGACTGTACAATATTAATTGACATGGAGAAAGACAGTTTGGGGTCACTCTGTCTCTCTAGGCCCCCCTCCACTTGTATAAAATACCAAAAAATTCAGCCATTATAGACTGTACAATATTAATTGACATGGAAAAAGCCAGTTTGGTTTCTGTCTCTCTAGGCCCCCCTCCACTTGTATAAAATACCCAAAAATTCAGCCATTATAGACTGTACAATATTATGAAAAATGGACAAAGCCAGTTTAGGGTCACTCTGTCTATGACACCCTACCCTTAAGGATAAATTGCCCTAACAGCAGCCTTTCAAGATGGTATGTGATATGGAAATGCCACAAGTCCCTTTCCTCTTTAGGGGTAGATTGCACCCTACACTTACATAGAAAGTTTTAAAAAGATGTTATCGGCATCATCTTCAGCTTAATCCTCACCCTCATCAGTGTGTATGTCATCATCACAGACTATCAATTCATCGCCGCTTGAATCCGCCATTAGAGAACAGTCAGTGCTTGGATGTCTTGGATGGTGAAGGCCTTCCTCGTGGAAGATGTAGTTCATTTTTATAAACATCATTTTCTCCACATTTTTGGGAAGTAACCTTCTACGGCGATCACTGACTAAGTTCCCTGCTGTGCTGAACACTCGTTCAGAGTACACACTGGAGGGTGGGCAGCTTAGGTATTGCAAAGCAAGTTTGTACATGGGTTTCCAAATGGCCTGCTTTTCTTCCCAGTAAGGAAAGGGACTGTCTGACATTTCCATATCAACTACCTCTTGAAAGTAATCCTCCACCATCCTTTGCATGTTTATACTCATATTGGATGGAGTTATGGGCAAAGTGACACATTTTTTTGAAAAATCCTTCAAACCAGCCCAGATGTTAAATTGTTCTGGTCTGCCCCCTGTGTCTTCCCTGCTTCTTTTTTGGAAATTTAATTTTTTACGAGCAACAGCTTGAGAAAGTGAAGGAGGACACGTCGTCAAGCCGAGGCCCAGTTCAGCGGCCAACTTGCTGAGCAATAGCTCCTTGCAAAAGTTCACATCTCGCTCATTTACAAGTAAAGACTCAATGTAGGTTTTAAACCTTGGATCAAGCACAGTGGCCAAAACGTACTGATCCGAGTTCAAGATCTTAATAACTCGAGGATCATTGTGAAGCGAATTAAGTACTTGATCGACAAGGCCAACATACTTTGCTGAATTGCTTGCTTTCAGCTCCTCCTTCATTTTCTCAAGCTGCTTTTCCAATAGTCTAATTAAAGGAGTGACTTGGCTCAAACTAGCAGAGTCTGCACTGATCTCACATGTCACAACTTCAAATGGTTTCAGCACCTTGCACAGCACTGAAAGGATTCCCCACTGTGCAAGAGTGAAATACATCCCCCCTCCTTTCCCAATGTCATGACTTGTGCAATATGCTTGGATGGCTTTGCGCTGTTCCTCCATCCTCTGAAGCATGTACAGGGTGGAATTCCACCGAGTTACCACCTCTTGCTTAAGTTGGTGGCAGGGCAAGTTAAACTGCTCTTGGAGCTGCTGTAATCTCCTACATGCTGTGGCTGAATGCCTGAAATGGCCTGAAATTTTACGGGCCACCGAAAGCATCTCCTGCACCTCACGGTTATTTCGTAGGAAGCTCTGCACCACCAAGTTGATGGTGTGAGCAAAACAGGGAATATGTTGGAAATCACCCAGCTGTAATGCTCGCACTATATTGTTGGCGTTATCTGAAATGACATACCCTGGGGAGAGTCCGAGTGGTATAAGCCATGCATCAATCACATCTCTCAGTTTGCGTAACAAATTGTCTGCCGTATGCCTGTTAGTGAAGCCGGTGATACAAAGAGTGGCCTGCCTGTGACAAATGTTACGTAGTGGTGTACATGCTGCTGCTGTTCCTGCTGGTGAAGGTGAATGACCAACCCATTGGGCTGTCACAGTCATATAGTCTTTGGTTTGGCCACTTCCACTTGTCCACATATCTGTGGTTAAGTGAACAGTGGGCAGAATGGCATTTTTCAGCGCAATCTCTACATTTTTACACACTTTTTGGTATAGTTGTGGAATAGCTTTACGGGAGAAATGGTGTTGCGATGGAATTCTGTAACGCGGACACAAAACCTCAATTAACCGTGAAAAACCAGCTGCGTTTATTGTGGAGATTGGACGCAGATCTAACACTAACATTGCAGCCATGGCGTCTGTGATTCGCTTGGCGACTGGGTGACTGCTGTCATATTTGCTTCCCCTCACAAATGATTGTTTCACAGTTAATTGCTGAAATGTAGGACTGCTCATTTTATTAACCTGCCTCTGGGATGACGATTCACCCCCAGCAGCAGCAACAGCAGCAGCAGGACTAACGCTTTCTTCAGAGGAATCAATAATAGTGCCGGAGTCATCCAGCCTTAAGTGGGATGCCGGGCTAACTCCGAGCGCTACTGAGGATATTGATGAGGATGGTGTGGTGGGTGTATTTTGTAGCCGTCGGTATGTCGGTGAGCGGAGGGTCTTAGCTGATGAGGGAGTGCTTGTAATCTTTTTGGGAAGAACTTTCAGCTTTTCCCAACACTTTGCCATGAACTCTCGTTAAATGGCGTAACATAGACGAGGTTCCAAGATGGTTAAGGTCCCTCCCTCGACTGACTGTGGCTTCACATACACTACAAATGGCTATACAATTGTTGTCTGGATTTGGGTAGAAATAAATCCACACATAAGAAGTGGATTTTTTTGTTTTATGCCCAGGCATGACAATGGCCTTTTTCTTGTCACGTGCCAGAACTGCTGCCAATGGTGCAGGACTTACACAAACAACCTCATCCTCATCAACATCCTCATTAGCGCCCTCGTCGCCTACACAAATCTCCCCCTCATCCTCTTCTAATTCCAAAGTGGCATCCTCAATTTGGGTATCACCGGCTACACTCGGGCTATTAAGGCACACATCAGCAGAATGCTCACGATTAGACATCCCACTGTTGGATGGACTCTCCACAGGGATTGTTGTCATTTGTGAATCAGAGCAAATATTCTCCTGTAATGCCTCACTGTTATCTTGCAGCTCGGCTTTGACGCGTAGCAGTAGTTGTGCACCAATTGTAGGCTGGGTAACTTTTTGGGATCTGCCACTAATAGCCACTGCGTGTGTAGAATGGCATGCTTGCAATTTTTTTTTTATCGTCACTTAACTTTTGCTCAGTTACACTTCTTTTTCGCTTCAATACAGTAAATTTTTTTTTGTTTTTTGTTTTTTGCACTAATTTGAAAACACTCTGTTGTTTGACATCGCCTTGGCCAGATGACGTACTGGGAACACTAACATCAGGACTGGTGACAGAACCTGGTTGCTCATTCAGATCATATGTGGACTGCTTTGAATCCATTCTGAGCGCAAACCACTGGGGAGTGCTAAAAATTATTTAGTAGATACTGCTGACAGATATGACTTTTGACAGACAGAAATATTAATGCACAATTAGGGAGGACACCCCAAAAGCACTGAGGAGTGCTAAAAATTATTTAGTAGATACTGCTGACAGATATGACTTTTGACAGCCAGAAATATTAATGCACAATTAGGGAGGACACCCGAAAAGCACTGAGGAGTGCTAAAAATTATTTAGTAGATACTGCTGACAGATATGACTTTTGACAGCCAGAAATATTAATGCACAATTAGGGAGGACACCCCAAAAGCACTGAGGAGTGCTAAAAATTATTTAGTAGATACTGCTGACAGATATGACTTTTGACAGCCAGAAATATTAATGCACAATTAGGGAGGACACCCCAAAAGCACTGAGGTGTGCTAAAAATTATTTAGTAGATACTGCTGACAGAAATGACTTTTGACAGCCAGAAATATTAATGCACAATTAGGGAGGACACCCCAAAAGCACTGAGGAGTGCTAAAAATTATTTGGTAGATACTGCTGACAGATATGACTTTTGACAGCCAGAAATATTAATGCACAATTAGGGAGGACACCCCAAAAGCACTGAGGAGTGCTAAAAATTATTTAGTAGATACTGCTGACAGATATGACTTTTGACAGCCAGAAATATTAATGCACAATTAGGGAGGACATCCCAAAAGCACTGAGGAGTGCTAAAAATTATTTAGTAGATACTGCTGACAGATATGACTTTTGACAGCCAGAAATATTAATGCACAATTAGGGAGGACACCCCAAAAGCACTGAGGAGTGCTAAAAATTATTTAGTAGATACTGCTTACAGATATGACTTTTGACAGACAGAAATATTAATGCACAATTAGGGAGGACACCCCAAAAGCACTGAGGAGTGCTAAAAATTATTTAGTAGATACTGCTGACAGATATGACTTTTGACAGCCAGAAATATTAATGCACAATTAGGGAGGACACCCCAAAAGCACTGAGGAGTGCTAAAAATTATTTAGTAGATACTGCTGACAGATATGACTTTTGACAGCCAGAAATATTAATGCACAATTAGGGAGGACACCCCAAAAGCACTGAGGTGTGCTAAAAATTATTTAGTAGATACTGCTGACAGAAATGACTTTTGACAGCCAGAAATATTAATGCACAATTAGGGAGGACACCCCAAAAGCACTGAGGAGTGTTAAAAATTATTTAGTAGATACTGCTGACAGATATGACTTTTGACAGCCAGAAATATTAATGCACAATTAGGGAGGACACCCCAAAAGCACTGAGGTGTGCTAAAAATTATTTAGTAGATACTGCTGACAGAAATGACTTTTGACAGCCAGAAATATTAATGCACAATTAGGGAGGACACCCCAAAAGCACTGAGGAGTGCTAAAAATTATTTGGTAGATACTGCTGACAGATATGACTTTTGACAGCCAGAAATATTAATGCACAATTAGGGAGGACACCCCAAAAGCACTGAGGAGTGCTAAAAATTATTTAGTAGATACTGCTGACAGATATGACTTTTGACAGCCAGAAATATTAATGCACAATTAGGGAGGACACCCCAAAAGCACTGAGGAGTGCTAAAAATTATTTAGTAGATACTGCTGACAGATATGACTTTTGACAGCCAGAAATATTAATGCACAATTAGGGAGGACACCCCAAAAGCACTGAGGAGTGCTAAAAATTATTTAGTAGATACTGCTGACAGATATGACTTTTGACAGCCAGAAATATTTATGCACAATTATGGGGGACACCCCAAAAGCGCTGGGGAGTGCCAAATATGAAGAAAAAATAATAAACCTCTATCCTCCTCTCTGCACTAGCGATTTTGGTTAGAGCAATTGCAAGAACAATATTGTATTCTCTGTCCCTGCTCTAATTAGCCTATGACTACACCCTGCTCTCTCCCTCTGTCAAATGGCGATGGATTGCTGTGGAGGCGTGTATTTATAAAGTTGAAGTATCGCGAGAACCGAGCCCCGAGATCCGACGACGTCACAATGATGTTCGGCCTCGATTTGGATTCGGAATGGGCGGGAGAGTACCGAGCTGCTCAGCTCGGTACTCGGATACCCAAAGTTCGGGTGGGTTCGGTTCTCGGAGAACCGGACCCGCCCATCTCTTAAAAAAATGCAGATTTAGTGTAAATACACATAAAGTATTTATGAATTGTTGGCATGCAGATTTAATGCTATATTTACATTATTTGGTAAATGCCCAAATCATTCCTTTAACATGACTCAACTTGAAAAAACAAAAACTTGCATTTTATATAACACTGCATTTACGAATGCACATAAAACTTGTTTTACAATGCAGATATTTAGTGTCATATCTGATGTAGAGGGTTAGTAACAAGAGAGTTGGGGGACAATTAGGCTTTTTGGTATAATTCCTGATTTAAAGTACAATTATTTTCATTACTCCTGAGACATAACAGAGTACAGAACTATTTGTGATATACACCAAACACAGGGGCTGGCTTGACATGAGGGCATCTGCCCCCCAGGGCCGGTCCCATAGTGGGCTAGGTCACTGGGCCACATGCATTTTTTCTCTCTACAATAGGCTGCTGAGTCCCCCACCCGAGCTAAAATTTGCCAACCCTCCCCTGCCGATCAACCACAACATTAATACCACTGACAAGTATAGTGAATAACATTCAGTATCTTGTTACAATGGCACCTGTCAAGGGGTGGAATAAATTAGGCAGAAAGTGAACAGTCAGGTCTTGAAGTTGATGTGTTTGAAGCAGCAAAAATGGGCAAGTGTAAGGATCTAAATGACTTTGACAAGGGCTAAATTGTGATGGCTAGAATGCTGGGTCAGAGCGTCTCCGAAACGACAAGTCTTGTGGCGTGTTCCCGCTATGCAGTGGTTTTTGGATCACTAAAAGGGACTTTGACACATATCACTTTCCTAAACATTGTTGCAGACCAAGTACACCTCTTCATGGCAACGGTATTCCCTGATAGCAGTGGTTTCTCTCAGCAGGATAATGCGCCCTGCCACACTGCAAAAATTGTTCAGGAATGGTGTGAGGAACATGACAAAGAGTTGAAGGTGTTGACTTGGACTCCAAATTCCCCAGATCTCAATCCAATCAAGCATCTGTGGGATGTGCTGGAAAAACAAGTCTCAGTCATGGAGGCCTCGCAACTTACAGGACTTAAAGGATCTGCTGCTAACGTCTTGGTGCCAGATACCACAGGACACCTTCAGAGGTGGAGTCCATGCCTCGATGGGTCTGAACTGTTTTGATGCCACAAGGAGGACCTACACAATATTAGGCAGGGGGTTTTTAATGTAGTGGCTGATCGATATATATATAGAATTTTTCTAGTGGGCGGTAAGCTCACATGATTGGCTCACAGGCCTAATGTACACACCGGGCCTGATTCATTAAAAAGCCTAAATGTTGATACATGCCGTATTTTGTGTAAAATCGCTTTGCTCCTGCCCAGAACCAGACCATACACAGCAACATCCAAATCATCTTTGAGCGCAAAGTACCCTTATGACAGCCTATGGTTACAGGGACGGAACAGAGTGGAGAAGGGGCGTATGCACGTCGGCAATGTACAGTAAAGTCGTTTCCCGGCAGACACGTGGGACTCAAGCTCCAGCGAGCGCAGCACCGCGCTGTGTCTCAGATGTGAGATTTGCACCTGCTGAAGGTAACGTCTGACTCACGGATGATACTGATGACCAAACACAGAATTCACTAATGGGAGAATTTGACTATTCACCTGACACCACTGATCCCACAGGAGACTGACAGAGGGAGATTACTATAGTGTCATTCTGTCAAAGGGAAGTTGTGTGCTGACGTTTAGGATATTACAGTATAATAACCAGATGCATGTTTTACATTTTGCATAATATGTGTGAATTTGTCTCTGCTTTTGAAATCATTTTCATATATTTATAACATAGTAATGTCACACATTATAATGCTTGTCTGTTCTAAAGTGTTATGTGCGTGTTGTCTAGCTCCTACATACTTGCATATATTTGCATTGAGGTTGTGCACTATAAAAGTCTTCTCTATGTCTTCTACTATGTAGTAGTATAAATTTGTAATGCATTTATTTAAATTTATTTATAATTTCATGAAATTGCCATGTTTCATAAATTTCATGTCATGTTTACTTACATATTTGGGGGATCCTAGTCCTCTTTGGATGACCAAGAGTATTCCGGCTATAAACAATATGTGATTTCATCATACTTTACATGTAAGTACCTTTAAGTCTTTGCTTCAAATGTAACCCTTAAAGTAAATGGACAAAAAACAAGGAAACCAATTTTTTTCCTCCAAATTTGTGTATTACGTGAAATAAAACACAAAAAAAGGTCAAAACTACATGTAAAAACATACATCTGGAAAAATACTATTTTGAATTGTGGCCACGTTTGCCTCCTGGGTCAACATTTTGTGTGGTGGTTACTTTTTTTGACTATGGGTCACCCGTAATGTTGATTCCACCAGTTGTGGCGAAGACGAGGCTGCATCAGGTGGTGGATAGGGAACATAGGGTGAAGGGGCAAACAGAGGGAAAAGGGGCAACAGAGGACGGAGGGGCAGGAGATGGCAGTATCACCCAGCCATCGTTTCATAAAAAGTATGCTGAATTAATTTTAAAAAAAAATGTAAATTTGTTTGAAAAATATTATTCAAAGTTATTTTATGTTGTAAAAGTTTAGTTTACAATTTCGATTATAAAAAGTTATATTGTTTAACAAAAAAAAAAGTGTTTTATTTTTTTAAATCAAATGCGTACTAATGTTCTTTACAAAAGGTATAAGGTATATTCTAGACGTTTTTAGCTAGCAGGCAATATCATACAAACAGCATACATACTGCATCATGCAAAGGGTTAATAAGCAGGGTTAGTATGATAATGAAACATGAGTGTAACTGCACGTGTGCATGCTCCTCTGTCAATCGGCAACGCAAATGAAAGTCGTACACAAACGCACGTCTGCAGTGAATTAGATAAAGGGGAAAGTTTTTACGTCAGGTGACTTTGTACCGTATTCATCACGGAACGTATTGCCTATATACCCTCAACCTTGAACACAGACGTGTGTATGCCCAATGTACACGGATTTTAAAAGAAAAAATGCACTTTATGCACCTTATATAACATCTGGGTGATAGTAACCCAGTGAGCGGATCAAACAACTGTGTTCCAGGGCATCCATGCACTGTGGTCGGCCAATGATGGTGGACACATGAAGTCCTAGACTCCGGAGGTTGGTTCACAATGATTTCCATCACGGCTGATTGGCCTCAATTGGTTTTTTTCTTTAACAGGATCGATGGTCATTTGGGTGTAAAACCCCCAGATTGCTGAATGGAACGCTCTGGGTGCCACCAGCGTCTGCAAGACCTGTGTCTCCCAAGGAAGGAGGTCCTCTGTCCGAAGCGATACTCATGCTCCCTGTAGGCTTCGATAATGATACAAAACACATTTACATTGACAGTATAATGCTGTAACACCCAGAAAGATGCAAAATACAAATAACAACATATGCGCATAATGCAATGTCTGTAAGAAACCGGTTTATAAACGACAACCATGAAAGGTCATGTAAAGACATGTAGTGAATGCTTTCTTATGTAACGAGGATTAATAGCCATAAAACGCGCCTCTGTGCTATGGTTTTCTACAGAAGCGCCATAGGAGCTTTAAAGGGCCACTAGACCTAAACCCATACTTCGCTACTCTCCCGGAATGTCTGGGAGACTCCTTCATTTCGGACAGTGCGGCCAGGTCCCCGGGAGAGCCGGCATTTCTCCTGAATCACAACAAATTCCTAGTGAGATGGCCTCAACGCCGCGTTTCGCTTTTCGGTGATGCGACTGTGGCATTTTGACAAAAGGTGCCATTTGCTGCACTACGTTACAGAGCTGCTACTAACGAACAGAAATACACATATAAAGGTTTCAGGAGCATACCACAAGTGATGATATTAAAGACAAAGTTGTGATCATGGGAGGAGGGAAATATTTTCCTACAGAGAGACCTCTGCTTTCTCTCACGAATGACTGGTGCACTTCAGTTTGACCATATAAATAGAACGTTCCCAAAGTCCTTCTTGCAGGAATCTTGTAAGAAATCCACCAGCCTGGTAATGTCTATAACCAAATTCTGTGTTCATTAATGTGACATAAGAACACAAGCAGGGGCTGTGCGGACTGTAGCCTGAGGTTTCTTGAACCCGCATATTAATGCAGAATAGTTTATCACTTTCTCAGCAGAACATATCAGATATCGTTCAAGGTTCACTCCAATATTAGGCTGCATATAGGTTGTATTCTAAAGGCTTTTGGCATTTTTGAGTCATTGCATCGAAATGTGGAATTTTCCATCAGTTGGGCCTATATAGTTTTTGTTGTAAAACTAATCAGCTAAATAGTCCGCTCTGTATGTGGGATGCAAGAATCAGCATTTATTCTGTACCCCATAGATTGTAAGTGTGCAAACAGGGCCATCTTACCGCTCTGTCTGTATTATCCAGTATTACTGGGTTTGTTCCCAATTGTAAAAGCGCTACGGAATTTGTGGACGTTATATAAATAAATGATAATGATGATGATGATGATGATGTAAGATATAGTCCTCCAACAGGACAGTGTCCATACACCAAACATACAAAGTGTGGCATAATTGCCTGGCATTTCCACAAAGTAACTTTTAAAGAGGACCTGTCATTTAGGAAGTAATAATATGGCACAATTGTGCATCAAAACAAATTTTGCAAATGTCTTCACTTTGGTCAGATAATCTCCCTTAGATACACTCTCCCAGCCCTGAAATTTTCAAGAATGAATCTGTATATAGATGGTATATAGCTACAAGTCAGTAGCTACTTTTGGCTTACAAGGCAGCTAGCGCCAGGCTCTGATTGCGTAACAGCAGCTCTTCCTTCTGAAAAATGTCAGGCAGGGGACGACATTTTCAGACCAAAAGAAAGATATTTGCAAGACATAAATCTTCACGAAATGCACAATGGTGCTATAATACTTCCTATGTGATGTCTGGGTGCCCTCATGCCTCTAATGGTCTAGCACTTACACTGCTAAGGGATTGCCTGTTTCATGTTGTTCTTCTTTAACAGTTGATGCATGGGGGTTCTCTTGTTTTTAAGGATCAGCAAAGTAAAAACCTGAAAATGTGTAGATTGGAACCATGAATGTAAAATACATTGTTGAATAGTTAAGGTGACTTTTCCCCACCCCACTACAGTTGAAGCTCCTCCCATATCTTTTGGACCGCGTCCTCATGTGATCCGATAAGGTCAGAAAGCAGAGACTGCAGCTGCGTGAGCCGCAGAGACTGCGGCTGCGTGAGCCGCAGAGACTGCGGCTGCGTGAGCCGCAGAGACTGCGGCTGCGTGAGCCGCAGAGACTGCGGCTGCGTGAGCCGCAGAGACTGCGGCTGCGTGAGCCGCAGAGACTGCTGCTGCGTGAGCCGCAGAGACTGCTGCTGCGTGAGCCGCAGAGACTGCGGTTGCGTGAGCCGCAGAGACTGCTGCTGCGTGAGCCGCAGAGACTGCTGCTGAGTGAGCCGCAGAGACTGCTGCTGCGTGAGCCGCAGAGACTGCGGCTGCGTGAGCCGCAGAGACTGCGGTTGAGTGAGCCGCAGAGACTGCTGCTGAGTGAGCCGCAGAGACTGCTGCTGCGTGAGCCGCAGAGACTGCAGCTGCGTGAGCCGTCTCTGTCCCTGTTTATGAATCCACTAATCCTCACAGTGCATTTCTCTCTTGAATGTCAATCTATATTCACTGTTCTGGAATAGCACCCCCTATATAAGTTACAAAAATACTAGGGCAATATACCAACTATTTAAAAGTATGGATTCAACTAGCGGTTATCTAACCTAGTACACATTTACATTTCTTATTTTTGTGTAAGCTATGCATTTCTGTACTGTGCATGTGCACCAAAAACACATATGCATACTTCTGTATATATACTATTGCTTATTACTGAGTTGTGTCTTCTTACACAAGGAGAGGTGGAACAGTGGTGGGCAAGTATAGTGAGTGCGCTTCCGATTGGCTGCTTCCATGTTGACCCCTCTTGCAGATAGCACTTTAGCCATAAATAGTTCACTGTGTATTCCCTTCCTCCCCTTCACAAGACCTTTTGCATACTTAACCATCTTATCTAAAAATAAAGACACGGAGACATATATAAAGTGGCTAAAGTAGGTCACAGTTTTATTAATTAAATTTGGTGGCGGAGAAAGAGCACTGCGGGACAGCAGACTGATACCCAAAACCAAGCGTGGACACGGCGAACCGCCGTGCATCCACTTAGAAAGTAAATAGCCCTTAAATGAATGGCCGGCGCTAACCTGTCGTCAGAGTGACTGCACCCCCTCTAAACTCACATGCCCTCCCTCACTGAGCCAGACAAGGACCCTCCTCACTGAAGGGCCAAGAGTTACCGTTGTATTGAAGGGAACAGAGACCTGCGGCCAATCACAATAGTGCTGTATGTATCAGCCGCTGATCGCAGAGCCTTCCTGCCAACTGTGCCTGCTCTGTGGTGAGGGTAACATAGGTTAAAACTGTCTCTAACTATCAAACCGGTACCAGGCATGGGTGGGTTGGTGGTATCTTGCAATGCAGAATGAGGCAATCAGGAAATGGGAGGACCGATAAAGAACCCAAGACCCTCCCCATGAGACATTCATTGGTCGGGCTTGAAACCACAGTTAACCCCTTCAAGGTAAGTGTACGCTTGAATGCAAACACTGTCATATTTAATGGGTGGGGTACGATAAAACTATGCTGGTAATTCCAACACCTGTCATGCCTCCAAAAACAAACCTAAAGAATAGAAAATCGACTTCCTTACCTTGAAGACGACGCTGGAGATCCCCGAAGACAGCAGCATAATGACAGGAAGGCTTTCCGATCGGAGAACTGACCGCCTCTGCTGCCTCACGTGATTGCAACATCTGTGAAGCTAAATTTAAAGCGGCAATGTGGGGGTCCGCTAAGGTTAAGTGGTTAAACACTTAACCGAACATTGCCGCTTTAAATTTAGCTTGACAGACGCCGCAATGACGTCAGGCAGCAGAAGCGGTCAGTTCTCCAATCGGAAAGCCTTCCTGTCATTATGCTGCTGTCTTCGGGGATCTCCAGCGTCGTCTTCAAGGTAAGGAAGTCGATTTTCTATTCTTTCAGGGGTTTTTTTGCTGTCGGAATTCATATTTAATGGCATTCGTCTATAGGGACTCTCTTCTAATTATTGCATTAAGTTGCAGCTGTATTTGCATTACTTACACCACATTTCCATTTGCACAGAGGTCTGTATTTAATTCAATTTGTATTTGTGTGTAATTACATTGTAAATTGAAAATGTGACTTTCGCATTTATTAATAAGTCAAGACATTATTCTCTTGTGCATGGCATGTTACTACATTATTATACTGTGTACTGATAGTGTAAATCATCTCTGGCATTTACTGCTAACACTGTCATGCTGCCAACATGGGGTGAACGTATACACACTTCTACACCTGGCGTACGTCAGACACAAATACTACTGTATTATAGCCGGATGCTACTTGCTACTTCTTCTTGTGTGTGTTTTTCCCTGCGTGCCTTTGGGGTGTAATGAGTGAGCTTGGTGCACTCCAGTTAATTCATGCATTTCATTCAGCTCAGTAATGAACAGCATATGATATCTACTGATGTCAAATCCTGGTGTCACTTGTCTTGTAATGCCCCCTATGTGTGTATCTAAAGGCTCGCATGGTAACATTAAAAGACACAATCCACAGAATATACTTTATTACAAAGCCCAATTATCTTACATTTGTAAACATTTACATTATGCGGCTGCACGCGTGGGGTGTATGTCAGGAAACTCTAACCTCGTCCAAACATAAGCTTCATGCGCAAGGTTCCTCATTGCCAGCTGTGACCTTTAGATGATAAGAGCCCCCTGGATCCAGCTGTGGTTCCACAGAGAGGTGCTACACAACGGAACACAGAACACGGAGAGAGATCAGCTGTTTATATCGTGTAGGGCTGAGTCTGATGTGTAAGGCACTGTAGGGCCGAGTCTGATGTGTAAGGCACTGTCTGTTACATCACTCATCCGGAACAAAGTCTGGCGTCTGGATGGTAGCCCTGATCACTCACTGCATGGGCTGTTTAAGATCAAATAATCCAGTGCCTCCTTTCACAACTTTCCCAACAACGAGGCACGATGATGGAGATCGAAGATTATCCTTAGCACCTATTAAAATAAAAAAAAATCTTTATGAATTACCCTGGCATGATTTACACAATAAAATACCAATTTATGAAGAGCAGTGTTTTATTTTAGCTGTGAAGATCATGTTCTGGTTATAGTATAAAGCTCCTCCTTTGCAGTCAGTTGTACAAGTCATAGCGATGCATAGGGACATACTTCATCGCCTACACAGTGACAGCCTAATCAATAGCACTGGGACAAGGGCTGGTCGTGGGAGCTTAACACGACTAATCAGTCAAAATTCAGGACTCTTCTAGTTCATTTCAGGAAATCCAGTTTTTACGCAACTTTGTACAGAGATTATTACAGTCACTGATCACCTGAAGGTGAACAAACAAAGTATTTCTGGTGTCTGGGAGTGTGGGATATCTGTACTGTATCTTATCTGAGGACACACGGCTGGGGATTTAAAGCAATACTTAAGGCAGAAAGCAAAGTTTAGAGTTTCTGCTGTTAAGGGGGTTCCACTTGGGTAGGTGGTCTCCTACCTCCTCATGAAGTCCTCACGTTTACCTGCATACTAGCTCATCATGTCTGACATCAGAGGGAATTATCAGATACATTGTCCTAGCTATACAAACAGATGGGACAGACAGTGTATAGTGCATTATGGCACCTGATTGGATTGGCAATGGATCGGACCAATCAGGTAACACATACACTATAAACGTGTAGTGCAGGGAATTTGAACTACTTGCACAGCCGTGCTGACAGTGCTCTCCACTCTCTGCTGTTACTGTTCCTGGACTGGTGGCTCATTACAGAGACTGGTGGGGTTATCAGGTGAAGCTCCACCAAGGGACCACACGGGATGGTGGTGGCTTCATAGTCCCCCTTTTAACTAGGTAGACATCACCTCAATATAAGAGGAAATATAAGAAATATATGGAAATATATAAGACACTCGTCGTACAATTTAACAATAATATTTACAGGTTTTAGTTAAAAACAACAATACAAGTTAGACACAATTAACATGGCTGGAAAAAACATCAACCTGACTACTGAGAGACCTGCGGGATAAGACGACATTGTAAGAACAAGCGCTACAGGAATTCTTTCTATACAGTGGAATATCACAAAAGGGACAGAGTGAGGGTTACACTATTATACATGGGAAGAAAAAGCAGGGACTCGGCAAAGGAAATTCCCAACAAATAGACAAGGATCACCCACAAAACATAAAACTCTAGCCGTCCAGTATTTAGCATCGATCAGCGGTTAGAATCCCCAAATAAATCCATTTGATTCTATGATGTAAGAAAATTAAATGTATCAAGCGCTAAAGTGGATGAATACTACTTATAGCTGCTACTGTAATTTAGTCTACGTTTCCATCATGGTGTAATTAGTCCGCCTAGTGACAGGAGCTCTTTAATATGCATAAATAAGATATTAGCTGCTGGCTTCATTTGTGATCCCCATCTGAACAGACGTCAGTTAAAGTGAAACGGGTTATTATAGAGAAGTGGACAAGCAGTGACGATAAGTATTCCGCTGTATAGTATTACATTCATAGAGGAGCCGTGTTAAGGATGGAGTTGGGGCAGATAGAAAATAATTCCAAGATTTAACATAATGAAAGCATCATACCAGCTTTTCTGAGACCGGATGAAATCGAAGTCGTGTCGTGTTCGTGTGTGCACAGGGTTATATAAATAGTCACGTGTGTAAGCATGTGCAAGTAGGTAAGGAGTAAACTGCATTATCAAGTCAATTCATGTCACTCTTCTTTTGTGCAAAATGACACCAGATCCTAAAATAGAAGAACATAAGGGCTTGGCAGTCACGCAAGGCATGGGATGACTCAGCATTGAGCTGGTTATGTGCTGTACACACTGGATCACAAGTCGCACACCGTGGACAGCATTGTGCTGGACAGAAGGTATTTGTGGAATGTCAGATGACCTAGAAAGTATCACACAGATTCCGGAGCTCAGACTGTCACCTACTTCTCACAGAACACCTCAGTTCTAGGTACCTGCCTATTATTATCTACACAAGGGAGGACAATAGGACTGCATTCAGTGATACACAGCCTCCAGCGAAAAAGAGGAGCTAACTAATCCCACTGAACACAAGCCACAGGCATACCAAGCACTAAATATCCTCAAGGGAAGTATGTCTAGGACTATCCCTACAATAATATGCTTATATTCTCTCTCCCGGCTCCCCAGGGTACATCTTCCCCTGTCCCTGTTGTTTCCTGGGTATCCCAGCGCCTCCAGCTCTCCTGTGTCCTTCTCTTCTTCCTCCTAGTCTCATTATGCCCTGCTTGCTCCTCTAATCATTGCACACTGTGTGCAGTTTCTGGTATACTTCTGGGTGTGAGATTAAATCCGCTCAGATGAGGACATACAGCTCTTCCTGCCTGCCTGCTGTGGTTTGTTATCTCACACTAATGCCACAAGAGTATAGGCTTCACTAAAGCAAGCAGACTTTGCATTCTTATGAATACAATATTGTTACATTAAAAAAAAAAAAATACTATGATTAGTTTAAAACAGCTCTGACCATTGAGGCATGGACTCCACAAGACCTCTGAAGGTGTCCTGTAGTATCTGAAATATTAGCAGCAGATCCTTTAAGTCCTGTAAGCTGCCAGGTGGGGCCTCCATGGCTCGGACTTGTTATTCCAGCGCATCCCACAGATGCTCAATCGGATTGAGATCTGGGGAATCTGGAGGCCGAGTCAACACCTTGAACTTTTTGTCATGTTCCTCAAACCATTCCTGAACAAGTCTTGCACCATCAGGGAATACCGTTACCATGAAGGGAGGTACTTGGTCTGCAACAATGTTTAGGTAGGTGGCACGTGTCAGAGTAACATCCACATGAATGCCGGGACGTAAGATTTCCCAGCAGAACATTTCCCGGAGTGTCCCACTGCCTCCGCCAGCTGCCTTCCCCCCATAGTACATCCAGGTGCCATCTCTTCCCCAGGTAAATGACGCACACGCACCCGGCCGTCCACATGATGTAGAAAGGAAAACAAAACGTGATTCATTAGACCAGGCCGCCTTTTTCCACTGTTCCTTGGTCCAGTTCTGGCGCTTACATTGTAGGCACTTTCAGCTGAGGACAGGGGTCAGCATGGGCACTCAGACCGGTCTGCGGCTTTGCAGCCCCATACGCAGCAAGCTGCGCTGCACTGTGTGTTCTGACACCTTTCTATCATAGTCAGCATAACTTTTCCAGCAATCTGGGCTACAGTAGCTCTTCTGTGGGATTGGACCAGATGCGCTAACCTTCGCTCCCCGCTACTTTTAGTAGATAAAAACCCCAGCATATTGGGAACACCCCAAAAAACCCATAGGTGTGGTCACACAGGCTTTTACTCCTGAGGGGGAGGATATATATCATCATGTCACATATCAAAGAGTGACACACATAACACACTTATTTATCAGTTGTATTTGTGTTCCATCGTCTTCAGCCACGCCTCTAACAGCAGAATTAAGTGGGACAGTTGGAGCAAGCTCTCAGTGCTGCTGCTGGAGACAGGTATATACAGGCTGTATGTTGGCTCCGTGGGGAGGGGCTGAGCACCAGGAGGGTGAGGAATTCAATTACCAGAGGGAGGACGGGGAGTAAACTGCAGGATGGGGGAAAAGTTGTTAAAAGGGAAAGGGATGGTGGTACATACATTAGGGGGTGGTGGTGGAGGGGAAGATTTTGTGTGTCTGCTTCGCTATCCTGCAAACTTTCCAAGTGTGGGGACAGGAGTGAGGCGTCTCTTAGGGTATATATACGCCGCCCTAGGTGAGCTGCACACAGTAAACAGAGGGGGCTGGAGGCAGATTAGCGCTGGTCACGCCCACCTCAGACTGATCATGCCCCTCCATGGGCTGGCACCTCCTGGTGGCACAAACTGGGTGCCTGGTGCAATTACTATATACGCCGCCGTAGGCGAGCTGCACACAGTAAACAGAGGGGGCTGGAGGCAGATTAGCGCTGGTCACACCCACCTCAGACTGATCATGCCCCTCCATGGGCTGGCACCCCCTGGTGGCACAAACTAGGTGCCTGGTGCAATTACTATAGAAGCTATTTTCTTATGTACAAATGAATCAGTGATTAGAAGTCCCACAAAGCCCCTCTCTATAAATATATAGACATCACGTCCAAGTATGGAGCAGCAAACAGCAAGGACTGAACGACCCAGCAAGCCCCTTACTCCAAGCTCATTGGAACGTGTGTCAGGTAGGTCATGCAACACCGGGTTTGAATGTGGAAGGTTCAGGTCCTCTTACAGCCAGGCTACTGCCCCAAATATTGTTATTATAAACCACCACTGGGACCGAGAAACCACTTCTAACAACAGAAGGAAACTCTCCATGATCCTAGGGTAAGAAATAACGGAGGATAAAGTGAGATGCAGAGGGAGCTTCTGGTTGACCAACTGGTCCTATCGCTTATTGGGTAAGGACATCTAGCTCATTGTAATTAATGCAATGAGAGTGACTTGGAAAACACAACCTAAATGATCAGCTACAGTCATAACAAAATAAAACCTATACTGGAATCAGAGACCAGGATGTAGCAATTTAGCAAGATGACTGATCGTTTTTTGACAATTCCCACCACAATACAATTATTCGTAACTTAGTAATTCGCTTACCAGTCATTGTGGCGTCCTTCAGGAATTTGTAGCTGGTCTCAAAGGTCATTTGCTGGAACGGGGAGGAGCTGGACTGCATCCCGTATCGGTTGAGAGGCCGATAAGTTCCCTCGAAACACATGTAATCGGCTACAAGGGAGAGATGTCGCGGGTCTACCTCAATTCCTGTACAACACAGAATAATTGGTATAAAGAAAGCTGGTGCCAGACAAGCTGTTGTGTCCAGTTCTCCATGAACTGAATTCCAGCCAGCTGTAGATGGTCATCCCTTAACAACTGTCTCCATTATGCAGATGACAACACCATCCCCTGACAGCTAGACTAGCCAATCACAAAACAACAAGGTAGATGGTTGTCAAGGAACCTGCAAAAGTGGTACTAAGCTGGAAGGGAGAGAAACCTGCGGCGGAGTTACCCTCTGCGGGCCTGATTCATTAGGGAAAGTTAAACAAAAGTAAGTAAGGCAAAACCATGTTGCATTGGAGGGGGAGGTAAATTTAAAATGTGATGGCAGATTTATATTTGGGATAGGGCATGTCCTAGATCAACTTTAAATTTCAGTGTAAAAATAAAGCTATCAAGTATTTGTGTGCTAAATGAAAAAAACAGGCAGTATTTTCCTTATGTGCAAAATAATAAACTCATTTGCACCCCTTGTATAGCAACATGGTTTTGTCCAGAAAACTTGAGTAAGAAAACTTAATTGTTTGCTTAACTTCCTTAATGAATCAGGCCGTGTCATTATCGTATGCAGTTGGCTTGTTGCCATCCTTTGCCAAAAAATAGACGCCTCTCCCACCACACACCATAACAACTCCAGCCTTTCAAAATATATAAGCAGAAATTGAGTAGAAGCCGAAATACTGATTGTTAAGTCTACGCTAAAATGTGCACAGCCGATTCCTCTCTATCTCTGCTCCTGGGGATCTGTACAGTATTTAATACGCACTTTGACGTTTTTGTGCATAAAGGTTATGGGTCAGGAATAGCCCCTCTCCTATAGAACACATACCCCACAAGACTGGTTGAAGAAAATGTTTAGGCCTAGTGTGCTTATTTCATGAAGTGGTGCTTTGTTTCCAAAATGTGATGTAACCCATGGCAACCAATCAGATCCCTTCTTTTTTCTAGCGCAGATTATAAAATGAAAGGAAATGTCTGGATGCTACGGGTTACAGCCCACTTGGAAACATAGCAGACCTGTATTAACCCCATGTACACACATGTACACACACACACACACACACACACACACACACACACGTGTGTGCGCTAATAAGTGCATTCATAACAATGTTTCTTATTGGAATATTAGGAACCCCCCATCTGTGCCTAACTACATCCCCAGTACAGCTATGGCATACACGGTCATGCCTCTTTCCCGGTGAGCACCCTTTGACTTCTAAACATCAGGACAGCACAGTGAAATTCAGAACTGCTGGCAGGAATTTACACACTATGGAGGCCCTTATTAGTTTAGGATTTAGCAGATAATTTTGGCGACGTTTAAACATAATAATCTACATCTGATCAAAAGAAGGGAAAAAAAGATTTTTCTGTAATACCAACCAGTCTATCTCCCAGGCATATTCAGGTAATTGTGCAAAAAAATGAACATAGATCTGCAGCCCCAGACAACCAATCAGATGTTTGCTTTTGCTTTGTAAACTGTACTAGAAGATCGACTCTGAATCTGATAATCTGATTGATGGCTATGGGCTTCCTCTGTGCTTCTGTACACTTTCAGAAATAAGTGACCCACCAACACAGAGAGACACAAGACTCTTACCATAAACAGCAAACACATCTTTAATTTCCTTTTCAACCGCTCTTAAAGCCGCCTCTATACCGTAAGTATTGGCCATGGCGTGGATGTCGTTTGAATAGAGACGTTTCAGGTCAAGTATCTGAGATGGAAGGAACAATAGAGGCTAATATGAGAAACTTCTAGGTCAATAGTCTGAATCCAAACAAACCTCAAATGATATTATACACATACATGCAAATATAATACCACACCTGGATACACAAAGGAATAAGATTTATGACAGATTTTGGCTAAATACCAGAAGCCACAGATTTATTTAGGTGTGTTCTGTCAAAGGACATAAGCATATTTTGAGTTTTGTCCAATTCTTTTCTATGACACACATTAATAATACAACGTTCTATGTGGACGCTCATTTACTGCTTCTTAGGACAAGTCTGAACATTCTAAAAACGGCGCGTTTCAGGACTTGTTCTTTAGTGCACTATTAATAAGCTCTGAATGCAATGTGAAGGCAAATACAAGGTTTTGTCTACTACGTTTAACTAGCGTTGTTTTGAAAAGCCCATGGGTACAAGTCCTATTCAGTTTCATATGTCCACAGCAAGTACAAGATATTACATATCTGCAAAAGATCAGGAACTGTCCATACTTTATGTTCTGCAGCCTGGTATATATAACCTGGGTATATTTTCCTATTAAGACTTCTTTTAAATAACTGTTCTAAAATAATGTTCCGGGAAACATATTTGCATATGTCATTCTGCACAGAAAATCATATTTCCCAGCATATTGTATTTAGTAACAGGAAATAGAGACACCACAACACTGTATTTAGAGTTCCCCTGATGGGTAAGTCATTGTGGAAGAGGCAGAAGACCAACTTGGGGAGAAAACCTTAATCAGATAGAAGATAGAAGACAGCACGAAATGCTCTGCTAGACACACAGAGTGTTTCACTCTAAAGCCGTGTTACCCGTCACACACAATATAAACATAGCATTTTTCCCAGGGTAACTTACGTCTGAATACTTAAAAAGTTCCTGGAGGTTTATCCCCTCTGTGTTGAGGATCTGCTCCTTCTCCCCCTTCTTGTTTGTGGTGTCGTTCAGCAGGCACCGGGCGATCCCTCGGGTCTCGTGGATAATAATGTTGTGTGCCAAGGAGACCACAAGAGATGAGATATCGAAGTGTACCTTCATTAACGGCAACTTTATGGTGACCTGCAAGAAAGGGATTACCATATCGGAGTGTGTAGGGAACAGGGGACAGTGAAATTAGCAGAGATAGCGGCAGAGATCCTCAGAAAGTGGGAACAATCTGCCCGGCACTTAACCCAGCAGATTCAATCGCTCAAAATCATCAATATACCCAGAAGAAATGGGAAGGGGGATAGGCAGGATGATAACTAAAACTCTGGCATTCTGGGGCTTGTGCGAAACTAGCCTGAGGATCAGCACAAAAATACCACTACCAAGGAGGGAGCGGGGGAAATAAGTTGTCCATTGTTTAACTAGATCTTTATTTCTGTGGTCTAAGCGGCTGTAAACATCAATTAATTCCCTGCCAGTTAGACTGTCTCCTCCGCTCAGACCATAGATGATGGTGACTCAGTCATATAAGATTGAATTATGTCTTTTAATTATTTATTATCCTCAGCATCTGGCATTCAGTGTAAACTGCTGTTCTCACCACCTCACAGATCTTACAGTGATTCAACAGGCGGCCGCGTTAGGACAAGTAAAACTTATGCATCGTTTGCCGTTTAATATAAAGGTCACCCCCGGCAAAATGATGGCAGCAGAATCGCCCAGTGTCAAGAGTCAATGAACGCATGTCTACGTCTGTGTTATAGGAGACTGCATCAGTCACGCATCAGTCATGTTCATCTGCAAAGACCATTAAAGCGGGTAGAAAAGTTTTCTATGGTTATATTATTAGACAGGTCACCCGTAGGGGGCCGCAGGTCTCTGGCAGTCTCTGACCTGTGTCCAAAAACTCGTTATGATCACAAGGGAAGTATTAGTATGTATGTAGCCTGGGCTAGCCTATTGTCCATGATTACAACTAGTAGTTTTAACCCTATGTTTCCAGGTAATACTCTGACCCTACCCGAATGACAATTAAGACACCAGGCATATCATTGCTCTTCAGTTAACGATCGCTTGTGTTAACCCACACCGTTCTTTTGCCATCAGCTTTATTATCCTTTGCCTTATGGAAAATGTAACATAACAGCTCAGAACTGCGTCCCATGTAGGGAGGAAGAAGCAATGCATCAGATCAGTAATGGGGGTCAATGAGAAAGATCAATAACGGATGTTAAGAGTGCTTATATGTATGAACCCTAAAGTGCAATAGTATCCACAGAGCAGGCAGCCGATCGCAATACAATGAGAATGCAGCCACACTGATGTCCCCAAATCATCATCATCAGCTATTTATATAGCGCCACTAATTCTGCAGCGATGTACAGAGAGCTCACTCACATCCTAGCTTACAGTCTAAATTCCCTAACATAAACACACACACACAGACCGAGAGAGACCAAGGTCAAATTAGTAGCTGCCAGTTAACCTACCCGTAGGTTTTTGGATTGTGGGAGGAAACCCACGCAAACATAGGGAGAACGTACAAACTGCACACAGATAAGGCCATGGTCGGGAATCCAACTTATGACTCCAGCGCTGTGAGGCAGAAGTGCTAACCACTAAGTCATTGTGCTGCCCATAGTGACATATACACATCCGCCAATATCCCACAACCCAAAAATATATACGGTCATGCCAACATTTCAAAATGCTTCTCAGGTAGACTTTGCTACTGAGCCGGAACAATCATGCGTTACACCGATTCTGGAGGACTACAACCCCCATCATGCCATATCCAATAAATGTGACAATAGTGTTCTTTTACATTAAAAATACTTCTGTCCAATAAATAGCAACTTCTTAAGCCTAGAGAACACGAGTAAATGGTAACAATAGCATCTAGCATGCAGAAAAAGAGGAGTGTTACTGCACAGTGGGTCGATGCTGAAAACTAAGGGTTTTTTTTAGGACATATCTTTAAAACCTGGAATTGTCCCTGGAAATTAATGCCAGATGACAACTATAAAGCACTGACGCCACCATGATCCCAAACATGAGCCACTTGCTGAGATTCCTTTTTTTTATGCACCAAATGCTTCCTGCAACACTGCAAAAATCCACTTACAGCCTAAATTACAGAGGGAAATCGTTTTCACTAAACTAAAATATCAAAGGTACATACATATATTCACACATCTGAATTTCCACTGTGATATGAGAACTTTATATATGATCTATCTATCTATATTATATATATCATGTCTCCTATTCACAGTGCAGGTAGCCATGTTGTGGCCTGTACCACTACCCACTGAGCCATAAGGCACAAAAGAAGACTTCGTTTGCTATGTTGCTAAGGCAGAAGATCCCTGGTGCTTCAGTAATGTCACTGGTTCCTAGTGGAACAGATATTGGTTCAGCCACAAAATGGCTGCCTCCATGGTGACAGGCCACCTTAAACACTAAGGCACGCCAACAAATTCTTCTCTACGATTGTTTTGAGGAGTCTTACCTCACACCATAAACTCTTCTCTGTATCATAAGAGTAGTCTTCTACGGAGGGATTTAGACTCAGGACAGTATTCACCCGGTTCTCTGCCAAGACTTCCTTGGTTAGGTTTGTTTGGTTATTTTTCCGTTTGGAGGGTCTAAAAGATAACGGAGCGGGTTCCTCCTCATTTGTTGGCTGTCTCTCTCCATTCTCCTCCTCTTTAGGCGTGTTCTCCTCATCCTGCTCATCTTCATTTTCCTTGTTATCCTCTTCTTCACTTTCATAGTCCACCTACAAGAGAAGGTAACATGAAAACACAATATTAGACAGATCATTTAAAAAGTACACGACAAACCAATTTGGTTCTGCAACGATGAGCCTGGATGATCAGTCCAGTGCCCGTCAGTGCAAAACAAGTTCCATTGAAAGTCTAGGGCAACGATTTCCACCATCTCTGAGCTGCTCTAAATGCAAGTCTTTTTGTGGAGTAGGAATGGATGTGCTGGGAGAGGAATTCCTTCTACATCCCTTTATTTCATTACAGTGATCTTGTTCTACAAAAATCTGAGGGCACTTGGCAAAATTGGGGAGTCCAATGCTCCATTTGTGCTGCTTTATAGCGGGGCCTCCACTAAATCCAAATGTGTATTTTTGTTTTGTAACAGACATTAGTATTTTAAGCTCACCTGTCTCGGACATGGAAAGGGTTAACTTTCACCTGTATGAGGGTACGCGGTTGCTTGACAGAGACCTGTATTTATGTGTGACCCTATGGCATAGCCCCACAGTTACAGGAAAGTATGAGAACGGTGTATGTGAACTTAACTAAGGCTGTAAAGTGGATCCCAAGTGCTAAGTGACTAGATTTATATGGAAAAATGCCCCACACATGGATAGATAGAGACACTGGGCGCTTGTGCCAAATGGTGGGATCCTATGGAGTGCAATGAATGATTATGGAGGTTATCTAGGTCAATGTGTGACCACACTGTCCATCAGTCCCGATCGATATATAATAGAGCATGATTTGATGAAGGAAATGAACAACTATATATCTGTATCAAGGGGGGGTTAGAATTTGGTAACATCTACCAGAAAAACAGAATGAACAAAATTAAAGTTGTTTAAAAAAGATTATTACGGTCACTTTTTTTGTGTGGAAAGAATACAGACTTTCTACATGTCGATTATGAAAACCCTCCTGCTCTCAGGACGGTCTATAGTCTCGATCCCCTAAATGTATCACTCAAACGTGTGAACATTCCAAGCATCTTCCTCAGGAATACAACATTCTATTATTCCTTTCATTAAAGGGAGACTGGGTAAATAGTACACATTAAGCACATATGATTTTACATTTGCTGCAAATGGTGATAGGAAGTAATTTAGGTGATTATAAACAAATTAGTATAATTGTTTTTAATATGTTATATACATATACATTCAACAAACTTTGGAACCGATAACTAAGGATCACGGTAAAAGTTAGAACCTTACCTCCTCTTCTTGTTTTTCTCTTCTTTTTGTGTCGGTGGCATCGGCGTCCCCTTCATCAGCGTCTGCGTTTATAATGTCATCATCATTCTCGGCTTCCTGACTCTCCTGATAAATCAGACACAGTATGGGGTGACTAGGTGTTCCGGTGTACTAGGTGTAAATTACCAGGTGGCCACATAGTGCGCCACACAACAGCCATCACCATATTGATGGTGAGCTTTGGCCACCAGCAAACCATACCCGACAGATTTCAGATGCCAAATCAGGACAATTTTAGGCCATGCCTTGATCCAACCATACCCCACCCCTTTGTGTTGAGGCTACACCCCTATATACGGAACTGCTGCGAGGAAATTTGGACTGCCGACAGGTTTGTATTATAAATGGCCCTGTGGTATACCCATGTGGGCGGCGAAACAGTGCTGTGAATATGTAGTATGAACGAGTTCTAAGACCAGTCCGGATGAGGATGGCTAGCAGACAACCAGAACATCGGTGCAATGTTATTGGAATTGAGAGCAATCATCACTTATATATACAGCACCACTAATTCTGCAGCGATGCACATAGAACTCACATCGGTCCCTGACCCATTGGAGCTTACAGTCTAAATTCCCTAAGAGACTAGGGTCAGTTTGATAACAGCCAATTAACTTACTAGTATGTTTGTTTTTGGAGTGTGGCAGGAAACCGGTGTACCTAGGGGAAACCCACGCAAACACGGGGGTTTCCTCCAGGTACTCCACACAGGTACTTCATACAAACTCCACACAGATAAGGCTGTGAGGCAGAAGTGCTAACTGCTAAGCCACCGTGCTGTCCAATGAGATATTAATATTAAAGAGTACCTATCACCTACACATTGTAGAGTGTACCCACAGAGCTGCCAATATAAATGTACGGTACTTTTTGTTGCGTGTTTGTCCAGTAAATAACTTCATGGTTTTAGCAATGCAAAAATAACAAAATACTGTATATTTGATAGACTTCCTTTTTTCTAAAGTTATATTACTGTACTGACTGGGGATTTCCTGGAAACTCTTCACCTATTTTAAGGATTAGTCCAATTTTGTGGAACTTGTCATTACCGATTTATAAAACACCAACATCTCTTGCAGTGCTGCTACGTGTAAATAGTACATACAGGGCATTATAACAATATGTTATGTGACATGTAAGGTGACAGACTTCATTGTACATCAGATTTGGTTCTCACAGTGCAGGTGAATGAAGTCAGTTATTTTGGGGTCAGGTTATCTTAAATGAGGAGTTTTCAGGAAGCGTTTTAAGGCTCAGAGACTCTGAGTATCTGGCGGTGGGAGGGAGAGAGTTCCAGCAAACATGTGCAGCACAAGAGAAGTCCTGGGGGCTTAAATGAGAAAAAATAACCAGAGGGGAGGTTTGTACCCAGCAGGGTTTCTGTTTGGATATCTGGAGATGAGGGAAGGTATGTAAGGGGTGTGATATTGCCAAAGGCTCTGTTTGTATGCCAGTATATGTCAGATACGCAAAGCATTTGCCTGCCAAACCTATCCTTATCCATTTGTTACACACACTCTAGTGGAGTGTAAATTTGGGTGGTATCACTCGGGTAAAAAAAAAAAAAAAAAAAATCAACAACAAAGGAACTTTAATATGAATTTTACTTAACCCCTTCTGTTCTCAAAAACAGTACCTTGATGAGGTTCCTACTGTGAATGATTCTGGTCTAAGCAGAAGCACCCCCACCAAATTACTATTACTGGAAATGGAGGGGATTTATAACATTTAATATTTAGAGTGATAACTTAACCTGAGGAGCGGTGAGTGCTTTCATACTTCACCAGGAGTTATACACCAATTATTCCCAGAACAAAGAACAAACAATGATGTACGGAAAGTCACAACTTATAGAAAAATACAAAAAGAATATAAAATTCATGAGTACAAATATTATTTTGGTCTCTTCAATACACTTCTCCTGAAGTTCTATTGTTACAGTAAAATAACAAAGCACTTATCTGCAATCTTACGCTATCAGCTAATTAAAATATGAAGGACAATAAAACACTAGTCCACTGAGCTGGATTGCATCCAGCTTGGCACAGAGGCTTGAAAATAACAAATACAGAACAGATCGGAGTCTCATTCAGTTTACATTCAACTCTGCTTTATAATATACACAGCGTTATAGGAAACAACACATTATAGGCTGTAGATGATCACAGGAGGTGATCTAGAGATAGACGACAAGCGACCCAAACGTTGCAATTCTATTTTCCGTGCCTCACCCACCTGGGGTTCTGTGCCTTCCCCATCATCATCCACATCTTTCCGGGTTGCTTTTCGGGCGATCACATCCCTGAAGGAGGCGAGTTTTGAACTTCTTCTCTTGATGGCATCAAACATGATTCTTAAGAACCTGCAGAAATCACCAAGCTCAATGTGTACAGACTCAACCAAGACATGATGTGTACTCTTCAAAACACAAGCACTAAGTCTCTCTACTATAACGAGTACAGCTAGAGACTGGCCACGTTAGTCCATAGACAGAAACAAACAAGACCAAAGAGTAAAGGTGTCCATACACCGCCAGACTATCCAGGTGTTTGGTGTTCGAACCTACAGCCAATTCAATGGTCATCTGAAGGAACCCATGTTAATTGGGATCAGCAATCTTTTGGCCCACCTAGGCCCTACAATTTGCTGTTAATTAGGTTGAATGTTACCTTGGAAGTGGTATCTCTTATCCCAGAGTACTCCAACTACAGAAAAAAAGTTAGCTTAATTTAAAAATTGTTTCCAAATAACACAGAAATGTCAGATCAAAGCTTCCAACGTGATTCCCTCAAGTACAAAATACCCGGTCGCTAATAGACTGGATCTCTGTGGGATTGGGATACTTTGTGAGAATGGGGAGATCACATAGGTTACAGTTTGCACAGTCAGACAGTGACCTTACACAGTAAGATGTAGTCATTGTCCAACCAGATTTGGCCGTTGTCTCTGTCACCATCTGAACAATATCTATCAACATCTGATGGGCAATCCGTTGGGTCATTCAAATTGTGTTCAAATAGGTCTAAAACTAACTAGTTGTAAGGAAAAACCATAACGTGTGTAGACACCTTGTAAGTAAAGTATTTTCCCCTTCTGGTTTGTCCTATGCTAGTCCCACAAACTCACCTGGTCTCCATGAAGCGAAGAATATCCTCGGGTCTCAAGCATTTCTCCTGCCGGTAAAACTCGTAGGGCAAGAAGTGAAATTTTAGTTTGAAGACTTGGTGCTTCTTGGACTTCTCTTCAATGCGGAAGGTCTCCTCAACATCCAGCTTATGCATCACCTGTAACAGGGACAATGTACAGATATAACAACTCATCCAGTACATCTCCTAAAGGGTCACTAAACTTCCAAACAAATCAAGTACGAGAACAATCCAAAATATATCTGTAAAGTTTCCCATAGTAAACCCAACGACTCTTATATTGTCAGTAGACAAACAACAGAATCCAACAGTTTGTTTTTTGTCAATCAGCCACATTAGGCACAAAGTGGCTCCGTCAGTGTTCTTCAAAAAAAACCCAACCCTGGAACCTAAAATGGACTTATTTTCATTGTATTTCAGAAACACGAAGCATAAGCAGGGGTCACTGCACAGGGAACCTCATTTCCTTCCAAATTTTAATTGACCAACATATGCCAATATGTCGTGTGCATGGAGATAATCATGCGTTGACTGTCAGTAGTGGCTCGCTGCATTCTGCCATATTAATGTCTGTGAGAGATTATCACAGTGACCCGTTGTCAGCACAACGCAGAGGTTTTACCACTTGTGTCAGTCGGTATAATATACCCATTTATCACTTAAACATGTAATAGAAGACGGCTCATGTGCAATATTTTACAATGTGCATTTTCAATATTGAGTATACTTTAGGGGCCAAGTCATAATCAAAACTAGAAACAGTTTCATTTTTGAACAAGGCTTCTGACAGACCTGGAAGTACAACACGAACCAACCACTAAATGTTATTTATTTTGGTAACTTTATTTATTATGTCAGATTCAATGGATTTACAGAAGTAAAGCATATATGACATCTAGCGTAAGTAAACGGGAGGATAACATCTTGCCGCATACGGTCACGGTGTGAAATACCGGCCATTGTGCCCGATGTAACTTCATTAAAGATCCTAAAATGGGCCAACCTATTTTATTCAACAGTTTGTCAACTGGGGATATAAAGTATATGTGAAATCTAGTGGGGGAAACAGTAAGGATAACATACTATAACAGCCACAGGCTTGTGTGATATATTAAAAGAGTACCTTGAACATATTGCAATTTAAGTTTACGTGTCCTTAAAATACTATTTAAACAGCTACTTTTAATGTCATATATAGAAACATTTCAGGATCTCAGGGGGTAAAACTCTGCACGTGGAGGGAAGCATTTTCCCAGGGCACACCTGATTTCCTGTGTGCAAACTTGTATAAAGCTGGGACTGATTTGAAGTAGGCTACAAACAGAGGCCGATATCATGGTGATATTAGCAGGGATTTATAAACCCACTATATTTGTTGGGATTCCATTGGGAATACTCTATAAACGAGAAAGAATGGACATTTTGCACATGTTTTTGGAGTGTGGGAGGAAACCGTGGCACCCGGAGGCAACCTACGCAGGCACGGGGAGAACATACAAACTCCTCACAGATAAGGCCATGGTCGGGAATTGAACTCATGACCCAGGGCTGTAAAGCAGAAGTGCTAACCACTACGCCACCATTCTAACAGTCCCGTTTTACAATTCTACACATGGCTAACGATCTTTTGGCCTGCTGTCAGTATACCGGCTCTGCATCATCACATGAGATCGCAAAGAGCCCGCACCAATAGCTACATGTAAATAATGGCCAAGGCATTTAATACACAGAAACGTTGTAGCTGATGTGTTACGTACCTTTAAATGTTAAATTGCAATTAGTCTTTCAGGCTGTATTATTAATGCTAGAGCTCATACACATTAGCATAAAGCAATGCCCGTTAGAAAAACATTAAGCCAAAACCAAACCGTACACTTTGTCCTCGCATTTAATCAAAGTATCAGGAGTGTTCTCAGAGCTTCCCTGCAGCTTAATGTGCTCTGTACTTAATAATGGGCATTTCACGGAACCACTTTACATTTTTACCAAGAATTAGTGCTTATGAACGCTGCAGACCACATGGAAATTGATGAAAACTGAATCAAACGTTTAACAGAAAGTGCGTGCGTGTCAGGTAGATTTGCTTACATAATGTTTGTGTCCAGCAGCATTAAAGCAGGTTTAACAGGCTTTAAAAACAAATGGATGTATGACCCAATATAAGGGCACTCATTGTTCAGAGGTAGGACCACTCTATTAGCAGAAGCACCTTGACGGGGCTTACCATGGATTTGCAAATGTGCGTGACTGAAACTTCCTCATTCTGTGCACAAGTACAAATAGCAGTTCTGTTACTAGATCACAGCAGTGCGCTGGGGGATTTTTCTCCGTATTTGTTCCTTTCTGGATACCCCACCGTTTCAAGCAGCTGCTACGAACCTATAAATTGATTGAGCAACTTCCACTTCTGTACAATGTCTGGGTCTCTCAGCATTAAAGCAGGTTGAGCAGGCTTTAAGAATGTCTAAAAGGTGAACGACACCTTCAAATGCTTAAAAGTGCATAACAGGTACACTTTATAAAAACATGGGGGATAAAAAGTACTGTTTTAATGACTGAAAAAGGGACATTTTACATCCTAAACACTTTTTTTTAAATGGATATGGTGCAAAATTGATTAGTCGTACCAATTTTAAAGAACGTTTTCCAAATACTACAATTTTAAAATATATAGACCACAAAACATTTTTTTTTAATTCTATAATAATGAAAAATGTTTTGAATTCTACATTATGTCTTGTAAGACGCAAGTGTTTCTTAATACATAATGTGCAGTTGGATACTGTTTATTTTTTCGATTCTCTTACTGTTAAAAGACATTTCTATTTGTCTACACTATGTAAGAAATAATGTTTTATTCTGAGTTTCAATTAAAAAAAAATTAAAGAAAACTGCCCTAAATATTATGTTGTGTGATTGTGTTTCGAGAACTGAACTAAGGGATGACCTAAACATTTAATCAAAACCTCAGTAACGTATATATAAAACTCTATGTGAAAAGAGCTTCCACGTCTGTGTCATTCTAACACCGATTTCTTATCTCGCCGCTCACTAAAACCCATTTCCTTTCCTGTAACAGGGCACACAGCCAGCAGTGCAAACAGAGGTTATCTTTTTATGTAAGCAAACCACTTTATCTACAGAGATATTAAAGGATAATGCAGAGGAAGAACAGTACAATCAAACAAATTAAGTGTAAGTAACAGCATAGTCCATGTGGAATGATTAACTTCAGAATGCTGCAAAGTTATTGATCACAGTCCGGAGATTTAGACTTGTGTCATTTCCAAACCAGGCGTATGCAGTAAGTCTATTCTGTGCTCACACATCACACTGGTAGGTTAAAGGCTCAATGCTCACTCTGCCAATTACCCACTGAAGCAGTTCTAGATCGTAAATACTCTTAATGATCTTTGGGGTGTAAATTACCATTACAGCACACAGCAATCCCCTTACCCGAAGTGTTTAAAAATATGGAACTTCATAGCCTCATATTTGGTGTATTTTGCAATAAACAGCAATAGCATGCCACTAAATTCATTGGAATATACAGCAAGCCCCTCGTCCGAAGTCCGCACTATGTTGTGTCAAGTATATATATCTATACAGCACTGAGTATAAATTGGAAAGAACTGGACCCTTGCAGTCATGGACCCAGGTTAACGCCCGTAGTATGATCCACCATATTCGTTAGAGCACAACATAAAATAGGGAAGTCACAGATTATAAAACAAATCTAGACATACACTGTCCTAATTTTTTAATGTTTTCTCATATGATTTATCCAATGGACTTATAAAGAAATAAATTTATATGAACATTCATACATAAAGGCTTTCTGAACATTCTGTGAAAAGGTGGAGTTGTAGCCCCTAGCAACCAATCACATTCTAGCTATCGTTTTCTAGAATGTGCACAACAATTGAGAACTTTGGTTGCTATGGGCCACACCTCCAATTTTCCTTTTAGGGTGGTTTGATTAATCTACCCTTAGGTCTGCTTTAAATTGCACTGAAACAGCCAATGTGACTCAAGATGGTCCCAACCAAGCTCCAGCGCATTTTCCCAACTACATCAGACATGTGTTGGCGAGGCTGCAGGGGACAAGGTACTCACCTGCACATCTGGTGGGAATATCCCATTATTCAACCACTTTGGGACATTGCATTGACCCTTCTCCATCAACTCACAGCTGTTCATTTTCCCAGGGACTCTGCAATATTTTTGCTCAACAAACCTGTTCCTTCCAGAAGCAAGTCAACGGACCGTTTGGTACTTCAAATTAGTCAAGCCTGCAAATTATTAATAGCCCGAGGCTGGAAAAAGTCTCTTCAACCTACCAAACCCGAATTAATAAACAGGTCAAGGCACATCTCATCCATGTGCCTCATCCAAATAAAAACTTGTCCACAACCTTTGGGTTTTTTTTTTAGCTCCATTACAATATCATTTTAAAAAAAAACACTTTGTTACGTTTCAATCATTTTAGAAGTTATATTGTGGAACTTATACTTCTGTAATTATGTTTTTCCTTTTCCTGTTTGCTGAATATGTTCTGCAACATGTTTTTTTCTTTGAACAAAGTGTAAAAATAAAAGAGATTTATAAGCAGCCAATGTGAAGCATTTTTTTAAAGGTAAAACTTCTGCTCATGTGCAGTAAAACTCCCACCTTCAAAACATCACCCAAAATTCCTACTGCAAAAAAAAAAAAAAAAAAGGGGGCTAGAGGGGAGCAGAACGGGAGAAAGCGAGATAGGGGATGGGACCACTGGGACCACTACATTCTTAGCTGCCCGTCACGTAAAACACACTAACTGCCTTCTACAGGAATGGCTTTACCCAATGATACAACATAAAAGCAAACAGTATTTTCACACAGACAAATTTTTCTTACTTTGTCTATGGATTAGTTGTGTTTTATGCTCTCAGTTAGTATCCTTGAGAATGTTATTGGTACTTATAGCTTCAGTGTACAGTAGATTTTATACTGTATATAGTAACTGTGCCAAAGAGGCCTGGTGACAAGGTATAATAACTGGGCTGAGTGATTAGTGCCCACTACCTTAGATATGGTTCGGAGGGTACATATGCTAATTAAGTAGTGACATCAGAGGGGCGGCCGGAAGCTTTCAACTTTCTATTATAGGGTGATTTTGACACTTTTTCCAAATAAAGCATAAAGATAAAGCAAATTCTTCTCTAATAATAATAACAACCTGGTGAGAAATATAACTCCCTGCAAGCCTTCTGTCTTCTTAGAAGTTACTGAACAAAGCTGGTAAAATCATAAACCCCTTTCCCTCCTATGAGACAAGGAATTAGAAGGGGTCTTGGTGTGATTTTAACTGGAGATAACTTGGACATTATAGTCCAAGGGGCCAAACACCCATCAGACTCTCAATGAATTGTAGCACTTGGCGTAGACACTGAACTAAGTGTGCTGCCGAGACTTCTATGAGATGAAACGGACTGTAACTGCACAAATGTTCTGTGCTTCAGCACCCGGATCTCGTGCCAAATCTGGGTATAATGCCAGAAAGCTACAGAGAATGGTCACACAATCACTGACCACTAAAGGTTTAGTACAGTCATTACTGTTGGTATATTACCCACTTCTGCCCTGGTCAAATTTTTCTCACACTTTCCCACTCCTTGGTGCATTAAGGACAGCCACTCTCTCGTTTGGTGGTCCTGCCCGGTCACCCTGGCATTTTGAGAGTGACATCTCAACAGAACGCATTTCTCCTGTGCATGGAAGTTGAGATCCCTGGCACTCCCTAAATCCAGGAGATTACCGAGCCATTCTCTTGACAGTTGCTAGATCACTCCTCGTGCTGGATGACCACTCTACCAGGATAGAGGTGGGTGTTATGAACTGGAAGACCAACTGTATCCAGGAGATGGAGCCCATCAGCGTGAAGTTGATTGGGAAGGAATACAAATTTGAACTTGAGCCAGAGTTTCTTTCCATTGGAAATAGCTAATGGTAGACCAGTATCTTATCTGGCTTGATACTCAAAGTTCATCATTTTCCCTTTTCCTTTTTCACTACTGTGGATGTCATTTATCTACTGTTTGACATTTCATTGTACATTGTATTTTATGCAGAAGTACTATCTGAACGCTTGTATTTTCTTAATAAATGAGTTATACCAGTGGTTCCCAAACTTTTGCAGTTCGCGGCACCCTTAGAGTCTCCAAATTTTTTCAAGGCACCCCTCCAAAATAATTACTGAGCAGTCCTGTTTTAGAAGTAGTTGGGTCAAAAAAATTTAGTAAGTATTTAGGTCAGGACAGAAATACTTAATTAGTTGTATGCAAAAATGCCCCCTCTCCATCCAGACACTCTGCCCTCAGGCACTCTGCCCCCACTGCATCCAGACACACTGCCCCTCTCTCACACTGCCCCCTCTGTCCCCCCTCCTCTGCCCTCATTTATGATGTCCCCCTCCTCTGCCCTCTCTCACGATGCCCCCCCTCCTCTGCCCTCTCTCACGATGCCCCCCCTCCTCTGCCCTCTCTCACGATGTCCCCCCTCCTCTGCCCTCTCTCACGATGTCCCCCCTCCTCTGCACTGTCACGCTGTGTCCCCCTCCACTGCCCCTCTCACGCTGTGTCCCCCTCCACTGCACCTCTCACGCTGTGTCCCCCTCCACTGCACCTCTCACGCTGTGTCCCCCTCCACTGCCCCACTCACGCTGTCCTCCTCCTCTGCCCCTGTCACGCTGTCCCCCTCCTCTGCCCCGCTGTCACACTCCTGCCCCTGTCTGCTCCGCTGTCACACTCCTGCCCCTGTCTGCTCCGCTGTCACACTCCTGCCCCTCTGTCTGCTCCGCTGTCACACTCCTGCCCCTGTCTGCTCCGCTGTCACACTCCTGCCCCTCTGTCTGCTCCGCTGTCACACTCCTGCCCCTCTGTCTGCTCCGCTGTCACACTCCTGCCCCTCTGTCTGCCCGCTGTCACACTCTTGCCCCTCTGTCTGCCCGCTGTCACACTCTTGCCCCTCTGTCACACTCCTGCCCCGCTGTCACACTCCTGCCCCGCTGTCACACTCCTGCCCCGCTGTCACACTCCTGCCCCGCTGTCACACTCCTGCCCCGCTGTCACACTCCTGCCCCTCTGTCTGCTCTGCTGTCACACTCCTGCCCCTCTGTCTGCTCCGCTGTCACACTCCTGCCCCTCTGTCTGCCCGCTGTCACACTCTTGCCCCTCTGTCTGCCCGCTGTCACACTCTTGCCCCTCTGTCACACTCCTGCCCCGCTGTCACACTCCTGCCCCGCTGTCACACTCCTGCCCCGCTGTCACACTCCTGCCCCGCTGTCACACTCCCTCTCACTCCTCTGCCACGAGCCAGCCATAGAAAAAACCAAAGAGCACATAAACTTACCAAGCAGCGCAGCGCCGGGACCCAGCAGACTCCTCTCTCCCGCAGCTGTCACTGACGTCGATATTCAGTTTATGTGCTCTTTGGTTTTTTCTATGGCTGGCTTGCGGCACCCCAGTGACAGCGCCGCGGCACCCCTGGGGGCCGCCGAGTTATACCCTTTATTATTAAAAAGACAAAAGTGTAGGCAGAGCTTTGGAAGAAGGAAGGTTGTATGATAAAGAGCTTATGGGGAAGAGAAGATAAATAATGAGTGAATAGTGAAAGGTGGGGTATATACAAGCAAGCTTAGTCTTATAACAAGAATATCGTTACACAATCATTCTATAATATTTACAATACACAAACACAAAGGAAAAATATAGCATAAGAGTTTCTTTACGTAATGCTATCTACTGAAACTATGATTGTTATAACATTACAAGTAAGCAGGAGTCTATTTACCTCGGCCAGACACACCCGCGTCAGCTGTTTCTTTAGACTCTTTACTTTCTTCATGGCTCTCTTAGTAGGGAGCACAGGAACACTCATCATAGGAGTCTTAATATTAGAGCTGGCAATTAGCAGAATTTCTCTCAGTCTGAAAAAAAATAGAAGAAGTGAGTTTGTGTTTAAAACATCATAAATCGCTCATCATTTATTTATATAGCACCAGCATATTCTGTAGCGCTTTACGATTGAGAACAAACGCAGTAATAAAACAATACTGGGTATAACAGACACACAGAGAGGTAAGAGGACCCTGCTTACAAGCTTACAATCTATGGGACAATGGGAGTTTGATACACAAGGGTCAGTGCTACATATTGCATATTGGTCCAGCCAGAATGCAAAGGTAAAAAGTGCTTAGTGGGTTGTATGATCCAGTCACACAGCTATATTAGTCAGGGGGTCAGAGGGTTGTTGTCTTGTGTGAACTGTGCAATGGGAGATAATAGGGTAACCTAGGCAGGTTAAGAAATTAAACTTTTTCAGAGAAAGCTTTAAGGTGTGAAGACCAGAGGAAAAGTCTTATTGTGCGAGGGAGAGAATTCCATAGAGTGGGTGCAGCCTGAAAAAAGTCTTGTAACTGGGAATGGGAGGATGTTGTGAGAGTGGAAGAGAGACGCAGATCTTGTGCAGAACGGAGGTGTCGAGATATTTTGAGACAAGTGAGGAGATGTATGTCGGTGCAATTCTGTTGACGGCCTTGTATGTTGGTAGAAGTATTTTATATTGGATCAGGTATAAACAGGCAGCCAATGTAGAGATTAAGCAGCGAAAAAATGATTGGTCTGTTAGATTAGAGCGGACCTAGACTTGTATTCAACAACAGGTGTATCTCTTTGTGAGAGTTAATATGGTAAAAAGTACATATATTGATCCAACTTGTAAAATAAAAGATGCTTTTCTTTGTTTTTCTGAATATGATATTCACACAAGTTTTTCTCTGTTTCTTTCTCATGTGCAAATGCTGAGCTATATGCCAAACAATCCAGATACCAGAAGGGAACATCAGTTTGGCAATACGCCCAGAGCTCATGGTGAAGGCGAAGGTTGCAGACTACTGTCCTTGGAGATAAGGAATTACAGCGTCTGAGGAGGAATAAACAAAATTTGTATAGACTCTTTCTGTTCTTACTATGTTCAATTTTCCTATGGGAACATGCAATTGTTTTTAGATAACAAATGTGCCTGCGAGCACACCTTTTATGTATAAATAAAGCCTTCTGACTAGGGGGCAGTCAGAATTGATTCTCAATCAGCCCTAAAAAACTGAGTGTGTCTCTTCTCTATCGATCAATAACCCATTTGTTTCACAGGTACCAGAGCTGATAAGTTACACTATTGGGGTGTAACTCTGACAGTTTCAGTGGGGGCTCGTCCGGGATCTTCAATATATCCAGACCCTCCGGCACACGGGACCACCTCATCCCCAAGGACAGAGGACAAAATCCATATGGTGAGTAAAAAGCTTTATTTTTACTCTTAGAGTTCTGTCCTTGTGGAAGTGGGGTAGGTAACAAGTCCGGGGGTAACTCGTCTGGATTGACGAAGATCCCAAGCTCTGGACCAGAATAACCCCTTTAGAGGTTATATAAAGTATAAAGTTGAAATTGTGTTGAACTGTTGAAATTGCATGTTTAAAGTACTTGTCAAGAAATGTAAGAGTCATGTCAAATGAAAATTGAATGTACAGAAGGGATACCAGTACTTTGTTGTATACTTGCAATATTATTTATTGCCCTGTTGATTAAAATAGTTCTAAATATAAAGAGAGGACGTAGTGCCACTGACCTGTTATCTCCTTGGTAGATAAAGCAGTTTAAAAACATACAGTTGTAAGACTCAAAAGCAGACGGTTCTGTAAAGAGACCATCCAGTCGCTCATTGTGGGCATAAAGGGTCTAGAACCGGGCATAAGGAAGAGTCTTACTGGGGTTACACTCCCCTGGAATATGCCAAAAAGAGAGAGGGTTCATCCCTCATAAAGGGCATGGATAAAGTTTTTAAAGCAGCAGGTTTTCCAGAAACAGGCACGCTAAAGTTAGACAGGTGGCAAAAGTTGTTAAAACAACTAAAGGCAATTATTGCAAGAATATGTACAGAAATTATAAAGTGGATATTTCTAGATTGCCCAGAAGGAATACTAATACTTAGCTGTGTAATAGCAATATTATTTCTTATACTTTGCATAAAGATAGTCTGCAACATAAGAAGGGGATTAAACCCTACAGATTTGTTGTCCCCCTGGTAATCCTGCCTTTATATAAACAATAAAGATAAAGATATAATTATCTGACGGTCCGCTAAGAGTAAAGACATAAGGTGTACCCAGACGTGGGTAATAAAGAGTCTAGGACCGATAAGGATTCAGAAAATTATTGGGGGTATACCCCCTGGGAATATGCATACAGGCATGGGGGAAGCTCCCTCACTACAGGCATGGAAAAAGTTTTTAAGGCGGCAGGATTTCCTAAGCAAGGGACATTAAAAGCAGACAAATGGAAAAAATTAATTAAAGGACATCACAAGCAGTCATTAAAAGAAGGTTATCTTGAACAATGTATCACAAGCTAAATGATATAATGACTAAAACAATGAATCAAGTAGGTTGTGTACTAAAAATGTATGTTTGATGTTGCGCAGCTTAAAGAGTGAGATGTGCCCCTCCCTTATTCTGTGTTAAAGATTTCAGTGTGTTGAGATAAGCAGCATGCTGTTTTTTTGTTATCTGAAAATGTATGTAACATTGATAAAAAGGTTTTTCAAGTATGCTTATATGTCCGGAGTGCTGATTGATAGTAACATGTTGAAGCTAATGTGTATTTAGTCTAATGCTGGGACTTGTAGTTCCACAGCAGTAGGCTGGAAGATAGCAGTTAAGTTTTCTTTCTCTGTATGTGAGTTTGATCTCCGTCTTACTGCGTGTGAGGGAGATTCGTGTTTGTCTGTTTTGACCGTTTTACAAGAGACATGTTTCAAGGTTGAAAAAGCTGTACAGTTGTAAATGTAAGCTTTTGAAGAGATGCAAAAGAAGTTTTAAAATCTTTGGTCCGTCACAAGACTGTAAATAATGTACATTATCACTATTAATAGGGTCAGAACAAAGTTGGCTAGGGTCCAACAAACCGTTTCTGTATTTTGAACAAAGTAATTTTGTTTCTGAAGTTGAGAATTGTGGGAGTGAGCTTTACATGGAGAGATATTACAAGCTGTTTTTATCTGTGTAAAATGGCGCTGATAAATGTTCTCAGAAATCAGGAGGGTTTGTTATGCCCATAATGAAATGTTACGAGATAAAATGTCGTCTGTGAGCGAGAATTGTGAATATATATTTGTATTTTAAACATGGAAATCACAGGATCTGAAAATATGTGTGAATATTTGGTTTACAAAGAGATGATGAGAAAGGAGTGGCTTTGAACACTAGCCCAGGTCTCGTCACTTTGACATTCCCTGTTTGTGATATTGGGGACTGCCCCTTTGAGGAAATCAGTTTTTCATTGCATGGAACGCATAGCGTCACAGTTAAGCTACAAAGAGAAACTTTTAAACAAGTGTCGTATTAGCAGCTGTTCAATGTGAATTAATAACAGTTACTGTAATTCCTAGTGAATAAATGTTAATCTCTATGCAAAAGTTTTTCTTCACAGATCTCCAGCAAAAAAGACCATTTAGGCAATCCAGATTGCATTGATCCAACTTCCAATGAATAGAAGTTTGCAATATGTTTTGGTCAACAGCCACAACAAACATAAGTATAAACTAATGAAGGATTTAAAGAACGTAGATTCTGCTGAGTAATGATTACCTTGTTTTGGAAAGAGATATTAGAGTTTATGGGCTATTCGCATAGCAAATGCATGAACTAGGTGGTTTTTCTGTATGTCGAAGAAGGTGAGAAGATGTTTTTAAAGGGAAAAGGAGAAATGGACTAACATAGTTGAATATGAAATAGTGTTTAGGTTTATTTTTGGTTTTTTTTTAAAAACCAAATTTTATATCAGATGGTTTGAAAGACAGTAATGCAGCAATGGCAGCCACAGTACCCAGAGACAAGGTTGTTACAATATGTGGATGATTTGTTATTGTGTGCAACAAATAAACAACAATGTAAAACAGAAACAATAAAACTACTTATGTTTTTACATAAGGTAGGATGCAAAATAAGCAAGGATAAATTGCATGTGGCACAATCCCAAGTAATCTTTTTGGGACACTGTATAGGAAAAGGAACAAAATACCTTACAGCAGACAAAATAAATGCTATAAAAGATGTTCCTGTGCCCACTACAGTGCGAAAATTAAGAGCCTTTTTAGGCTTGGTAGGTGATTGCAGAGAATGGATACCCAACATCTCTGCATTATTAGACCCTCTGTATGAAACCACCAAGGGTAATAACAAGGGCCCAATTGCAACTTACAGATAAACAGGTTGATGTTTTTCTCCAAATAAAGGCAATCATTTTACAAGCACCAGCCCTGGGGTTACCAAATTATGATAAACCCTTTGTATATTCTGTCATGAGCAGAAGGGCTTTGCACGCGGTGTATTAACTCAAGAGCATGGTGGTAAACAACGACCTTTGGGGTATTACTCAGGAAACTTAGACCCTGTAATCAGAGGTTCAGCTTCATGCATAAGAGCAGTAGCTTTTATGAAGCATGCAAGCGTCATAAAAGCATTATTTGAGGCCTTAGCAGCCCCTACAGAAGTGGCTATTTTAAAGGTAAAAGCACACACTAAGGAGCAAACGTTTGAAGTAAAAGGTAATAGATTAGCAGATAAAGCAGCAGAAGGATACTGCACAAACAAAGCTTATGACTGGAAACATATTATTCTATAGAAAAATGTTTAATCTGAAAAAACCAAGAAAGGTTTAAGTTAGATGGAAGAAAAATAAGATGTGAAGGAACCTTCTGTGCAGGGACTCTAGAAACATATACAATAAAAACAAAAGTTCAAGTATGTAAATTTATTGTTATGCCCATGATTTTGCAGGATGGTAACCTATGGACACCTGCATTCAAGGGACATTATATTGATAACAAAAACAGGTCACATAATTTAGACCTCTGTGATGACACGGACATGGGACCAGTATGCCCACAACAGACTTATCTTTGAACCATGTTTACTACAGCATAATACCAACATTTGTATATGGACATTGCATCCAAAAGGAAAAGAATATGAGACATTAATAGAGGTGGCTCCTCAGATGGTTTTCCTCATCACATATGATGAAGCAATAACACAAACTTATTGACTAGCTTACCCGTTCTCAGGGTGCTTAATAAATGTAACACACTTACAATGACAAGGAAAGTTGCTAATGTTCTATAAAGATAAAATGACACAGGTGGACAAAATGTTCATGTATAATGATTTAACATTACCTCAACTGACCCTAGATATAGGGATGATAGTGAGGGTAATTAATGAAACCAAGTTACTAAATGATCATCTTAAACAGGTAAATTATACCAATAATCATACTAAAATAGTAACTATTATTGAAGGAAATGAGCTAAGAGGCATGGCTACCAAATTAAAGGAGGATTTGGAAAAGCATTGGTGGGATGTGTTTACAGGGGCATCCCCCACAGTATCTGCAATGTTAAATATGCTGATACACCCAGTATTGATACTATGTATAATCATTTTACTACTCAGCTTATGGAACTGCTTTATTGCCTATAAAATGTTTTGCGCCCCCAGACCTTTTCAGCTATATTGATACCTTACCCTCACCTTCCTATTCAAACTATGCAGCACAAAAGGTGATCCCCCTTTTTGTGAAATAAGTGACTAAGACACTTGCCGAGCGCACTGCATATTTTTATACCTAATCTACCCCTGATTTATATTACTAAGCCCCCCCCCGGATACCTCCTATTGTCATACCATAATAAGATGAATGTATGTGGATTATAAGACTTTGACTGAATGTATCTTTACCAGCGTCTAGGGTCCAGAAGGGATTCCATTCATTGAAGTAGGCAAAGTGCAGGTATAATCCACAGACATAAAAAGACAGGTAGCATTTTAAAAGTATGATAAAGAGGAGGATCTGTGAGAGTTAATATGGTAAAAAGTACATATATTGATCAAACTTGTAAAATAAAAGATGCTTTTCTTTGTTTTTCTGAATATGATATTCACACAAGTTTTTCTCTGTTTCTTTCTCATGTGAAAATGCTGAGCTATATGCCAAACAATCCAGATACCAGAAGGGAACATCAGTTTGGCAATACGCCCAGAGCTCATGGTGAAGGCGAAGGTTGCAGACTGCTGTCCTTGGAGATAAGGAATTACAGCGTCTGAGGAGGAATAAACAAAATTTGTATAGACTCTTTCTGTTCTTACTATGTTCAATTTTCCTATGGGAACATGCAATTGTTTTTAGATAACAAATGTGCCTGCGAGCACACCTTTTATGTATAAATAAAGCCTTCTGACTAGGGGGCAGTCAGAATTGATTCTCATTCAGCCCTAAAAAACTGAGTGTGTCTCTTCTCTATCGATCGATAACCCATTTGTTTCACAGGTACCAGAGCTGATAAGTTACACTATTGGGGTGTAACTCTGACACTCTTCTTTTTCGTGCATTAATGAATCAGGCCCCCAATATGCAAACAGTTTTGTAGAACTAATGCATTAGGTGGACCTGCAGCTCTCCTCCTTCGCCTCTTACACCAGCTCCCTCTACTGGAAAGGGCTAATTTATGAATGAGAATAAGAAAAAGCAGCTACCCCCTGGTAAACAGATGCTGGAGACTAGATCAGGAGGTATGACTTCTGGACACCTGTTATCCCCTCCTGTGCTGGTCTGCGCTGTGGGAGGAGTTTAACCGCCATCAGTAAATGTCTAAGAGCCAGTTATGCCGCCCACACAGGCTGCAACTTAACAGCTGATACTGCAACTTGCTTGTGATACAAAGAAATAGACTGGAGCATTATCAGACATGTCGGTAAATGCTGCTTGAAGATGACCCCAGTTTACAGCTATCAGTCTGCGTGCGTGGTCATGTCCTGACAGCGCTAACAGGCTGAAGTCATGCCAGCGGTAATCCGATCCCCGGACACAAAGGCGCGACTGGCTGGAACTCGCCCGCGTGTTCCGATAACAGCGGAGAACTTACTTAGCACTGTTCAGTTGCTGTCTATGTATAATACTTCATTGTCCTCAGCAAACCAGGTGAACAAACAGGCTCCCCCAAAACTCACCTGCCAAACAGCAACCCCGACCCCACCCCCCCAGAAGGAAAGAGAAATTAAAATACGCTCATCAAAACAAAAATTAGTATGGTATCTTTATCCCAGCTTAACTTACAACTGTCTCCATGAATAAACATTTGTTTAGTTTAGAGTAAATATATGTCTCGCTAATGAAACCCTACTAACTAGCTGTCAGATATGTGATCAGCACAAAAGTCACATGACACAAGTGGGATGGAATTTTGCTTAAAGAAGAACGATCAGGAAAAACTAAAAACTAAAGTAGTAACAGATTGAAACAAAGCAACAAATAGCTCAATATGGTCATTATTTAATATCTTAAAAGGACAGAAAATGTAAATCCAACTATAAGCGGATATACATAGCAAACACTGTAAGAGTTTGTATCAATGTCTGGTGTAATCGTTGTTTCCTATATGTTATCTTTATTATTTTACTGCAATAAATCTTTTTTTATTTTTTTATTTACAGAATGGTCTTTAATCTGTCTTTTCACCCTGCTGCGGGAATCACCTGCACTGAGCTAATAGCTGCTGCATGCAAATGTGATCTCGGGAACAGAACCAACAGAACTGAGCTATAATGGAGAGAATTGTTCACCTTCACTTTAAACAGTTATCCTGAGCTGTCATTTTTAGATATATCCGTCTGTTACTATGTGTTGCTGAAGTAATAGGTGTCTGTTATTCTACACATGTAAATAACTTTTGAAAACAAATGTAGACAGGGGAAGAGATAAGGAAGGCACATGGCTGTTGGACATGACAACTAGAATTGTTTAAACTGCTCATTCCATAGAGAAGAGCTAAGCTATACCTGCACTATATTAAGATCAGAAACAATGGCTAAGGAACACTTGCCTTATTTAAAGACTGGTTTATTTAACATTAATAAATCAAGGGCAGGATTCTCTCTATCTACTGTCTGACTCCCTCGTACATCCTGTCATGTATTTTGATGTACTCCGTGTGAGTCCCAATACCATTACTCACACTCATCTCAGGAGCAAACGCAGAAATTTTAAAAAGCGGTTTACAAATAAATAAATAGGTAGCTTTGAGACTGTGTGTGTGTGTGTGTGTGTGTGCGTTTTTACACACCAACACTGTGGGGACCCGAGTCGTAGAGGGGACAGAAATTGAGGTCCCCACAATGCTTCCCAAGGCTAATCAATGCAGGGGACTTTGTTGATATGCTCAGTATAAAAATCTGCCATGTCCCCGCAAGTCACATTTGTCGGAACAGAAGTGTGCGTGTGTCCAATGTGGAGGGGAAAGTGTGTGAGCATCCCACCGCTAGAGGCCAGTGGACCGTCCAAATGTACAGCAGGAGCAGGAAGAGGAAGTGACGGCAGCCTGCCAGCGCATTATACACTAAGCGGGTAAACAGTCGAATCCGTCGACTGCTGAATGTAAAGCGGGAACAGGGAAGCATGACAGAGCTCACCAGTAGCTCCGACTATAGCCGGAAGAGCAATGGAGATGAGTATGAGTCAATCTTCCCCTCCATTCATCTCCAATCTCCTCTCTACCTACACTCCTACCCACCCCTCCGCTCTGCCTGTGACCGCCGCCTCACTACTTCACTGATCGCCTCCTCTCACTCTCGTCTTCAGGACTTTGCCCGGGCTGCTCCCCTGCTGTGGAACAATCTTCCACGTTCCATCAGGTTAGCATCTACTCTCAAAGGCTTCAAGCGTCCCTTAAAACTTATTTCTTTATTCAAGTCTATCAGTCCTCCTAACTCCCTTGTCCTGGCTCTCCCCCCCAGTTAGTACCACCCAATTTGTGTCTCCCCCTTCCCTTTAGGATGTAAGCTCTCAGGAGCAGGGCCCTCTTTCCTTGTGTGCTCCTTCTACTATTCCATCACCCTCTGTACCTCTTGGCCTGCTTCCCTAGCCCTGTTTTTCCTGTTTTCTTAAGCTTCGGCCTTCTTCTTGCTGATTTCTACCATCCCTTTCACTATCTGTCCCAGAAATAATCTGATTTGCTTTACCTTGTTACCGTGTTTGTATATATTTTTGTATCATGTTGTGTCTTGGTTCTGTTTTCTGTATATGTAATGTACGGCGCTGCGGACGCTTTGTGGCGCCTTATAAGTCAAAGATAATAATAATAATAATAATAATAATAATATGACCCCGACACTTCAGAGGAGAGCGGTTCAGACACCAAAAAAACAACAACTGTGTGAATATATAAGCTGACTGCAGCTGGGCTCTCAGGTTAAAAGGTCATGCTCATTACAAAACTAAACAAGTACATACCACATAAAAATAAATAAAAATAAATATAATACAGAGTTTCAATATATATAAAAAATGAATTGAACAAATGAACAGATGTATTTCTTCCCGTTCTCACCGCTACTTAATATATAATGTGTCTTTCAAATATCCACAAAGATGTTGTAGCCGCATTGCATATAATAGCAATATAATATTACTTCCATAAAAAATACTACACAATCCAAATTCTTCAGTGTTACATATAAGCCCATTAAGACGGCAGCAGCCCGGGTGAGGTCAGATTATTTTTCGGACGCTCTTATACCATTTACCATCTGCTACGAATATATTCACACAGAGGTTGTTTTTTATCATTGTGTTTCAGTACTGAAATAAATATGAGTTTATAATATTTAGATCCGGTTCTCTGTATTTTACGGAATCACACTATGGTATTTTGTTTCTTTTTTCCCTTCTATGTTTATTACATCAATTGGAGTATATAAGGGAATTACACGTGCTACATATGAAGAGGGGATACCCTGGAGATTGGTGATCGTGTGAATCATTGGATATTAGGTTCAGTTCTACACACACAGGAGACTGCAGCTAGAAGAGCTACGAGAAGGAGATCTGTTGTCCGTAGCAACAAGCCTACCGAAGGGGTCTATCCACTGAGCCTACGGTTAACCACTGGGCACTACTTGCAAAAAAATCCCCTGACACCCTGATCTTGTTCAATCGAAGAAGGGAAGGGGAAGTTTCAAAAATGTTGCGGACTACCTTCTCCTCAAGAGAAACCTCGGATCTCCACGAAGAGGTGTCCCTAACGTTTTCCAAGGTTGAGAGGAAGCTCTGCCGGCACTTCACTCGCATTGAAATCCAAGGAAAACAAGGGAGAAAAGTCCCCATCATGCTGACACCAGCCATGCAAGCTGCAATGGATCTACTCGCAGAAAAGCGTGACAAATGTGGAGTGGATAGCCAAAATGTCTACATGTTCGCCAGACCAGCTGCCTTGTCACACTTCAGAGGCTCCGATTGCATACAAGTGTTTGCTCAAGAGTGTGGGGCCAAGCATCCCCAAACGCTGTCTTCCAGGAAGCTTCGAAAGCACATTGCCACTCTCTTGAAGGTCCTCAACCAAATGACACAGAACTGAATCAGTTGGCAGACTTTCTTGGGCACAACATCAGGGTGCACCACCAGTATTATCGCCTCCCAAAAGGTACCCTCCAACTCACCAAGGTCAGCAAACTGTTAATGGCTCTTGAGAGTGTCAGACTGGACGAATTCAAAGGTAAGAATTTGGACGAGATGCACATTGATCTGGACGGCATGTGGAAAATCTGGTGTCTAATATATGCTTTTGACTTTAACCTCAGTCACACACATATTATATATATATATATATATATATATATATATATGTTTATTTTCAGAACGGGTCCAGCTACTGAGCGACATGTTGGATGATGAGCAATCCCCTGTGACAGAGGGACGAGTGTCAATCATTTGGTTGACACTGCCACATCAGAAGAGAGGCGGTGTATGGACCCGGCAACACGAGACCAGTACGAGCCATAGCTTCCACAGGTAGGTGTAGCACACAGTTCTGCTAGGCAGAAGAATTTTGCCTTCTCTGTATTTTGTAGAGCCATAACGGACCACTCTACTTGCTTTCAGGTTGCAAGGATGTGAGGAGGAAATCCTGGGACTGAGAGCAGGTCCAGGCTGTGAAGAAACACCTGATGAGGTTTATACAGACATGCTGGGTGCCCGGAAAGTGAGACTGTGTTGCATGCCTCATGGCTGAACCATCCATACTGAAAGATCAGAACTGGTCGGAGGTGAAATTCTACATAAAGAACCGCATAACAGCTTTAAAGAGTCATCAAACTTGTTGAAATGATGCGCAGTGGTTGAACAGAGCTGTAGCCTCCATGGCTAGGTGTCGGTGTAAGTGGGCATGAGGATGTCCTCAGACGGCCAGAATACACAAAACTTTCCCTACCATTGTTATTATTTATTAATTTATGTATGCGGGAATGTGGATGTCCTCAGACAGTCAAAATACATGACACTTTCCCCATCTTGCAGTCCGTGTCAGTATTTTATGCAAAGTCAAATTGTAAATCTCATGTGGTAACTCTGGTTACAAATCGCTCCTACACATACCCTTATGATTGTCCTGTCGACAGGGCATTAGGAAAGGGGTGTCTCTATACGTCATATTCCAGAAATGGGTCCTGACGATGCAATAAAAACGTACGTGTGTATGTCTCCCCCCCCACCCCGCGTCGCACCTCTACCTCCTCCCCCCCGCATGGCACCTCAACCCCCCGCGCCGCACTTCAACCCCCACGCATTGCACCTCTATCAGCATGGCGCCCCCTATGCCCATGTCGCACCTCTACCCCCGCCCCCCCTCCCCCGGACCCCCCACCCACGTCGCACCTCTACCACCACCACCACCCCCCCCCCCCCGTGTCGCACCACCACCCCCACCCTCGTGGCGCGCCTCTACCCCCCGCATCACGCCTCTACCTCCACCCACCCCCGCGTCGCACCTCTACACCCCCGCTACATGTTTTACAGCTATAACTTTGTCTGAGATACTGTACATCCGCTGACCATGAACACAGACACTTATGATAAGAATATAGAAGCCCGGCTGACATTTGGCAAAGCACCCGAATTCTGTTTGTCGAGAGAGACAGGTACAAGGACATGGTATTCTGGCGCAAAGGACAGCCTATATGTAAATACAGGGCGAGAGCCTTATTGCGTCAAAGCGCTGAACCTCTGATCTATTGTCACAAAGGAAAATATCAGCAAGTATTCCTCACCCATTGCATTATATCCATCCAGCTAACAGCAGTGGCAATCATCTTTATTTATATAGCGCCAGCATATTCCGTAGCGCTTTACAGTTGGCAATAGACTAATGTCAGTAACTCTCACGCTAGTACATGCACCATGTCACAGACAAATATAACACAAGAAACAAGGCTTAAACAGATGACTGAAAGGGTAAACAACTTCATGACTACGCAGCAGCATGTGATGACCGGTGTACTGTACAATAGATAGAAGGATTCTAGTATTTGCACCACTTACCTGGGAATACCCAGAGTGACATTCATTTCTCCTCTGCCCGCAAAGTGGAAGGTGTTCAGCGTCATTTGGGTAGAGGGTTCTCCGATGCTTTGAGCCGCCAGAAGCCCCACCGCCTCCCCCGGGTCACACAGGGCTCTCTGCCACTTCAGCTGGAACAGAGTGCTTAATCTGCAAACACAGAATAAAGACCACCCGTATTGTAACATGCATTGTAAAACACAGGAGACATGGCTTCACTAACAATACATGTTCAGGTCTTGTTCACTAGAACACGTCTCCATTTCCAATAGATCAATTGTTCATAAGATATCGCTAGGTAAAGTCAACCAAACACTTTCACTTTATTTTTTAAATCTCTTTTAAAACATAAAAAAACGCAAAACATTGCTAGATAACTTTACATCGAGATTAGTTGCCGGTCTGTTTTCGTGTATAAAATTAATTGAGAGCAATTCTTAAAAAGGGATTTCAACACTTTTTTCATATGCCTAAAATCAATAGTAAGATGATTTCTAAATCACTGCTCACTTCTCTGCTGCCATGGAGAGAAAAAAAAGTAATCATTTAATAAGGAGCCCTCGTCAGCTGCACACAATAGAGTACAGTCATCTTGTGGACTAAAACAAGGTCCCAGAGCATGCAGCCAACTCATTATGTCCTAGCGAATTGACCGGTCCTCTGAATGTAGGTGCAGCCCCTCCGTGCGTAGGCAACTGGTGCTCTTTAATGCTGTTTCTAACCTATCTACTTGTGTGCTGAAGATTACATATATGTATCAAATGAATCTGCAAAGTTTGAGGCCTCCCAACCTGCTTTTTGGAGTAAATTTATCAAGCTGCGAGTTTCCGTTGGGTTTGAAAAGTGGAAATGTTGCCTATATCAGATTCTAGCTGTCATTTTATAAAATGTACTAAATTAATGACAGTTGGAATCTGACTGGTCGCTTTAGGCAACATCTCCACTTTCAAACCTGCCGGAAACTCGCAGCTTGATACATTTTCCCCCTTGTCATTATTCAATAACTAGACCAGGGACAGTCATAGATTTTAAATATTTGTCAATAGAAATTATGGTCTCTGTAAATATCCCTATTTTTTTTTTTTTTTATACGGACGAATACACTATTGCTGCCATTTAACCAAAGCTTCTTCAGTTCACACGAAACTTGTTGACCAAACTTCTCTAAAACAAGACCAGGAAGAAGGATCCTCTGCAGACTTAGGAGACCACAGACACGAATTGCGTGCAAATAATTAGCTTTGTGGACACCTCACAGTGAAACAGGTTTTATCTAGCAGAGGTGTGCAGGATCTTATTTTGTCTAACATTTTATCTTAACAGATGTTTACAGGCGAATATTGTCACTTAGACTTCCCAAACGCATTGTTGGGTCAATTTCTTTTTAATAGAGAAGACCTGCCCATGGCAGCATGTAATGTTATATTCTATGTAAGTGGGATAATATTCAATCATCACAGCAATCTGCATTGCAGGAAAACATCTAAATCATCTTTATAGCGATCTGCAGTCACATAAAGTGACCTAAGGGAGTATTCTGGAAAAATGTAAAATTTCCGTGTGTGCTCCAATACTCCATTAGTATACTCATGAGGGCCCAATGCCCTAGATCCAAGGGGTTTAGGAATTACTCTTCCTTGACTGTGTCTGTAATGGTAACTTCTCAAACCTTACACCTCAAAATAGATCTATATTCAGTGCTACACTATCAATGGCTGTTTGGAAAATTCCCAAAAAACAACTGTACATAGGTTGAAAAGATAAAAAGCTAAACTTGAAAAAGAAGTAATGGGAATCAATCCAGCGTCGCTGATCTACTCAAAGGACAAAATATGAAAAAATATATATAATACTAAACATGAACCAGTGGAGTCGAAGTTCTTCACAATTCCTCATAGGTGGATATAAAAAAGAGAAAGAAAATACATAGTAGTGCAATATTGTATAATACATATAGAACACCAAACAGTATTGCAAAAACATCTGGTGTAGTGGTTAGCACTTCTTTTATTAATCACCAACCAGCATATCCTTTTCCTTTAGGTAATACACTTAGATTTACTAAGCTGCGGGTTTGAAAAAGTGGGGATGTTGCCTATAGCAACCAATCAGATTCTTGCTTTCATTTATTTAGTACATTCTACAAAATGACAGCTAGAATCTGATTGGTTGCTATAGGCAACACCCCCACTTTTTCAAACCCGCAGCTTAGTAAATCTAGCCCTTAGACTTTGTTCTTGAAATTTTCATATAAAGTAGATTATTTTAGCGATGTCTCATTCATGATCAATCCACAAGAACCAAAAATATATCTCCAATTTATCTCATTGAAGACATACAAAAAATATACAAAAGATCTAGTGCAATAGGTTTTGACAATCCAATATAATTTATTAAATCCCAAATGTAAAAAACAACAATAAAAGATATAATCAAAATTCACAATATCTGAGGGATTTCAGATACTCATACCAGAAATACGGAGACAAATCGCATATAAATTGTAGATGTTAAACCCGGGTTGCCCTACAGCGGATCTCCTATAAAGATATCAAAGTCCAGGACGAGTAATCGGTCATCCACAAGTATACTTACTGACGCGTTTCGACTCCCTTAGCAAACCTTCTTCAAGGTAGTGTACTGAAGGATATGACGTTTCATTTATAGTCCTTAATGTTGGTCACATGACTCTCGCATAAATTAACATTAATTAATACATATACTTAAAATTCAAACCAAAATACATTCTCCAAAGATTCATATATATAGATAAAAACAAAATATCACAATTCTCTCTTAAAATTGATAAAATATTACAATATTAAAAATGTGCCTTAAAATAAACTTGATCGACCATCTACTTATTTAATCAATATAAATGGCATAGAAAGAGTTCCAACGCAAAAATCCCCATAGCAAATATCATAGAATTTATATAAATAAATCCAATTCACCTCCGGGCTTGTAAAATACCTGCATTAGTGTACATGATGTTTTATGAAAATTTATAAAAAAAAAATTGACATGAAAAATTTTATTGATTTGTGTATTAATGTTAAATAACTACAATGATGGATGTATTTTGTTATATCATTTTATATATTAATCTCAGATCACAATATTTATTATTCGTATAATAGATTGTTTCGCGATGAAGCGGGGATGAGATCCAGCCTAGTAAACGCCACATATGTGCTGTAAGAATAATTAATAGTGATGCTTGGAAAAGCCCAGAGGTGAATCGGATTTAATGATATAAATTCCTTGGAACTCTTACTATGCCATTATACTGACTGAATAAGTAGATGGTCGATCAAGTTTATTTTCCGGCACATTTTTAATATTGTAATATTTTATCAATTTTAAGAGAGAATTGTGATATTTTGTTTTTATCTATATATATATATATATATATATATATATATATATATATATATATGAATCTTTGGAGAATGTATTTTGGCTTGAATTTTAAGGATTTGTATGTGTATTAATTTATGTTGATTTATGCGAGAGTCATGTGACCAACATTAAGGACTCATATCTTTCGGTACACTCACTACCTTGAAAAACACTTGCTAGGGTAGTCGAAACGCGTCGGAAAGTGTACTTGTGGATGCCAGATTACTCTTCCTGGACTTTGATATCTTTATAGGAGATCCACTGTAGGGCGAGCCGGGTTTAACATCTACAATCTACATCTGATTTGTCTCCTTATTTCCGGTATGAGTATCTGAAATCCCTCAGATAATTGTGAATTTTGATTATATCTTTTATTGTTGTTTTTCATGTATGGGATTTAATAAATTCTATTGGATTGTCAAAACCAATTGCACTAGATCCTTTATCTCATTGAAGACATACAATAAATAGACAAAGTGGAGATATATTTTAGGTTCCTGTGGATTGATCATGAACGAGACATCGCTAAAATAATCTACATTATATGACAATTTCAATAACAAAGTCTGTGTGTTTCCTATAGGAAAGGGATATGCTGGTTGGTGATTAAGAAAGACACATGAATTACGTTTTGAACACAAGTATTCTTTGTGTAAGTGTATTCACCAAGGGGGAAAGATATTGGTGAACACCACGTGGAATAGAGGACAAGATAAAGACTACATTGAATAAATTAGATGTTTCTGCAATATTTTTCGGTGTTCTATATATATTATACAATATTGCACCATTATCTATTTTCTTTCTCTCTTTTTCATATCCACCTTTGAGGAGTTGAGAAGAACTTCGACTCCACTGGTTCATGTTAAGTATTATATATATTTTTTCTGTTTGTCCTTTGAGTAAATCAGCGGCGCTGGATTGATTCCGATTACTTCTTTTTCAAGTTTAACTTCTCAATCCTTGATGGTTGGGTGATGTCTGAAAGTAAACCAAGGTCATTGGGCAGTCAATGGAACAGATTGGGCAAGAGCTGTGGAAAATGTAATCATCTACTTCATACAACCTCTACATCTCACCTACTTGGCTAGGAAGGCTTCAGTTAGCCATGGTGGACAATACTGTCACCTACACTCAGCCAGGAGCATTGGCTGGAGAGCAGCATGAAAGCAATGGTCAGACTTGCTGGGGATAGGACCACCACCAATGAGCAACATGGAGAAGAAGGGTGCCACCGTTACCTAAAGCTGCCCAGCTTGCCACCTGCTCTAGCCTACAGTGAAAGTCGATATTGCTTAGGAGGGTGATGAATCTCTACCTGGCAGACAACAAAGTTCAGAGCTTGTACAAGCAGCTGCTAGTTCTGAAGACAATAGATATGTTCTGTCCTGGCTGCTGCTTTATGGGTTTGCACCCAGAGGCAGAACCAGTGATGTCACAATGAGCCGACGGTCTCTGCTTGGCATTCTGAAGGGCCTTGAATTCTCTATATACTTTTATTCTATCCCTCCTAATACTCCCACAGTGCTCGGTTGCATGGGTATGACACCATTGGGGGGAGGGCCAGGTTCAGAAAGGCTCAATACATGACAGAAAGCAGTGTCTGACATAGAAGCCACAACTCCGTTCAGATGCAGTTCCCTTTATAAAGCATAATCAATATTAAAGTGAATGGAGCCTATCCATTCAATAAAGCCAATGACACCAACCACAGTGGAGCCAGTCATATGGGCTGAACCAATATTCTATCGAATGCAGCCTGAAAATTCACCAAGTTAACAGAGAATTTTGTATGAATGGGAAAGAACTTTCATGCAACAAGTGCTCTAACACATACATTTAGATTACTGTAGGTTACAGCATACGCATACATATACATACATACACACACACACACACACACACTCAATGAGATAGTTTTATATATTTTACAACACAAATGCCAATTACCATCAAATCTGACATACCTGTTGCAATCCTGCGTATCCTGTTGCCGGCTGTACTGATCCACTTTGTCTTGAAATGTTTCAGACACAGACCCAAAATAAATATCTGGTCGCAGGTCTGCAATGCAGGGGTCAGGCAGACGAGATGACCTTTTCACATACTTGTTCCGTGTCTTCTGGTCCAGGGAATACCAACTGTCCAACAGCTGCAAAAATCAGCATATCACATTCACATGCGCATACTAACACCTATATTAGGGACGGGCAACCTGAAACACTTCGGGGTCACATGGGACGGCCCTCTGACCTTCAAAGGGGCTTTACCTTACTCTTTATCTCAGGAATAAGTCAAAACATTACATTTAATCAAAGGAGGAGACACCTATCTGTAATAACATCAGCAGGCGTTTTAAACAAGTATCACAAGCTATAACAAATCTGACAATAAACCAGGAAAGAACTGGGGGCCACAGGTGAAGACTTGGGGGCCACACTTTGCCCATCACTGACCTACAGTGATCCCACCATTTATATTTACATATCTAAAGTAACAGATTGCTTATTTTTGGTGTGAAACAAACTGGCTCAGTCACTTGAACATGTTTCCATTGACAATAATGAAGGCAACCCCACTGAATTTCAATATGGCCAACATCAATGGTTGACCTGTGGGACTCACCCGCCAGTGTATGTAATGTGAACGCTTGGACATAGTCTGATTAACCATGTACTGTGTACTAACCATGCATTCATACAAGTAAAACATGAACCCAATCTGAAGCCATCAGTGAAGTCACATTAATAATGACCACCTTTGCATTGGCGCTATAGTACCCAAATCCAAATGACCTGCAAGTCTATCTGTGCATCATACCGAAGCTTTGCGCTCTCGATCTTATAAATACTTCAAAGCTTAAGCTGAGCTTCTTGACATGTGCAGACTAGTAACTAAGAGTGTTAGAAATAGGAATGGCTCTAACCTGCTTAACGGCCAGCTCTCTGCCATTCTCATACTGGCCCTCTGGACACATTCCTCTGGCCGCAGCCATTTTCTTCTGGGAATACAACAAGAAAGCCCCGAGCCTTTCGGAGCTTGTCGGGTGCTTCGCTCTCCACTTCCTGATGGCCTGGTTGTGCCGGCTTGCTTGCTCAGAATCCATCTTAGTCAGGACTTCATCCAAGCGCTTGGACTTCTTGATAACCTGTCGGAGAAAGACCATGAGACTAATAAACCTCATTTTACTTTCGGGTGTTTATTGTACCACTTGAAGACTTGGCATTTAATCAGTTGAACCCAACAAGTCTGATGTGACAACTGGTCGGGTTTTATTTATTTATTCATATGGACGAGGAAGTTTAAAAAGAGAAACTCTGCTGTCTAAGGAGTCACCAGACTACATGAAGAACGTAGTAGACCTTTAGAAGAAAAAAGCATTTTAGAGGTGGCCTAGTTGTATAAATATATCTGAGGGAGATACAGACATCTAGTTTTTCATAGCCAGGGCCAAGCTTCAGCATTAGCATATGAAAGGGTTCTCCACAGGCAGTCAGACTACAGAAGAAGTGGTGATGGCCAATTCTTACATTACTGTCTTACAAAACATTTAGATATATAAATTGCAATATTGGGGGTGACTGAATTAAACTTCCACTTACCGGATCAGGTAGGAAATACCCTCCTACCCCCATACTTACCATGAAGACAATATGGAAACTGCCTTATAGTGGTATTGCTTTGTCTTCTTCTGGATCAACACTGTTAGAACTTTGTAGACTTATTGTTTTTTATATATAAACTTTATTAACTTGTCATGTGTGGACTTAAAATTATGCTTGTGGGATATTTTAGAGTTAAATGAAGTGATGTAAAGAAACCGAATATTGTTGAGGGCTTTATAAATTACAAATTGGCTATTCTGCATGACAGGCAATAATTATAAGAACAGAGAGAAGGGTAGCGCTCAAAGAGCAAAGAAAGGATACTTGAATGTATTATTATTGCTTCAGTTGTGATCTACACCACAATCTTTTAGCATCAGTTTCCTATGAGCCTCGAATCACTACTTTGTGCTATTGGGAGACCCTGCCCTTTCCCCTATTTAACGGTCTGTCTGTGGCCTTCTGTTCCCACATCATGACACTGCCCCTGTCACATGCAACAATCATAGCATTGAGCTCCTACAGATCAGCACACTCAAAATACCAATGACATGATTGGCTACAGGTACCAACCACGGATATGCATATATGCACTAAAAGTCAACCTATTACCCATTGATGTTAAGGAGTGGTTGCTCATTTGAAAAAAAACAAAAAAACGGTGAACTCTTGTGATACAAAAGTCTAATGCAGTCATGGAGATGAAACATTATATAATGCATGGGTTTTCCACCAATCGATACCAAGCAGAGAACAAAGGCAACAAAGCTGGCTCTCTTATACCTCTCAGAAGAGATCTTTAAATGACTCCAAAGGTTATGTTGTACAGATGCTTTATGTCAAGCTGACACACATGATATAGATTCAATATAGCAAACATCATAAATTCCAGCTGTAATTATTGTGCTATGACTTGATGTGTCCGTATCACTGTATACCATATGTCAGAGTATACATTATATTCCCCTTAATGATTCAAATGTCAATAGCAACCAAAGAGCAAGCTTACTCCCCAACACTAACATGTGTCCTCTTATCACTTGGTCTCACGGATTTTATTTCTGGAGCTGTGCGTAGGGAACGCTTATTTACTTTTGGGTTTTTTTTTATTTATTTTATTGAAACTTGGTTAAATGAATGAATGTGTCAGATAATAACACAAAAGCAACTTACGTCAAATGGGAGAGATCAAAGAAAATATATAAAAGGCAGCACATTAGTGGAGAAAACGTACAAGGAGATGACCAAAATTCTAAATAGAATAATCATTTACCATATGCCAGCAAACAACTACATAAGGCGATCAAAAAAAGGAGTGGTATACCCACTAGATAAAGACAAGGAAGAAGAAGCCACAAGCTGCTTGAGCAAGAAGACCACTATCCATTAAAGGACTTGAGGTGTTGAGGACCATGTTCAGATACATTTAACCAAATCATTAACGAGCCTGAGCCACTGTTTACCCATTTAAGCCACAAACGAGACAATACTAATGCTTGGGATGAACGATCTGTTTCCACTTTGGTCTAATCCATCGGTATAGCCAATGTGGCCATTTGGTGTTCGAGCATCCAGATTACATGGGAGACCGTTCATGAGGACGGGAAATGAACGCACACAAAGGCAAACACTGATTATTTGCCGACCAGGTCAACAAGAATGTCCAAAAATGATCTGACTGCATTGGCATGGATCACTCTTGGACATGGATATCGCTGCAGATATAATTAAACAGCTAAAATAATGAGAAGACAATGGTGTAACAATGGGCTTTCTTGGTTTTCAAAGGGACTGTTTCAATGATGTATTGTGTTCATTGGAAAAACAACTTAGTAAAGTTGTTTCTTGTTTTTTGGGGTTTTTTTTTAAAGCAAAACTCCACACTATTCCTGGCACTCCCCTCCTGATCAGTGCTCCATATAAAATTGTTCATCATTTCCTCCTCAATCATATCTGAACACCATCAATTATTTAATCTTATTATTTTTTTTGGGGGGGGGGGGGGGGGGGGGTTGACTCAGTTTCTGGATAAAGGTTTACATATTTTAGCCAAAACCACTGATGTACTGCAAGACAATGCATGCATAGTTCAGTAATGTCATCAGATTTTTCTTATTTTTAATCAATATAATGTCTTACTGACTGGCAAATAGTTTTGTTTTTTCTTAAGTGGTTTAGTGACAGCTGCCCGCACCTCAGGATTCTAAACGTAGATCTGGTGTAAGACTACACGATGGATATTCCTTCCCAATTTCATTCACTTGCTCAGAGCCTTTTAATTGTGGCAAGAGCCCTGCTCTGATCCCCATAAATTACACTTTTATGTGTAGGTTCATAGGGACGTCACATTTTTAAGTTACATGTTGTTTCAACACGTGTATACGAGGCAGAGTCTTTCCCTGTCTATTTTTTTAAATCCCTATTTTACATGTATATCGACAGGACATGTACATTACTGCCATCTCTCTTTGTTGTTGTTCTTTAGTTAAATATGGTCCTTTGTTAGGAGGCCATTCAGGTAGTGACATTTAAAAAGAAAAAAAATAAATTCTAATATATATATATATATATATATATATATATATATATATATATATATATACATACACACACACACACACACACACACACATATACACACACACACCACAATAGCAACATTATCAGACATCACTAAATCACAAAACCAGAAAAACTTACAAAAACTGGAACAAATTATTTGAATAATGCACTGGTACAAGGCAGGAGAAAGGAAATCCATTAAAAATGAATACTCATTTACAAAATGTTTGTTTTACAGTAAAAGGAACTTGCATGCATATTTAATTACAATATGATTTATACATATCACCGAGACATTCCAGTATTGTAGTTCTGTTTTTGTAAAAGCTGGATGTAGTCCAAGAGTGGCCTACAGGGGTAGGGTGGTGCACCTAATATTAATATTATTGTCTTCCTTAAATAAATTTAAGGATGTCATAAGTAGATATTTATACGACTACAACCTCAAATAATTTCTTTCAATCGACTGTAGCTAGCAGACCCTGCACACACACATATATATGTTTACATCTATCATGTTACATGTATAGCATGAACACATGTGGGCCGATCCTGGCTGGATCACTAGTGTGGTCGGAAGGTGACCAGACACACAAGCCGATAGCGGTCATCTTCTGTTTACCAACATGACTAATGCCCATCCCATCAATGTTGTATTCATAAAACGCTATTAAAATGAGAAGAATTCTATATAAATGATTACCTAATACATCGTTGCATATTTGGTATCATCATAAATATTAACTTTATTAAAATAAAAATGGGTTCGTCTGCACCTCCAAAGGCTATGAATTAGAAAACACTTAAATCTGGCGCTACCAAAAACACATGTAAAACAGAAATAATTCCCACCTATATAAATGCCGGCACACTGGTAGAATACCAGCTAAGCCAGTAAACAAAAGGTGGAGCGAATCCCTTGGGCGCTAATCTATAATAAATTAAAATACCATATGGCTACTTATCGGAGAGTGAGCTGCTGTCCTCGGAGGTTTGCACAGGCCTCATATAAAAATATGTAAACATGAAAGGAAAAATAGGGACTGCGCTGTAAATCTGATGACAGCCAGCTTGTTATTAGTTAAACTAATGTCGCGACCCCTTATAAATTAATAAAATAGAAACATTATACTTTATAAAACATTGGTAACTCCATACATAATGGTAACACCATTGGCATGCAGACAGCAGTTGCAGTAAGCTGTACACTGCGTCGGCTCTTTGCCCAAGCTCCCACTTTTCCTTATTCTCACAAATATAATGCTTTGGATATTTCTAAATACAGTTGGCAAACGTCACAGCAGCGCTGAGTATCGACTTCATACCATTAAACAAGCCTGTTTTATGATCTACAGAACTACCATCTCTGTCCAGCTGTGGGACCCACAGAACCCCACTGTCATTGCTGATTCAAGATCTGTTCGGTTCCCACTGAGCTCAGTTGTGATCGCTGTTACCATCTCTGTTTGGCTGCTGGACTCTCTGCACCCAGCTGTCAGCATCCTCCTGGACCTCGTTCTATCAGAGCTGCAGAAACTGCCTACTCTATTAACCCCAGCCAGGGGGCAGTAAAGTATGCTTCACCTCTTCCATTGCCCCACACAATTTGGATCAATTGTTCCTTTCCACTTTCTCATTATCTACTCCAGCTAATACACATTCATTCACATCTCTCCATCCTGCACCTACTTAATTTACAGTCTCTTCTACTTACTGTCACCATACTTCTCTCCAAACTCCTCTTTCTCCATCATCCTATTCCTCCCTCTCCGATTAGGATTTCCCCTTCACTACTTCCCTCCTCACTAGTCTGTACGCATTAACGGTTTTGTCTCCTGTACCCACCACACTCACCAGCCTACATAAACAGAAATAAATCTCACACCCACAACACATCCTCTTTCTCACTCTATTCATTCTCATGGCTGCTGGTGATATCTCACCTAACCCGGGGCCCCGTACAATCCCCATTATCTGCTCACGCTCCTCACTCCACCCCAAACCTTTCCATTCATCCCGTACTTTCAATCCTGCCAACCTTATCCACTTATCTCCACTACCCTCTTTTCCCTTCTCCTGAGCACTATGGAACACCAGATCTGTGTGTAACAAACTTACATCCATCCATGATCTATTTATTTCTAAATCCCTCAACCTCCTTGTCAGAAACCTGGCTCACCTCCTCTGACACTACATCCCCTGCAGCTGTCTCCTATGGGGGACTCTCCCTCAGCCACACTCTCAGAGCTGGGGGTAAATGTATCAAGCTGCGGGTTAAAAAAGTGGAGATGTTGCCTATAGCAGCCAATCAGAACCTAGCGCCTGATTCATTAAGGATCTTACCTTAAGAAACTTCTTATTTAAGTCTCCTGGACAAAACCATGTTAACAATGCAAGGGGTGCAAATTAGTATTCTGTTTTGCATACAAGTCAAATACTGACTGTTTTTTCATGTAGCACACACATACTTCATAGCTTATTTGTACACTGAAATTTAAAGTTGATATTTGTGTGCTACATGAAAAAACAGTGAGTATTTAACTTATGTGCAAAACAGAATACTAATTTGCACCCCTTGCATTGTAACATGGTTTTGTCCAGGAGACTTAAATAAGAAGTTTCTTAAGTTAAGATCCTTAATGAATCAGGTCCCTAGTTATTATTTCATTAGTACATTCTACAATATGATAGCTAAAATATGATTGGTTGTTATAGGCAACATCTCCACTTTTTCAAACCCGTAGCTTGATACATTTACCCCCTGGAAACAGACAAGGTGGTGGACTAGGCATTCTACTCTCTCCAAGCTGTACCTTGCAAGTCATACCCACTGAACCCTCACTCTCTTTCTCTTCCTTTGAAGTCCACACAATCCGTCTAATTGATCATCTCCACCTTCGTGTTGCTGTCATTTATCGCCCCAGGTCCAGTTTCCCAATGTCATGACAACTTTGCAGTCTGGTTCAATTATTTCCTATCCATTGACCTGCCTAATCTCATGATAGGTGATTTCAACATTCCCATTGTTAATCCCACTGTCTCTTCTGCCACTAAACTTCTTTCACTTACTTCCTCCTTTGGTCTCTCCTAATGGACCTCATCTGCCACCCACTGTGATGTGGACTCCCTTGACGTTGTCTTCTCCTGCTTCTGCTCCATCTCTAGATTAGCCTTCCCACTTTCTGACCACAAGCGCTCTTCCTTCAGCCTCACCTTACCTCATGCGTGGATTGGGTGCAGGGAGGCTGCACCCAATCCACACATACACAACGAAACCCAAGTACTCTTAACCCAATCCACTTCTGATTTCACAAAAACAACTATTTTCTCCATTTACTTCTTTTTCCAGTCCTAATCAGGCTGCCGCATTCTAGAACAACCCACTAAGACAATGCCCTAGACAATGCAGCTCCAGCTATCAAATATGGCATCCGATGATCCAAACCCCAGCGATGGCACACCAAACAGATCCGCTACCTGCGAAAGTGCTCCTGCACTGCAGAGCGCCACTGGAGGCTCTCGTACCTATCCCCACTTCCTCCACTATAAATTCATCCACTGCCCTTTCACTTGCCAAACGTTCTTCAAATCTCTAATATCCACCCAGTCTTCTAACCTACATCACCTCTTTGCCACCTTCGACTCACTTCTCTGCCCACCTACATCTCCTCCCCTACAGCCCATGATTTTGCCACCTACTTCAAAAAGACAAAATCGACATCATTCGACAAGATATTTCCTCAAGCCAAATTCCACTCACATCACCCACTTTCACCTACACTCCCCAATCCATCCTTAATTCATTATCTCCAGTAACTGAAGACAAAGTCACTGCACTCATCTCACCCTAGAACCTGTGCCCTTGACCCTATTCCCTCCCAACTTCTTCACTCCCTCTCCTCCACTGCATGCCCACCTCTAACTCACCTCTCCAACCTGTCTCTCTCCACTGGCACATTTCCATCCTTCTTTAAACATGCACTCATCTCACCTATTCTAAATAAACCATCTCTCGATCCTGCCTCTCTCTCCAATTACCGTTCCAATTTCCCTCCACCTTAAAAACATTGCCAGAATACGCCCTTTTCTTACTCAACAGGCTACCAAAACTCTTATCCGTTCTCGCATCAACTCCCGCCTTGACTAGTTCACCCTCCTGCTACCTGGCATTTCTGACAGCCATATATCCACACTTCAATTCACCCTAAATGCTGCTGCAAGGCTGAGCTTCCTCTCTCTCTGCTCCACATCTGCTGCAACACTTTGCAAATCCCTACATTGGCTCCCTGTGTCCTCCAGAATCAAATTCAAATTGCTCACCCTTATCTACAAAGCCCTCAACAACAACATCCCTTCATACATCTCATATCAAAATTCCCTCCCTCCCGCCCTCCTAGATCTACCTCTGACCTGTGCCTTGTCTCGTCTCTGGTAACCACCTCAAACTCCCACCTACAAGACTTCTCCCATGCTTCTCTGCACTTACGGAATTCCTTACCACACTCAATTAGACTTTCCCACAGCCTAAAAATCTTTAGACGCTCTTTGAAAACCGATCTCTTTAGTTTTTTAGATGACCTTGTCACAGATACCACTGTTCACGCGAATACACTCTCACAACTGTCCCAATCTTCACTCTGAGCCACACTCGCTCCTCTTGTTTCAGCTGTGCCCTCTACTATTTAGAATGTAAGCTCTCTAATGAGCAGGGTTCTTCATAAACTTTCATGTCTGCATTTATTTTGTCTACCTTGTATATCCCTGTTTATGTATGTCCTGTTTTTCCTACTGTACGGCGCTGCGAGGCACTATGGCGCCTTACCAATCTACGATATTATTATTAATAGTAATAATATTAATACATATATAATTGTATTATTGGTTCAATTCACATTTTGTGTTGCTCTCTGAATATAACCACAATGTTTTATAATCTCAGCAAGCTATTTTAATTGACTAATTAGTGTCCGATCTGGATCCTCAAAATAAAGTGCTATTGTGGGGAATATGATGATTGGCGTCTCCTTATTACCATATATGCGGCTCCATTTGAATATGGATATAGAAAAGAAAAAAAAAACAATCAATCATCGACATCAGCTATTTATACAGTGCCACTAATTCTGCCGCATCGCCTGTCATGTAATGCAGCCGCCAGTGCGCTGACACGGCCGCACCGCTTGTTTTGTGATACGGCCGCAGGTAATATTAAAGAAAAACATGCATCCACGGGGAGGGTGGCGGCCCGAACAGGGGTCAGACTGAGCGGCCCGGGGGACCGATGCCCCCCTGCTCCCCGGCCCAGCCCGCCCCTGCTGCCCGAACAACCTCGCCTGTTGTGTAATCCTCTACAGACTCCATCTTAATGTGAGGATTTTCTTGATACAGAGAGAAAGCGCCAATTCCGAGCAAAAGATCAATTTCCCGCTGGAATAGCTCATGGTTTTTAGTAGGTTATTGTTGTCCAGTCTGTAAAGAGCCGCTGGCAGGCTCTAGCGCTTGAGCTTAGTGGATAAATTAGTTGTGTCCATTCAGCTAATCAAACAGTCGTTACTCTATGGGTATAGGTTCTGTCGTCAAGGCCGTTTGGTAATTTTTCAACCAGTGTCTTATTAGTCTTTATTGGAATGATAGAAACAAATCTTTGATGGGTGCTTTTAGAACATATTACGTAGCGCTTTGTAGTAGTCTAAATCAGAGACCTCACAGACACCCGACGCGTTTCTGTGCAGTAAGGTATGGTTCAAGGTGTGAAGCTCTACGTATTTAGGTATCCAGAGACCAATGAGGGGTTTCACTTGATGAGACCGTCTATGATTCTCAATTAAAACATTAAATACAACAAGTTAAAAGAAGAACTTGCATATAAATGATAAAAGTCTTCCTATTGTAGTTCCTTCGGTATGATGCAAGAAGAGTCCTAGTTTCCACTCTATTTCAAATTCTTAGTTGTTTTCTTTTTTATCTCAGGTGCCATAAAACACAGAAAATAAAAAATATATAGTGCAGTTTGTATTGACAACACTGTGAAACGCACATCTTCTGTTGTTGATCCTGATGGCAAAGCAGGACTTCAAAGATTATCAAAATAAACTTGATTTATTATATACTTGTCATCGACTATAACATAACATTCCATACATTGGCAGAAGCCATTTGTAAGAAAGCTACAGCGACCCTCAACTGAACAACATTGCATCATCGTGAAGCCACATGATTGGTTGATGACGCCGTCCTTACTTCCTATGTATTTCAATGTTAATTCCACTCAGCTAAAAAGGCGCAAAATCTCACAGTCATGACTTGGACACGGCTCAGACCTAATACATATGGAAGACACAAACCAATCAAATTCCTTCACTTCCGATCGTGGTAGAAAAAAAAAAAGGAATGACCTATACACCTTTAAAACACAATACTATATCTTATTTCTTCCGAGCACGTAGCTAGGTAACCATAATGCTAAAAGTCACGTCAGATATGGAAGTTGTTGTAAACCTAAATTTTGTAGCATTGGTGCAGAATATGTAACTTTCGAGCTTTTCAAGAAAATGTATAATATTACAGTAATTATTTGAAACATCCACGACCGTAAACGCAGAGCCGTAACGACGGCGGTGCGGGCGGTGCGACGGCCCCGGGCGCAAGCCCAAGGGGGGCGCAGCCGCCGATACCTGCCTTCGTGCCCAGAGGAATCTCCGCTCTAATTCAGCTCCCTACAAGCAACAATCCATTCCCGGCAATGCAGTGGAATGCATGTGAAAGCAGGAAGTTCGGCATTTGGAACGCATTTGCGTTCCAAATGCCGAACTTCCTGTTGTTGGAACGCAGATGCGTTCCACTGCATTGCCGGGAATAGATTGTTGCTTGTAGGGAGCTGAATTAGAGCGGCGATTCCTCTGGGCACGGAGGCAGGTATCGGGCTGTGGGTGATGAATTAATGCTCCCTTTAAAATATGTAATTGATCAAAAAGGAGTGGTGTGTGATTTGTCCAGAGACCTTTATCAGTCCACCCACGATGGCCCCTGTGAGTCAATAATGGTTCTTGATTCGCGTTGACTGCAATTGAAACAAGTTAAAGATGACATTTTACGAGGTTCTGAAGGACTTTTTTCATTTGCACTAAGGGACTAGAAATTCTAGTGCAACGCAGAGTTGTAAGTAGATAAAGAAGAGTAGTCTCAATTGTGGTATATATTGGAACATATATTGTAATAGGTCCCCAATTACCCCTTACATAATGTAACACATGTATTATCCCTACTGTATCTAGTAAACCACGTTATTTATAGAAAAACATCTACCAATTATTACCATATATATATATATATATATATATATATATATATATATATATATATATATATATATATATATATATATATATTATAATATACAAATTCTTTCAGTAAAGTGCTAGCCACACCCACATTAGGTTGGCCACACCCACTTGTCAAATGCCACTCCCATTTAGATGGGGGCGCCGGTGCCCAGTCTCGCCCAGGGCACCAAAATGTCTAGTTACGGCACTGCGTAAACGTAACTATGATATATCAGTGTCCAGATAACATGATCGGCTATTCCAACCTCTATGCCGTATCCAATAAATGTTATTTAAAGTACGCTCTTATCTTAAGTGTAGTCACAAACAGATAAGACTTTCCTGTTGACATTGGACACAGTCATAATATAAGATAAGGTTTCCCTACTATTAATCATCTAAAAAGGGGAAAAAAAATATGTATCTTTATTATAGACAAAACCATTCTTATCAGTTACTGATACAACTGATGGAAAATAGCTAAACTCGGATGAATAAATATAACATATATTGCAAACAGTAACTTTATCTCACCATTGTCATACTGACTGTTTGCTACTGAAACTTATTCGGTACATTTTCTTTAAATTATTACTTAAATAAAAAAAAATATCTATAAAAAACAAGTGTGATTAACCAAATGTACACATCTGTCTATTCACAACTATATATCTGGAAGACAGAAGACTCCACATAAATAAAAAAACACAGTACTATTCATAAACTGTATAACAACTGAACAATTTTTCACTTGTGTATTTTTAAGAGTACTATACTTCAGCTAGCCTATTCATTTCTGCAATGTGAAATTAAGTGAAATACTATTTAAATTTAATACCTGTACTGTCCATTGTTTGTACTCTGTTCGGCGCTGCGTAAACCTTGTGGTGCCTTATAAATAAATAAATAATAACAATCTCGTACAGACTACTGTGTGCTGGGAGCAGGACTATGGTTTATCATCAAAACTTCAGAGGAACCTTGTTTCGATATATGCTTGTATATATTGTAATTTTGGTCAGTGCAATATCTGTTTTTATTATGTTTGAATAAATTGTTAAATTAATTTACACCATGGACGCCTGGTTTTATTAATTTCCAAACAAAGGCACAATCATGTATTTAACCTCATATTATACACCACAGAGACAATGTTGTCATTCATGATATATTAATCTATGCAAACAGCAATCAGGCAAGTCCATGCTTGAAGGTTATTCCAGCAACCCATTACCCACCTACACAAGTATGTATTGTGTCATTTTCTATGACCTCATGCCCCGGTCCTGTAAACCAACCACTAGGCTCTTCTTGGGAACGTCGGCCCCTCTTCTCCAGTAGGATGTTCTTTGTCAACGCCTTTCCTCTAAATTTACAGGCCCTCCTGTATTGCTGCCTACATTTTGTTTCCCTTTTAACTAATTTTCTTTGCAAAAAATAACTACACACCCACCAAAAAAGGTGAATGTAGTAGTTAGAAAACCTTTACTATTGTCCAAAAAGCTACACAATTTCAGTACTATGTATAATATACATATCTACTATATAAATGCCTAGTGGTGTGTGTGGGGGGGAAAAAAAAAAAACAAGCTGCAGCGCCACCTGCTGGGCAGAGTTATACACTGACCTATATATTTCTTGAAGGAGAAGTGACAGTTGGGAGTGGTTGGTGGTTGCCGGGGGTGACAGTGGGGAGTTTTTAACACCTTAAGTAGCTTGATGAAGGATGTGGCGATGAAGATGAAGGATGAGGTGATGGAGAAAAATGATGAGGTGGTGACATGTGGACAAAACAACGTTAAAAAAGGGCGCTTGCGTCGGGAAGTAACGCTCTTCCACTGAGGAGTCCTGGCCTAGCCCCAAATGCATGACAAGAACCTTTTTAACACCTTAAGTAGCTTGATTTGACTAGAATGCATGAGTATCATGCACGGGTTAACTTATATATATATATATATATTTGAATAGAAGGGTTTGTTCCACATCTTGTATTGAGGAGCTCCAATAAGAGTGAAACAGCTGTCTCCAATATACATGGCTCAGTCTCTCCAGAGATGCCCTTAGTGTGCCTTTCTTTTCTCTTGTACATATACCTCATGTACCTTAAAGTCAATAATTTATTTGTGTATAAAAGTACTTATTTACACTTATTGGCACTGTATTAGCATGTACTGGTGTATGGATCATGTTGCCTACATGATCAAAACCAAATATTAATTAAAAAAAGTAGTAAAAATGCAATATATGGACCAATGGCAAATTGCTAATGTTTCAGGAGGACAGCTTGCTACCTTTCTACAGCTTAGTGGTGACCAATTTCTATAAATATAAAATTATTAAGAAACATGCATGTACATTTTCACGGAAGCAAGATAACACAGTCAACACTGTATGAATAAATTATTATGGAACATATGCTTAAGGAATACATAAAAATAAAGCAAACAGTAAACTTCGACTATAAGGCAGTGTCATTATGTATGCATCAGATATGAGTCCAAGGTGAGAAAGTAAAGAATGACCAGAAATTAGATAAATAAAAGTGATGCAATTCAATTAATGAAAGTGTTTTGTGAACAATATTAAGTTACTTATTTTCGTAATTGATTTAATTTAGCAGGGTAAAGCGTTTAGAGGTCACAGGTGTTTTTTCTTACACAATGCTTTGTTAGTTTGTTTTGTTTTTGCCGATTTAGAGACTTACGAGAGATATTATGAGAACTGCACAGAAACAATATCATGGATGTATCTTTCGGAAGGCTAGCATTAGTAAGATTACCCATAGAACCGTTTCATACCTCATAATTCTCAGCAATGAACGGGAACTGTTTCGGCTGCAGAAACTGGGTCTTGGGTACGTCCAGTCCGTCTTCCCCATACAGGAACTGCACCACACTGCCATCGCTATCTCGCACGGTCAGGTCATACTGAACCACCAGTCCTTCCAGATGCTTAATAACACACCTACGGGAGAGGAACGTCAATCTACGTTGTGGCAGAGGACTACGCGCGGGTCTTCTGTCTTTGGAAACGTTTGTAAGAGTTGATGGTCAACGAGATGTGTTTGTTTAGCAGAGGCACTGTCCAATCACGAGCCACCAACTCCCACCTCAAAGTGCCTCCACTAAGCTCATTGGTCCTTACCAGCTCTGACTTCACGAACGCAATATCATTTTCCAGTACGTCTGTACAACTCATATATAAAAGGATATTTGGGTGGCATAGTAATTAGCATTGCTGCCTCACAGAATTAGGGTTGTGGGTTCCATCCCGACCAGTGTTCTATATGTGTTTAGTTTATGTTTAGTTTTCTCAGGGTACTCCGGTTTCCTCCCACAGTCCAAAGAAGTACTGATAGGTTAGTGTTAGTGTGTTATAGTGTGTGTGTGTGTGTGTGTGTGTGTGTGTGTGTGTGTGTTGTGGTAGAGAATTTAGAGTTCAACTGGGGCAGGGACTGATGTGAATGATTAGAAAACATTCTCTGTAAAAGAGTAATACAATGGCACTATATAAAAATAAGTCAAAACTAACAATAATAATAAAAAAAATAATTACTATCCCTAATTTAGCAGGGTTCTTTTATAATGTATAAAGCTATAATCTTAGAAATATAACTGGGACCAGAATATGAATGATCACACAGAGAGGGGGACAGGTATGTGTGAAGAAGACAGTTTTACATAGATGCGAACTTTGGAAGAAATGATGAAAACATTCGTTTTCATTGTGGGGTTATGTAGATATCTGTACATATGCCAAATGTAAACACAGGATAAGATATTACTAGAGCAATGCCAACCTCTGCAGGTATCCGGAACGACTTGTTTTTACAGCAGTGTCCACCAGCCCTTCTCTCCCAGCCATACAGTGAAAGTAGAATTCCTAGGGTAAGAGGAGACATCAATTCAGGGCTCATTCCCACGCTGAGAATGTGGGTAACGTTCTACAGATACGTCATGAATGCTATTCATTCACTGTGATTTCCTTAATACAATCTACTGTATGTGTAACATCCGTTAACAAATGATAAATAGTTTGCGATGAGTTATAATATTTGAAATGTGAACAGTGGGAATAGGATTTAAGAAACTATCACCCTATTTTAGTGCATAAGTTAGCAGCTTAAGAACACATTAACATTGGATAAGTTTTGCCATTTTAAATTTCCCCTGCAAAGTCACCGAATATCAGCTACTTACAAAATCCACAGTTTAATCCATTTACCCCCCCCTGATTACTTTAGAGCAGGCCTGTCCAACCTGCGGCCCTCCAGATGTTGTGAAACTACAAGTCCCAGCATGCCCTTCCAGCTATCAACAGGTTGTCTACTGGCAAAGCATGCTGGGGATTGTAGTTTTACAACACCTGGAGGGCCGCAGGTTGGACAGGCCTGCTTTAGAGCAAAGGCGTCTGGAAACCAATCATTTCACTTCAATCTGGTCCTCAGGCTAGGCTGGATATTGCTTTCTTTAAATCATTCTTATATAGATATTATCTAACGGTGGCTCCCTGACCATGACCATATAAGTTAATAATACAAATGTACACATATGATTCGCTTAGCACAGCATGGCTACATCAATTACGTAGAAAGACACTGAAGGTATATGGTCACATAATAAGCACATTTCTGTTTAACCTTTATGCTACAGCCACCTGTACAGGAAGTTTCTTTCGCATCCACCATCTGTCCATACGTCCGTGGATATCGGTGGCACTTTCCTCATAGAGATCAGTAATTCCCAATGTGGCGGCGTCTCTCTTCCGCATAGCGGAGAGAACAAAGTAGAATTGACTTTGACACCACAGTCTTACAGCATCAGTATGAGAGGAGCCCTATATCCGTGTGCTGTTGAGGACCCTGCTTGTTTCACTATCTAACTCTAAGCCTGTGGCTTCCAGCTTGCCTCCATTCCCCTCCTCACATTATGACACTGTCCCACACACAGCACTGTACGTATAATGTCAAGGACCTCATAAATTAGTTACTATAAAATAATAGATTCATGCATACATCGCCTCTATTATACACAGTACAGAAAAGTGTTTGTAAACAACATATGTCATTCATCTATATCTAATAAATA